>NW_027468848.1:30794985-31109985 GCF_046254945.1 Alosa pseudoharengus
CGAGAGTGTATTGACACTTTGGAAGTGGATTATGCAGTATTTCTGTCGATTGTCCGTGCGTGTGCTGACTCAGGCCCATGGTGCGTTAAGGCACCGCAGCTCTGTGCATGCCAACGTTAGTCATTCCTGTGATCCCCCTCCCTCCCCCCTTTCTAGAACATGCTGACTATTATTCTCTAATCGCAGGCGTGTGAAAAAGAAAAGAAAGGAGGCAAGAAAAAAGAACAGAAAGGAAAAGAAAAGGAGAGAAAGGGAACAAAGGCAGGTCTAGCTTGCAGTTCCCAGCAGTTCTTGATGGCCGCTTGGCAGCTTGCTTGTGTGCTGGACTGGGGTATGGTGGGTGACAGTGGCGGGTCCGTGAGGACGTGGAGATTGGCTCTTGTCCTCTTGCCCTCCGACCGAATCAAAGACACCTCAGTGTGCCCACTGTCTGGACACTGGTCACGGATTCATTTACATGCTGGGGTGCAGGCGAGTTCAACTGTTTGTCAGGGAGCCAACGGCAAACTTGTGGAAACTCTCTCTCTCTCTCTTTCTTTCTCGTTGTCCCTCTCTATCCCCTTCCCTCCCGCTGCATCATTATCTGGACTCTAACTCTTCCTTTCTTTCTAACCCCCCCACCCCACGCTCCTTTTCTTTCAGTCCCTTTCTATCCCCCTGTTCTCATCATATGTCTCATTGTATGGATCCTAACTCTTCCTTCTGATCCCTCTCTCTCTCTCTCTCTCTCTCTCTCTCTCTCTCTCTATCTCTGCATGTGTTTGTCTGTGTGTATATATATGTGTGTGTGTGTGTGTGTGTGTGTGTGTGTCTCTCTTTCTCTCCACACAAGACCCTGTGGTCACTTTGCACCTCATGGAAAACCTCAACTCTCAAGGTACTGTGTGTCATTCCCAAATAGCGGAGAAAAAAACAGATTCTATTGGCAGCAAAATATGCTGATGTCTCCTGAAGATGAGAGGGTTTGTTTGCACCCAATACTCGGCCCGCAGAAGGGGCAAAAGATGAAGGCGCTGCCACCGTCTGATGACGACGGTGTTGAGAGGCTGTTTGTTTACGACAGCCAGTCGCCATGGAATTTCCATTTGGAATTAAGGCGCTTGTATCAACAACAAAAAGGCCAGCTTCGCCTCACCCTGAAAGTGTCACTTGCCAAAATGATGGTGAAAAAAATAGCAGCGACATGGTGGACGGAGCGTGTGGTGAAACATGCGGGCCCGTATGACTGTGTCTGCATTGTGTTTGTAAATCATTCAAAAGAGAGTGCGTAGCGTGCAGGGGCTAAACTAAACTAACAACTAGCACACAAACACACCCATATGGAGGTGGCATCAGGGTGGGGGTTGCCCTGACTCATGTTGCTTCGCCCTTTTTTTTTCCGAAAGTAGATTGCATGCGTTATATTATGCTCCTCAAATCCACAGACAAAAGCGCACCTTGTGGATGCCTGATATCCACCATTTACATAGACACAGTGCAAAATGGATGTAGTGAATAAGGGTGGGGGGATGTCACACAGGGCAGGATCAGAAAATAGATTGATTGTTCGCTGGATAGAAAGATGGAAAGAAAGAAAGATGTAGTGAGTGATGCAGAGAGAGAGAGAGTGAACGAGAGAGAGAGTGACGAGAGTAGTGGGGTAGCAGTTAGAGTCGAGTAGCCACCCCTTTCGGCCGGTGCGGCTGACCCATATTAAAGTGTGTCAGTGGGTGTCGTCGGTCGGACCCCTGCTGAGCAGGATGTTTCTCTGAGACCTCTGAAGGCCAGCCCCAGTAATCCTCCCTAAGGCCTTTAGTCTCCCCCCCACAGGGTATTATTAGCTAATCTAACCTCCTTCTTTACCCTAAGTCTGCCATGTGTAGGTGGTAGCGTGTGTCTGTGTGTGTATGGTGGCTGCATACATTTATCTTTGTATATGTGTATGTCCATCTGACATTTGTAATGTCTATTTAGTATGTTGAGGCAGGGAGAACGACCCTAAAATCATTCAAACCAAAACAGAGATAAGGCTAACCAGAGCAAGGCACATTTACAGTTTGAACCTTACATGGTGCACTGTAAGAGTCATTTCATTGAATATATATGTGGATTGAAGGAAAGAAGACAGCAGTCACCTCACCTGGTCTCCAACCTGGGTCTTCAGGGTACCAAACCTGCAACTTCGACCTGTCAGGTTCAACAGTCAATCATCAACCACTGTAAGAGTACCAGTGGCCTCCCTTTTGGAAGCATGCCTGACCATTCTTGTCTAATCTCAGGGTGCTTCACCCCTCTCTGGTCTCTCACACAGGGGTCAGCCTAACCTGGGGGTTCTCAATTGTAGTGAATGTTACTTTGCCACAGTGGACATAGTATTGATTCTGAGATAAGATTATGCTGGGTCTTACATGAGCAAGTGAGTGAAGTGAAATCCACATTGTGGTCCGAGGTCTTGGCAATGGGCTATACGTGATGGAAATATCTGGGTTAGCTTGTGTCTTAGCAACCAGATCCAGCAGGACTAGAGACTGAAAACAGACAGCATCTCATTGCTGTTGTTGTGACTGGGTCTGGAATTAATGGTTTCTTATTCGCATCACCCCCACACACAGAAATACACACACACACACACACACACACACACACACACACAACCATTGTTAAAAAAACATGAGCCTGTTTGTCATTATCTGTGGCACATTTCATTGGCACAAATTATTGTGTTGCCTCTGTCATGGAATGTGCTAGAGTCAAGTTCCGATCCAGATCTATCTCCACTGGCTCTTTCAGCCCTGTGAGTAATATATCACTGTAAAGTGTGAGCTCTGTTTACAGTATGGTTATACACCCACTGTTTGGTTATTTTTCGTAACTCTTAGTTACGGAGATGGAATTCTTTGTAAAATGTCAGCCAGCAGGCTGAACTAGCTCTCAACAGTCAGGAGTTTCTCCATTTAGGGAGACAAATGAACATTCTTCTTGCATTGTTAGATTACCTGTGAAAATGGTGTGTACTTATCAGTTGGGGGTGTAGGAGCTCAAAAGCTGGATTATCTGTTTTCTGTGGTACTCGTTCATATGCCAATTGATGATCATTTGTCTTGAGACAGAAGTTTATTTTCTGGCAACTGCACAAACTAAACGACAGTAGGCCTACCTTGTTTGACCAAGAGCCCCTCAAAACTACTTCAGAGTACTTCAGAGATGAGAAAAACCCTTAGATATGTATGCTGAAACAACCTCTCTCAAGTTGAGGTAATTCCTTCGCCTCAGTCTGCAGTGCTTTTCTTTTCCTATGCTGTGTATCGTTTGCAGGAAGCCTGCCGGTGAGTGGCAGGGCAGTCGTGGTCCAAAAGAACAATCAACAATCTCAGCCACGCTATTGTGTTGCGAACAAAAGACAACAGGCCCTGTCTGATCACAGTCATGTGACACCTTTAAAGTGCTCTCTGTTCGCTGCGTGCCCCCCCACCCTCCCAGCTCACCCCCCAATCCCTTCGCCTCCCCAAGGCCGTTGCTGAAATGTCAACAGCCACTTTGAGCGCTCACTTAGCCCCCATGCTACCTCGTGTTATTAGCGACCTGGAAGTCTAATGGGCCATTTTACCCACTTGCGCCCACACAGAGTGCGGGCTTTGGACTTAAGTCCTGCTGGGATAATGATTAGCCTCCCGTTGATGTGTGGGCATCGGTGACTGGAGAGAGCTGCTCCGCTCTCCTTAATGGAGGGCTGGACTGCCGACGTCAAAGATTCCTGACTCAGTGGTCTGCTCAAGTTGTGCGGCTGAAAGAAGTTTATTACTCTGTACTTTGTACAATGACCCAAGCACTGTTATGCTTGGCTGGTTTTTGGTGAAACACAGATTTGAGAGCACACCTGCCTCGATCGCTAACACTGGCTAGTATCGGGAGGAGGTGCTTAGCCGCTAAGCTATGTCTTTGCCAAATTCGCGCTTCTCTTAGCTTACTTTAATCGACACAAACAGCCTTTCTGGCAGCCCAGTCACTGTTTAGCACACACACTCTGTGACTGATAGCGGAAGTCGACTTCAAACACTCATTGTGCAGTGATATGTGGCAAATACAGGGAGCTTCCAGCTTGTGTTTGTTGCTAGGAGGTCGCACAAAGGAGTGTCATTGTCTTTTTTCAGCTCAGGCTTGCAGCTGTTCAGGGGTCAGCCTTCGCTAACCCTGCCCCACGTAGTGCCAGTGTTGGGGTGTCACTGCACCGTCCAAAACTGACCCATCACAATGCTTCACATACACCTGCCTCATTCAGCTGGGGATGCTAAATGGTGTGGAGGCGTAGTTGCCTTAACTTCCCCAGACAGCACTATTAAATCAGCATGTTATCATACAGTACAGTCATACAAAAGGATACAAACAAAGAGTGTGTAAGTACATCTTAAAAGCAGTTAAACCAGCAATTCATGACACACGCTACATTAGCATCTACAGTTTTAAATGAAATACTCAAAATAGTACAATGCTTAATACATTACATATACAACTGCAGTGTAATCGCAGGGTGCATCTCACTGAGTTGTGAAGGCATGCATTCCAGTAACTAGAGGAAGGGTAATGTTTTACTGCACTTGTTACACACTCTGTGGGAGCAGCAGGGTTTCCCTAACCAGTCCCTCTAGTTCCTAAAAAGGTTTTCACCGTGCTCGCACAAAAGAAGCAGAGCCAACTTAAACATGACTCTATAGCTTTCCAGCAAACACTGCATGTCACATGGCTACAGTGTACTCTCAGATGTGTGCAACTTAACACCACCGGCCTCTCGTGCCCTGTTGTCAGATGTGCTGGTGCGGACGTGCTAAGTGAGTGTAGAGTTTCAGCACTACCGCCGCGGCCGCCTGGTACCCTGCTCTGCACACCTCTGCAGCTCTGAGAGCGTCCTACGTGGCTGCGATTGCTGTCATAGTGCTGTCTCAGAAGGGACTGTGAATGAATGCAGCTGAGGAGTTGTTGTTGAGTTGTTGACGCCGGTGTGTAGAGGGGAGTGCTGGGAAGGCTTCATGCAGATGGAGATATTGGTATTCGCCGAGAGTGGGCAACATGCAGGGCAGAGATGGAGACTGGGACTGAGGCGGCTGAGAGTGGCAGCTCTGCTAAGCACCCTTTCTCTCGTTTTCGTTTTTTCTTCCTCTCTCTATCTCTCTTTCTCTCTTTCTCCCGCTACTCGGACAGCGAGCATTCTTCCCCTTCTCTTTTTCCCATGAGCCCCCGGTGCGGAGACAAAGTCTTCTTTGTGTGGGGGCCCATGGCTCTTGGCTGGAGCGCACACGGCTTTGAAACGTGTTTGAACTGTGTGATTTTCATTTCTATCTGTCGCTCTGTCCGTGCCTGCTCGCCCTGGCCCTGCATACTTGCCCATGTTGGACCTCTCTCCAAACTACCCCTCCAACACGCACACACACACACCAACACACACACACACACACACACACCAACACACACACACACACACACACACACACACACACACACACATACACACACACTCTCAATGTCCATCTCTTTTCCTAGACCTCAGGTTCTCTTAGCAACCTTGAGCACCAAAGCTGTGTGTGCCATTGTGCCAACCACTGCCACAGCATCCCCTTACTACTGATGGATTTCAGCTCAGGGCCTTTTTGGAAAGGTTTTGCATTGTACTTATGAGCAGAACCAGTGATCATGAATAAGGTCCTGCCATTTTAGTCCCTCTGCATACCAATCACGATTGTGTCGCAACAATAGGAATAACGAGTCCTGTCATTTATTTAAACACTTGTTGTATCTGTTTCAGCTGACAAGACTATTCAACACGCAAGGATAAGTCCTCTTCATAGTTATGCAAGCCTGCAATAAAGCAAAGCTTTTTAGAGCTGGTTTGACCAGGTAGGACTGCAGCTATACCAACACCTTTAGGCCAATTTTCTGTGAGATTGATTATTAAGTATGATTATTGGTGAATGTCAGAGAAGCAACAAACAAGTCACGGTCTGTCTTCAGATTTGCACAAATGGATATGAGAAGCTTATCCTGAAGACACGCCTCACAAGTCTTTAATCACTGATTTGATTAAGTGCTCAATGACAAGTTAAGCATAAAGGGAGGGGACACATTTGCCACTCTCAGAATACTTAGGTGGTGTTTAGACGACAACCCCCCCCCCCCCCCCCCCAAAAAAAAATGGAGATTTTGGAAAACTTCGGTTGCACGTTTGCATGTAAACGGACTAAAACAGAGGTTTAGTTAGCCAACGTCACATTAGGCCTATGCGCCAGCGCCAAAAGTGCAACCTGTCACCTGCCACCTACAGGTTTGGCATGCTCTTGATGGCATAAATGAAAACTTTTCTGTGCACAATGTTATTTTTGAAAACGGAGAGGATGAAATGTCTGTTTATGAAAATAGCCGGCCACGTCTAAACGTAATCATCCCATGGATGGTTTGCTGTCATCATCTATTGTTTTTTATTGTTCTTAGTGTTTATGTTTCTTTGAGCTAAGTGTTTACTGTAGAATAAAGGAAAAGGATTTGAGTGTCAACAGCCCAAGTACAAGAGCTAAATCCTGAAAAGTACTGGTGACTTGTTTTATAGTTTACAGTTTCATAGTATAGCATTAGTAGTGTTAGTTGTAACAGTGATTTGAAGGCTTAACTCTGATGCAGACTTTTTTGAGAGAGTCACAGTGATAGTTACTTCTAGTCCAGTGGTTTTGTTGCAGAGATTTGTCCTTCTTTGAAAGAGAGTAGACAGAAACATTCCCTGTCATCCTAGGAATAGCTTCCTCCTGTGACAGTGTGCTAAAAACATCCCCCTCCCCACACACACACCAAACCCAAAATAGCCATTGCCATTGGCTGATTTTTTAACCAGTAACACAATTTCAAAGCTCACCATCATTTTTGACATAATCCACTTTTGGGATTTGCTTTTTGTAGTGATGATTATGATGATGACGATGATTATGATGAATATCTTCAAAAAGGCTCCTTACTTGTGCAACCTATTTTTCCCTCTTTCCTTAAAGCATTTATGTAACAGCCCTCTTCAGCATTTTTTTAAGAACATTACCATCTCTCACCTCGAATGCACCCATTCACTTTCCATGGGTTGCACTTTATTTTCTCCCCTTTTGCGCCTGGGCTTTGTATGCCAGAGTGCAAGAGTTTAGAGTTCTGATAATTTTGTGTCTAGAAAGCACAGGCTCTCAGAGCGGAGATGCATGGCAGTGACCACTGTGGGAGTCAAGCCGATCAAAGGCATTTTACGCAACCTTTCACTTAGTGAGTTTCGCCAACTAACTCTCAGTGATGATGCCATCACCACTGAATAGATCTGAGAGTGAGTAAGTGAATGAGAGAGACAAAGAGATAAAGAGAGAGAGACAGAGATAAAAAAGAGAGAGATGATGGTGTGTGAAGGAATCTTATTGACCCAGGAACCTTTTGTTTTAACCACTTGTCACACTGCCAGAAAACCATGTTGCAGCAGTGCTGACAGCTTATCGAGGGTTCAAGTGTGTCAGATGCTTGTCACGATACTTTATGGATTGCGCACTCGAGGAATTACAGTAGGACTACTTCACAACCCGATAGGGCAGATGACCGCTCTTCATAGTTAATACACATTTCTAAATGGCACATCCCCCCGCCACTCCAGTCTGAAGATGCAATGGCATAACATGTTATTTCATCTCTGATTTCCATAAATGAGCAAACTTTAAATGAAAGCCCGCAGCACCAGCGATCTGTCCATATTTATGTTAATAACAGGCCAAAAGACTGGACAGAGCTAGTTTTATTTATGTATCAACTCGCCAGGGAGCCCTTTTTTTCACGGCCACTGATGCCTGACTAAATATTCAAATTAGAAAGACAAGGGGGAAGGAAAGCGCAGGCCTCTTGCGAAGAATGAACAGTTTGTGAAACATTTCCTAATTGTTAATGAGGGACTGGGGGGCACCGTGCCAAGTCAGAGGGGCCAATCGCAATCAGGCCCAGTTTGTTGGGTGGGGGTAAGCAATGGTGGTGGCAGGGAATTGGGGGGGGGGGGGGGTCATGGGGGTGGGCATTCAAAGCAATATCTGGATTGGGACCTCAAAAAGCTGGGGGCGGTCTGTTGGGAAGTGGGAAGACTTTGGGGACCCCTGAGTTTTTTTTCCCCTGAGTGCTTGCTCACAGGGACAAGAGGACACCCGACTCAACCAGGGGCTCTGCTGATGAGGCTGCAGGTGGATTACTAAGGCTGCAGGGGGGGGTTGTGCCGGTGTTGGAGATCATCGTACCCCTACCGTGCCCCTTCACATCAAGTCCCCCTTGAGGGAGAAAAAAAAAACGTAGCACTCCTCCATCTTCTTTTAGTTGTTTTTTTTTTGTGGTTGGGTTCCCCGTCTCACTGGGAAAGAACACTGGGGTGATGGATAGCGATCCGGAGGCATCCGACAACAACAATGTGGAGAAGAGTGGCTCTGAGGAGCCTGAGCAGGACACAGAGCAGGAGCAGGAGCAGGGGGAGGGGGGGGACTCCGTGGTGGTGGTGAGGATCCCGCCGCCGCCGCCTGGGAAGGCGCCCGTCCCCGAGGCCAAAATGAACGGCGGGGTGCCGGGGGACGAGTGCAAGCCCGTGTTGGTGGACATGTCGCCTGCTGGCCAGTCGCTAAAAGGCAGTATTTTCCCTGTTGCAGTCTCACCGGCGGCCGAGCGGATCCGGTTCATCCTGGGCGAGGAGGACGATGGCCCGGCGCCCCCGCAGCTCTTCACCGAATTGGACGAGCTGTTGTCCGTCGATGGTCAGGATATGGAGTGGAAGGAGACGGCCAGGTAAGAGTACCACCTCACCCATGGGTCAGGTCACTCAACTCTCTGCCCCTCACTTCACCCAGCTTCACCCAAAACCACAACTCAATGTCCCTACTGTGTGTAATGAAGCTGTAACTGTAGCTCTTAAATAGCCCATTTCCTGCATGAGAACATTTTGCTGGAGCTTGACACTCTGGTGACATTGCTGTGCACTCCAACATAACCCTGTGTCTGCCAGTTTAACAGATGGATTGCTCCCTGTAGAGAGCACCTAAGAAATCCTATTCTCATACTGATGCTACTGTTGATACTAGAGAGGCTGTCATTTCTGAGCCAACAGTAGTCGGGGATAAAGTTCATTTATATATTTAACGTCACTGGAGATAGAGTAGCCAAATATCGCAAATATCGTGCAGGCTGCAGTTTTGGCTCAGCACCACATTATTGAAGGAGGCTTAGATGATTTATAGGACAGCATTGCAAACATTGGCCGCTGTCAACAAGTGAGCTTGGTATCTATTACACGAGGCCGACTGTGTCTGTCAACATTAGCCATTGGCACTGCACTCTGAGAGTGGGTGCAAACATAGCATGGATCTGATTCCTCCTCCCCCCTTGCAGGATAATATGCTGAATCACTATTTAAATGCTTCTTAGTGAAAATGACTTTTGATAGCAAAAAATCATGTTAAAATAATTGAGAACTAGATGGCGTGTTTTCTTTGGGAACAAAATACTTGTATCTTTTTATTCCGTGAAATTCTATTAGGCAGAACAAATGAATACTTGCAGCTATTAATTCAGAGGGAGAATGTGATATGCTTACATATTAGAATGAGCCAGTCAAATTTGCCGCATGGAAGTCAACTGCGCACTGCATTTGTTTAAGACACAAACAAGGCATTGAGTCTGCAAACAATTCCTAAATAGTTTCTCTAAAAAGTACTCTCTGGAAATGTAAAAACATGGCTGCCACATAAAAATGTGTCTGTTTGTGCTGAGGGAATTATTTTGAATTAAACATTCTGCACGTGCATGGTGCATTGGCCAGTGACCAGGCACAGCCCACTGCCAAGTTGCTCAAACATAAGGGTCACGTGCCAAGGAAGCGCCTAAGGGATATTCACACTCACTCCTATGGGGCTCTCATTGTGTGGTAAGAGGATTAAAATTGATTTTTTTAGTTCATGATAGGAATCACTAGGTGTCTCTTGAATAGATTAATCAACACCTCAAGTTTGCACATTTGCATCTAGTTCTCACCTAACAACCCCCCCCCCCCACCCCCACCCCCATGCACACAAACACACGCACACACACACTGTTAGAGTAACTCATCTGATAAGTGGAGTCGTAATGGCTGTGTATGTGCGTGTTTTGTGTGTGACAGGTGTGTGTGTGTGTGTGTGTGTGAGAGAGTGTTTGAGTGAGTGTGTGTATGTGTGTGTTTTATGTGTGTGTGTATGTGTGTGTGTGTGTGTGTGGAAGGGAGTAGGGGGTGTGGGTGAGGGGGTTGGGTCACCATTCACAGAAAGACGAGGCTCCCTCATCATCCCTCAATTACGGACAGGCCCCTTTCAGAACATCTGAGGCCTGATCTCTCCCTCTCCTCGTCCCCATTCAGTTCAGCCCACTTGATCTCACAGCTCAATGAGGGAGTGAGTCAGTCAGTGAGTCAGTCGCCATTCCAAGCTGCCCAAATTCTCTGTTAGGCCTTTTTAACATGGCGGTCATTAGTAAGGGCTGACCGGTGATCTAGCGAATAGCATTCACCCTCCTCTCCCCTGAACCAAAAACATCCACTGTCAAAATTGTCACCCAGCACAATAAAGGCAAATATGCAGTGATAGATTGAGGGGCACTAACAGCCTGGCTCCTCAGCTGAACAACACCGCCTGTGTACAGTAGCCCTGTGCACCATAGCCGGTTGAACCCGGGTGGTGGAAGTGGTTTGGCGGTGCCGTGCTACAGCAGGGCGCAAACAGCCGGCTTGGGTGGCGCCTCGCTCGTTTGTGGCACAAGCTCATGTCACGCTCACAGGGAGGTGATTAACACTGCTGAGTGACTGGCAAAACCATCAGCATCCGCATGGGCGCACACACACACACACACACACACACACACACACACACACACACACACACACACACACACACACACACACACACACACACACACACACACACATACAGTACCATCTCTGTTTGCTGTGGTATTGCAGCTGCTAAGTTGAAATGAGTGTCACTGTAAATGTAGGTGTATTTGTTGAGGAAGTGATTTTGACTTCGAATATGCTTTATTGAGGCAATACAGCAGGCCTAACAATCAAGATTGTGTAGTATCCTGAGGCAAAGATTGTGTAGTATCCTGAGGCATGATGATGCTTCATGGTGTTGCTGAGTACATTGCTGGTATTGCTGGTATTACTTTATATGCCACACATGCAGTGTGAATGATATAATGTTAGACACGAAGAATGACTAGAAAAACTCTATTATTAAAACTATTATTAAAGTGAGTCCTTCTGTATTAGTCATCCTTCGTGTCTAACATTATGTCATTCACACTGCACTGCAAGTAAAAGCTTTTGAGAAGTAACACCCTGAACGGTTATTACTGAACCATTACGAGACCATTATTTTTTGCAGGAGTGATAATGGCCTCTCTGCATGTTGGAAACCTTTAGATAGCCAGTGTTTTTATATAGCTATTGAAGAATTTTAACAAATTGTCTACAAAATAGAATATATATAAGAGACAGCCAAACTTCTCAGATATTGTGCAGACAGCAGCTAATCCTACGTTGTGTCTACTGTACACACAAATCTCAGCCTTAGTCCTAGCCCTAAATCCTTACCTTAAAATGTTTTTGTACTCACCCTAACAGATAAAACCATGAACCAAACAGCAAGACTGTTTCTTTTGAGCCTCATGTAATTGGACCTCCTTGCTTGTCTTCCTTCACAGGTGGATCAAGTTTGAGGAAAAGGTGGAGAAGGGGGGCGAGCGATGGAGCAAGCCCCACGTGGCCACGCTCTCCCTGCACAGCCTGTTCGAGCTCCGCACGTGCATCGAGAAGGGCACCATCCTGCTGGACCTGGAGGCTAGCACACTGCCCCAGGTGGTGGGTGAGTAGATGGGGGGGGACTGAGTGTGTGCCCGTTGGGAGGGATGCCCTCTAGGGTGGCTCAGGGGATATAAAACTTTAATGTCCTCCGAAAGGCCATTTGTATGACAGTACAGACATTCTGACATATTGAAAGCACATCAGAAACAGAAACAGATACAAGCCATCTAGAGTGAACAGTATTGATCTAAGCCATCCAAGCAGCCACTGTAGTCATCATACTCATCATCATTTACATATTTACATGCACTTATTTAGCATTTATTCAAAGAGACTTACAGAATGAGGAATAACATTCAAGCTACAGAGCAGAGGAGACTACTAGGTAGGAATTACTACTGCTTCAGTCAATACTATTACTAGAGCATAAGAGTGTAGACATTATAACTACTAGCCAAAATATGGTAGGAGGGGAAAGTTGAAGAAGATGGAGGTGGAGGAGGGAAGAGGGCGAAGTGCCATAGGGAGGCCCAAGCGACCCCAGGTTGGTGGGGCTGGAGGTACAGGGTTTGGGAATAGGTGGCCCGACTTTGCCTGACGGTTCTGATGGTGCACTTTGTTGCCGTGTGGTGGGTATGGAAACAGAAAGTTCAGGGTGGCTTAGCCCAGAGTTGGCCGGGCTCCAGTACGGAGCTTGTGTGATCTAATGCAGGCACTGCAGCCCTACAGACAATCTCTCTCTCTGTATCTCTCTGTATCTCTCTGTATCTCTCTCTCTCTCTTTCTCTCTTTTTGTTTGTCAGTTCTCCCCCCTCAAGTCATGACGTTTTTATAGATCTCATTTAGTGCATTTCCACCATTCAGTTAAATTTTAGGGCAAAAGGCTCTTGGGTGGGTGCCTCTGCTGAGTGCAGGAGAAAAAGCAACCTTACCCGAGGCACGCACTTTCCTTGACCATGGCTCAGGTCAAAGTAGCTCCAAGGTCAGACTGGTCTCTTGCTTAAAAAGAATCTTAGCATTGGTTTGTAAGCAGGGTTCTATGTAGTTGCCTAGGAACTGTACACGGAAGCTGATCCCCACAGAGTTCTTACAGAACTTAAAGGCCTGTCCATAGTCATTGTGTGCCCTCTACACACATGGTTTGACAGGTGCTGAGTGAAGGCCAGCCGCTTATACATATACTTCCCCATAGCTTCCCACCTAGAGAGTGGCATTTAAGTTTGAAACCTCTCAGTGGGAATAAGGCCAGAGAGAGACAGAGAGACAGAGAGAGAGAGAGAGAGAGGGAGACAATGTGAGAGGGGAAACAAACGAGGGAGAGTATGTGACTAAGAGAGAGAGATAGAGAGAGAGAGAGGGAAGGAGAGAGAGAGAGAAAGAAGGAAACAACGTGGGAGGGTATGTGACTAGGAGAGAGAGAGAGAGAGAGACAGAAAGAGAGAGAGAGAGAGAGAGTCTGGAGTGCCACCCTCAATTTCCTCCTTGTAAATGATGCGTTTCTTGCTTCTCATTTACAGCCGAGGGTTCTCAGGAGGGACACAGGAGGCGTCCCCTCCGATTAGCAGTTGCAAAGTCATCTGTTGGGTTCAGACGAGTTGAGACCACACACACACACACACACACACGCTTGCACACACACACACACGCTTGCACACACACACACACACACACACACTCATGCACACACACAGGCCCACACACATACACACACATACACACACACGCACACACACACCAACAGTCCTGCTGCACTGACGCCTCGGTCATTAGCACTGGAGACACTTAGTGAGGAGAGCCCGCGTCCACATGCTCGAGCCCTGACCTTCTTTTTAAAAATAGGAAACTTTTGTTGGAACTGGACAGAGACTCTTGGGTGCCATCCCATACCCAACTAGAACCTCATGAGAACTCATACTCTGAAGGATGGGCTTAAAATAGACCATTTGGCCTGACCGCTGATCTGATTATTGGTGATTTGCGATGTGCTGAATTACTTTAACAATGCCCCTGTCAGGACGATGTGATAGTGGGATTAAAGATTGTGAATTGAGAACATGTCCTTGCCTTGCCTTGCCGTGATTGGTTCTTTTGGTGTATCTGATTGTGTTTTGGACAATTTTCAGGAGTTATTTTTTCAACATGTTTTCAGAAAATCTATTTAGTACATACCACAATTTCTGTCTATATGTCTCTTTTCTTTTTCTCTCTGCAGAGATGATCACGGACAGTCAAATAGAGAACGGTCAGTTGAAGGCTGACCTCAAAGACAAGGTGATGTACACCTTGTTGAGGAAACACCGTCACCAGACCAAGAAGTCCAACCTTCGCTCACTCGCTGATATTGGCAAGACGGTCTCCAGCGCAAGTAGGCTGTTTTCCAACACGGACAATGGTAATACAGGTGCCAGTTTGGTGCAGTTCTCATTTTTATTAAACAAAGCCACTCGCTTTTTCTACTCAGGCCATTTATTTTGAGTTTTTTTATTTTGTTCACATGGCTTTTTTATTTTCCCCATATGCTTTTAAGGTTATTGATATTAATTATTATTAATTATATATATATTAATTATATCATTATTAATTTAGGGAAATACTTAGTCCCTGTAGTCTCTCAAGTGTTGGTCTTGGGGTGCAAAGAGTAGCAGGCTTTTGTAGGATGCAAAGATCCATCCAAAGTCAGGACAGCCAAACCCCCCCCCCCACCCCCCACCCCTCCGCAGTTGCACCCTACCCACATACACCAGAATGGCACTGTAGGTTAGAAGTAGAGCAAGCCTAGATTAACCCTATCTACCATACATTACTTCTCAAGTCAGTAGCATCAATGTAGCATTTAACAAACATTTCAGAGTTTGCACATGCCCACATGCGAATTGCTGATTTGAGTTGTATTGGATAGACATAACATGATATCATGATTGGAATCCCATCTGAAACAAAAGATCAGAATTGTTGTGCACCCCCTATGTTAATGTAGAAGTCCAAAGATGTTCTAGCAGAACATCAACAATACTTCACATTAAAGATTGTAACACCTCATAACACTGACATAACCATGTTGTAAGCTTGTCATGGTAGATGGCATCCAAATTGTCACAACACTTATAATCGTAACATAACATTAAATTACATTGGATATTGACTTTCATGATGCCTTATGACTGGGTATGACATCTGCTATGCCATGTTGATGACAAAGTTATGCCTCCATAATGTCAGTAGATCTAAGTAAACCAGAACGCCCCCCCCCCCCATGCTGTGTGACCTGTAGCTAGTGTCTCCTCACCAGAAACTCACTCAGAAAGATGAAGATGAATCACAGATACAGACCCATTTAGATCCATCTTCTGTTTCTGTTGCGCCACCAAGCAACACAAATGAACGATCTGCTTTCTATTCAAATCTCAGTGATAATTGTCTGTATGATGATATACAATTTGAATGACATGTTGCGTTGTAAGATCATATTGATTGCCAGTGGTTCAAACTCTTTTGTGATTTGTTGATGAAAGCAGTCTGCTGTTTGTGTCTTGATCTTGGTAACATCATTACCATTAAACAAATGGCATTGAACCACTCAACTCAAATTTGGAAATTTGGAAAGCTAATCGACTATCGACTGATTGTCAAAAGTAAACTATTTTACCTTTAACCTTTAATCATGAAGAAGAATAAAGAAAAGAAATGCATTCCCGTGAATAGCCCGCCCCATGTATTAACCTCACAGCTGAAATTTTTTTGCAAATTCAATGTATAAACCTTGGTTAATAATTGGGAAATTGCAGTACAATGAATTTGCAAATAAATCCTATGATCACTCAACACAGCACACATCACTCAAGTCTCTCCTTGAAAGATATTTTTTTAAAAACCTGCACATTGCTATAATCACTTGAGTTGAAGGAGTTGATGATGCCAGCTTACAATGACAACACCAAAAGTAAAACCCTTGTTTGTGATATTGTCATTGTGCTAATGATATGTTGTGCTTAACACATTGATTTAGTTGATGTGTCATGATCATGTGTTCACTTGTAAATGTTTGTTTAAATGTTGTGCACACAATGTGAAGTGTCATGGATCTGAAGAGGAAGTGACTTGATTTGAACTGGCTAGGTCATAAGGATGCTAATTGGCTAATAGTAAAGAACCTTGAAAGCAAGGTCCTCCTGGTATAAGCAAGATAGAGTTATGATTTATTGACTACTACAATTATAGACCATTTAGTAACTACATTATATAACACTCATAAAAGTTAGCCATTATCTAGAGCAAACATCACATAATCTAATATTATTATATCAAAGTTTCTCAGTAAAGAACCAAACACAATAAAACTCTTCAGTAAACATCTAAATTAACCATTCTGAATTTGTTAAGTTCATAAGATCAGCCAGTCAATCAGGTCATTTGACTTAGCACTTGTGTGATTTGATTTCTCACTTGCAGCTTCTGTAACATGCACTTCTAATTACGTATGTCTAACAGACACTTTGGCTTTGGCTTTGAGGCCCCCTGTCAACACTCTCTCTCCTTCTTCCTTCCTTCCTACCTTCCATCCTTCCCTCCCTCGTTTATCTCTCTCTTTATTTGTCTTGCTTTTTCGCAACCTGACTGACCTGCTCTGCGCTTCTGCCACTAAAACTCAAAAGCCCGTAGTCCTCTCGAAAACTCTGTGCCTTGTCTTACGGCTCGCACCTCCGAGGAGGAGATGCCAGTCCAGAGGAGTCCGAGCATGGGATGGCTTAGTAAGTTCACTGGACTTCCAGTTAGCCACCTCTCTGCCACCTGTGTGTCCCATAGACATAACATCCCCATAGGGTGTGTGATTGTGTGTGTGTGTGTTTATGTTTGTGTGTATGTGTGTGTGTGTGTGTGTTTGTGTGTTTGTGTGTGTGTGTGTGTGTGTGTGTGTGTGTGTGTGTGTGTGTGTGTGTGTGTGTGTGTGTGTGTGTGTGTGTGTGTGTGTGTGTGTGTGTCTCAGGATCACCCAATCACATCCCTCCATCATAGAATACAGTAATCCAGTTTGCCCAATTGTGCTCTAGGAGATTTACTGTAGCAGCAATTCACGGTTACATAATTGGAGTATCATTTTTTCCCCCATCGATTAGGTTATCACATCTTAAAGTTAGTGTTTGCAAGGTCCCCCGTTTGTAAATGATTGGACAAGATCAATGAGACTGTTCCGCCCCATTAGTTTTAACGCAGCGTGATTAATCTCTGTTTTCAAGATTCGCTGGTAAATTTCCAAGAAATTCAAGAAAGTGATTAATCTCTCAGTTCTCAATGTTCTCAAAATGGCAAGTAGTATCTTTTTTTATCTCCCATCACTAGCAGTAGCAATCGTCCAGTACACATAATTTTTTCCCCTTTTTTTCCAACTTTTTCGTAAACATTCATGTAAAGAATTTTTATATACCAAACAACTGCATCAAACTGACATCCAAAACCATGTCCATCCATAAACCTGTGTGGAGACAAGTGGCACCAGATCCTAGCAGCATGTTGGCACAATGGCGTCTGATTCACTCTTGGCCTTCTTCTGTTTGTATTTTGGGCTCTTACTGCCCGCTGTATCATATCCTCTGCAGCATGACCCTTTCCGGTTCAGGTGCTTTAATACAGTCACCCCTGCTGTGAGGACCACCTTGCCTGCCATTAGCCTTGTTAATTGCACTCACTCTCTCTTCGTAGGCTCCAGGGAGGAAGGGACTTTGAAAATGACAGCATGCTCCCTGTAGAGCTGTGAACGTTTGACATTTTGTGAGGGAAGTAGATGTTGGAGGGCTGTGTCAACGCAAAAAATGACCAAGACACAAGCTAATGAGAGTAAATATCAGAAAGGTTGTTATGATGTGAATATGAGGAAGATGAATGCTTTTGAGTAGGGCAGCAACTTAATTGGAAACCAGAATAAAGGATAACAGATTAAAGCATACCTTAGTAAGCGTGTCATCCATTATAGTAGATTAGTTTAGTTTTAGTTTATTTATTTAGCACACATTTACATCAATGGTGCAAGGTGGGAACGAAGCCCAAAGGGCTTGTACAAGAGTTCCACCCCTTTAATTAAAAATATTAGATGTTTTGCTGTAAATAGACACATTAGTAAAAGCAAGATTACCAAATAGATTTTCAGGTTATGGTGGGCAAGGTGCTTGGGTTTCTTAGTGCTCTTTTTTGGCCAGCTATTCCTCTTGTTTACTTAATTGCTGCATCTGGAGTGAAATGGGCCACTGTCTTCCTCTTGAGTTCCTCTGTCTTTGCTCTCTCTATCCCTGGGGTAGGTTTTCTTAAGGGAGGGTGGATTGTTTCACAGCTGGTTATAACCATGCTTGGCTGTTTGCTTTCTCAGGTAGCCCTGCCACCGCACACAGGAATATATCCTCCAGCAGTATGAATGACATCTCTGACAAGCCTGAGAAGGATCAGGTGAGTCTCTTCACAGCCTTTACACTCGGAATCCCATTGCCTCCTTCTAGAATGACAGCAATTCTGCCAGACAAAGGAAGATGGGAAGGAAAATCATCTTTACTCATCTTCCTATTTTCCTCTATAGAGTGTCCTTCTACAGTCTACTGATGCATTGGCACCACCAACCACATTTTCAAATGCTAAACTGCTCTGCATGTAGTACACCAGTAAATCAGTAGTGGACCAGTACAGTATAGTGGTTGAGTATTAAGTAAGTACTTAGCGTACATTAAACATTTGTTTGTAATTTCATTTCTTTACATGACATTACATAACATCAGTTACGTCTGACAGGTCTTAGTATGTTGGTTTCAGATATGAACTAGAAAATGTAATTTCGAGGAAATTACCAGTGCATGAAAATATAAACATACTGTATATTAACATAAAATGCAAAACCAACTTTTATTTGGAAACAGTTGGCAAGGATACAAGGATACAAGGACGTTTATTGTCACATGCATATAGTTACTGGATGTAAGACATGCAGTGAAATTATGTCTGGTGTCAGCCTATTTGTGCATTAATGGGGAGGGGGGGGTAAAAAGTGCAGTAGAAGAGGGGTTTAGTAGATTAAGTGGCAAGGGCTGCATAAGAAAGGTGGGGGAGGATTGGGATTGGGGGGGGCACCAACAAGGAGCACCCAAGAGCAACAGGGGCAAGGAAAAACTCCCTTACTAAGGAAGAAACCTTGGGCAGATCCACGGCGCAAGGGGCTAACCCAACTGCCAGGGGTCTTGGTGTGTGTGGGGGAATGACAAGGGAGATGGGATAGTGTGCTGTGTATGTGGGGAGAGGGCAGTGTGCAATATGTGTGTTGGAGAAGCTTTCTCATGATACAATGTGCTGTGTATTGGGGGGGGGGGGGGGGGGGGCAGTGTACTGCAAGTATGGTGAAGGGACTTACTATTGCAAGCAGAGTACTGTATGTATGATGTATGTGAGTGATGACAGTGAAGATGTGTGTGTGGGCGGGAGGGGAGTGGAGCAGTGACTGTGTGTGTGTGTGTGTAGTGTGTGTGTGGGTAGATGGGAGCAGTGTGCTGTACGTATGTAGAGGATGTGTGTTGGAGAAGATCCTGAAGACAATGTGCTGTGTATGTAGGGAGGGTGGGGGGCAGTGTGCAGCAAGTATGTAGAGGAGGCTTACTGTAGCTTGTTTTTTATTAATATCTCAAAAAGTTTACAAAAGTGAAAAATACATTCCCCCCTTTTGAAGACCTACGTTACAAAGTTTGAACGAAGTTTCTACGGTAAACGGTTAAAGCTTTTTATTTAATTAGACGCAGAAATTTGGTGGGAAGAAGAAGAAGAAGAAGAAGAAGCCTTCGGATAACATTTTCATGCACTGTAATGATAAGGTCATGCGGAGCTGCGGAGCAAAACAAAGCGGAGTAGCTCAATCTGGTTTACAGTTCCTGGAACTACTCAGCAACGCCATCGCCACCACAACCCCAGCTCTCTGGATGAGTGAACCTGTCCAAGGTACACAGCCAGTCAGCCTCCACCAGTGTGGCCCATCCTCCACCAGCACGGGTCAGGGTGGCACATGCCATGTGCCGGGTCAATCGGTTCTTGGTCTATTTTCCTTCAGTATGCACATGCATAGTGCCCCCTGATTTTCCACTGGCAGGATATCTGACAGTTGACGAGATTTCAGTTATCGCCCGTGAGAAAGAGATAACTGATAAAGCTCGCGATCTACTAAATATTTAGCTGGGCTGCACTTTGCACACCAGAGAAGAAAACCGTATGATAAATAGCATAAGAACAAATAAACAATAAGCAGAAAGTGGCACATTTGCTGATAACACATATCTTAACAGGAAGCCGTGAGTCACAGAGAATAGAGAGGTAGGTAGTTCATGGACACAATCATTGTGTGGGATATTGTTGCAGAGTTCCTTTGTAAACGGGATGGCATTGGCATTTTTATCACACAAAGAGTGTAATCAGACTCCCACGGAGGACATAAAACCTGACGAGTCCAGCAGACCTTTAGCACTGACATCAGAGTGTTGGTGCATTCGTGTTCCGTAGTTCTGATGTTCTGGTAATGGCCTATTTTATTCGCAAGCGCTCGGCTTGACCCAGCAGTGATTGACAGCTGCCGTTTGCCCCAGCAGAACTTCCCCTTACCCTCTTGCTTCCCTGCGAAGAGTAGGCTGGAATTGGGTCAGGTGGCTCGGGAAAGCTGGACAGATTGGGCTCTGACAGGGGAGAGCCCTTTTGCGTCAAACCCCCGTGGGATGATGTGTGAGGCTGTCGATGCCTTTCCCCCATCACACACCACTCTCTCATCCGCTGAGCTGATGATGTCATTGCAGTGTGTCCTATGAGTGGTGTGTGTGGAGGGGTGGTGGGACACCAGTGTCAAATAATTGTGTAACGTTAAGCATATTTCTTGAACATTAAGCATATTTCTTGATGGGATGTACTGTAGCAAGAAGACATACAAATGTTTTTTTTTTTAAATTTCATTACCTGCCTAATGGAAGAATTAGGCACTTCTTGGAAAACAATATTTACCAAACCATGTGCTTTACTGGAACACTTTGGGTATCAGGATTGATTGATAAGCGCAATCATGACGCCATACTCCGTCATCCTGTGACTTTATCGTAAGACGATTGTGTAATCTGGAATGATTCACAAGAAAAACCTTCATTTCCGACGTAATTCTGGTGACATTTCTGTGATTTACTTGTCTCACACAGATGCATTGATTTCGTTGGTCAATGTGTGACCTTCATTCATTGTCAGTGAGTTACTTTTTAACTCTGTGAGTCCCTCATAAACAGCCATGAATCAGAATGTTGCAGTATCTTTCCTTGGCTCTGATTAGGGGCAGGAGCACAACTGAGGGGCGGAGCGTTTGTCCTAAGGGAGCTCCGGGCCTGTGTGCTCTCTCTGCACTGTCAAATACAACTCCACTCACCACTCGTTTCACAGCTCAACAACTCCTCCACCCCTCTGTGCACTTTTGGGCTGCTGCACATTTTGTCTGTGTGTGTGTGTATGTGGGTGTGTGTGTGTGAGAGTGTGTGTGTGTGTGTGTATGTGTGTGTGTGTGAGTGTGAGTGTGACTGTGTGTGCGTGTGCGTGTGCGTGTGCGTGTGCGTGTATGTGTGTGCATAGACTGACCGGAACATTAGAACAAGGCACAGTGCCATTACTCCACGTTCAGCTTTTCTCTACTGTTATGTAACTACACTTTCGTTGAGATTTAGAAGTGACTTTCAGGAAAAAAAGAACAGAAAGTCTCCTTCAGCTACTCTCACAAAACACTGCCCCCAGAAGGTGAATGTGTGAAGTACAGAAACTTATCCTGTCTTATTCTGAAATGCTGAAATGTTATTACAGCCATTTTATTTCTGCTAAGGCCTTGTTTCCCCACATTCCATTGCTACTAGCAAGCTCTTTCAGGAACTAAACAACTATACATTTTAACCAATCCTTACCGTAATGCTCCTTATGTTGGAAGCCATGCACTGTAGATTACGGTTAGGGATTTGACTTCACTTAAAGTGTTTTGGTGGGTGTAATCTGGCTGGCAAACTGTGTCAGTGGAGCGTAGTACGGATGCTAGGTGATAAGGATTAGCGCCCTGAGGAGCAGACAGCTCAACTGTGAGCCTCTCAATGTCGCAGGATGCCAGGAGTGGCTGACCAGTCTGACCTGGCCCTGCCGACTGCCAGGTTTGACAGTAATGGAAAGTGGTAGGTGTATATCAGGTGAGCCGAAAGGTCAGGAGTTCACGGATGTTGATGGCACCTACTGTCTACTGAAGAGACAGTACTACTACTGTAGAGAGAGAGGCACTTTGTATGTACCCAACCCAAACCCAGAGTGAGAGAGAGGATGGTATGTGGATATGTGTCTTTGTCGTGTCTCTGTCATTGTGTTTGGGTTTGCATGCCAGCATAGTTGTGTCCATGCGCGTTTGTGTTTTCCAATCAACCCCCCCCCCCCCCCCCCCACCCCTCTGACGTCAGCGTCAGTTTGCCTGCGTCTGTCTGGCCACAGCGGCATCAACAGCACCCAGGGTTGTTTGAGTTTCCTGGCCTAAGACCTTAATCAACTCCCTCCCTCGCTCATATGGTGCTGATCTTGGCCCATAATCTGACTCTAATGCCATTCAGAAATTTCATTTGGCCCCTGCTTCTGCTTGTTGCCACAGCCAGCTCACTGCAGACATGGAGGATGTCGGCGTAATTCCTGCCCCCGGTGCTCCAGTGGTTCATGTCATCCATCATATTGCACATGGCTGTGATTTTGACATCTAGGCTGTGTGTTCTCATTAGGGCAAAACCTAGATACTGTGAGATTTAGTGACATTACTCAAGTCTTCAAGGTAAATTGTGTGCTTATCAACTATTACAGAATAGCCACTGCAACTCACTGCAACATGTGCCGTCTGCCAGCACCATCTGTGTTGAAAGGGAAAAGGGGCAGTTAAATTTGCATATACTTTATATTCTGAATGTTCAAAGATGAATTGATTGGCAATGAAAGTGTGTGAAAGTGTAAAACCAGAGCCAGGGTAGTCATGCATGACTTAGTTATTATTTTGCTTCATATAATGGAAAACATGGTTTCCATGCTAAATCCATCCCCTAACACACTTATTTGAACTAAAAAGCACATCTGAGAAAGCCATGCCCCCTTACACAGATACTTGGCTAAGGAAGTCTTTGGTCATTTCTCCATGTCAAGGCAGCAACACTTATTAGTTACTATTACAACTGGGATTTGCTGAAAACACGGGTTAAAGTGTGGCCTTGTACATTAATCATTATGTTACAATGCACATTAAATATGCACTCTACAAGGACCAAATCAATAGCTCTGGGCAGTTTTATGTTATCACACCTGCCTCGTTCTCTCAACCAACTGTGCAAAGCGAGCGAGCGTGTAGGCAGGGTCTCCGCTCTACTTGCGCCCCCTTTTGACCGCGTGACCTCCTACCCCCGACCCCGAGCCGTGCTTGGAGGAGGAGGAAGGCCAGGTGGTCCGGGCCAGGACAGCTGTAGTTGTTGTCCCGGGGCGGACAATGTCCTTGACCTCCGTGGGGTGAATGTTTTCCACTGCCGGCCGGGGCCGGTGGAGTGACCCTCGGGGCCGTTAATGAGTAACAGAGCGCCACCGCGTTTTTGCTCTACCTCTCACTCGTTTATGACGCTGTGTTGATAGGTCGGGCAGCAACACTTTGAAGTGCTCTTCCTTTTTACTTTTGGTTGTTTGTGTTTGCTATTATTAATGGCATGGTCGTTAAGGCTGGCCTCTTTCATGATGTGATCCAATAAAGTGAATTCATTGTTAAACTCTTAGTTTGGAGGTATGGAGGCCCAGCATGGAGGCCCAGAACCAGTAATACCAGTAGTTCACTATGGGAGCTTATTTGATCCCTTAACACATCAATACAAGCATATACAGTAGAGTTTGACACTCACTGGTTCTCAACGGTCTTAATTTAATGAAAAGAAATAGTATCTGCCATCATTTTATTTAGTTTTATTTAGTTTAACAATATCTCTCAAATGAAATTAATGTTGTGCTCTTCAAAACTAACACATCAAGCGTTATCGGACTTTTTGCAGCATTAAAACAGCGATAAATGATTAGAGGCAATTGTTGTGTGTCTATAAACTTTATATTGTGGACTTTGTGTCAGAGGGAGTCCATTCCAGCAGGTAGGTGAATGCCATCTCCTTGGAAGTCTGGCCTTGAATCAATCAGTGGAGATAAAAGAAACACTCGCCCGCCCTAAGACACCCAGGGAACGGTGCCCCAGCTCAGTTACTTATGGTTTCGGCCTTTATGTGAGTGAGTTATGCTGGGACCACGGCGGTCATGTTTTCACACAGATGCCCTGGGATGCAGGTGGGCCCCATGTATGAAAATGCCGAGCCATGTTCCCCAGACAGACAGTCTGTTTTGTAACCTCCTGGGCAGTCTAGACTGTGTGCCGCTTCAGGGGTTGTCAACTCATGCATTGTTCTCACCTTCTGCTTTACCTTTCATGCTATTCATTCTGGGCAGATTTACAGTGCCTTTCTCTCCTGTCCCGTCTCCTGTGTGTGTGTGTGTGTGTGTGTGTGTGTGTGTGTGTGCTCGTTTGTGTGTGTGTCTGTGTGTGTGTTTTATATGCGTGGCTTCAGCTGAAGAACAAGTTCATGAAGAAGTTGCCCAGAGACGCAGAGGCCTCCAATGTGCTGGTGGGGGAGGTGGACTTCCTGGACGCTCCGTTCGTAGCCTTTGTGCGTCTGCAGCAGGCTGTCATGCTGGGAGCCCTGACTGAAGTCCCTGTCCCCACAAGGTGAAAAAACGCTATGCTTTCAAAATAAATGCAGGTCACCTCCTTCGTACCCCTAAGTACTTCAGCTTGATGAATGTAATTGCAGTGCGAGTGTGTTTACATGTAGGTATAAAGAACTTGTTGTCACTACTGTATATAAACCACCCATTAGTAGATGTTGATTGTTAGAGCACAAGACTGAGTCTGGAAAATATAACTGTGAGTACCAATTATCACAGTGACAGGACAAGAAAGAACAGAATGGAAAGTAATTAAGATAAACAGTTGCTCAGAAATGTTATATTAAGGGAGGTTTCAAACAGATTAATTGCACATGGGCAGTAATGCATCAGTGTGTCACATCTGTTGTTCTCTGTGTCCTAAACAGATTCTTGTTCATCCTTCTTGGTCCCAAAGGCAAAGCGAGGTCGTACCATGAAATTGGGAGAGCCATTGCCACTCTCATGTCTGATGAGGTGTGTTTGAAAAGACATTTTCTCTCTCTCCCTCTCTCTCTCTTTCTCTCTCTCTCTCTCAATTTCTGCCGTCTATTATCTGTGTGTCTGTCTCGTACACACAATTTTTTCACCTTCCCGCCTGCCTTTCCTCTCCCACCTACATTTGCTTTTGTTTTGTCTGTCTATTTGCACAAGTTTCTACTGAATGTCATGTTCCATGCTAGTTAATGTTCTCATGTTCTCAGTTCTCATGATGTGGTGATCTCCAAACGACCTCAGACTTGCTCTCTAACATCCACCCTTTGTGATCTTTGCTTTCGGAGCTCTGCAGACAGCCTAACATAACGTTGCCTGGCCAAGGCCTGGTGGGACTGTTCAAGACCACCATGTCCATGTAATGTTACAGCCTAATGTTACCTGTGGTTTGGACTGTTCAAGAACACCATGCGACAATATAGCCTTAACAAATGAACTGATTCCACTTGAATGTCTTGGTGTCAGGGGTACACTGGCGATTATGCCGCTCCGTCCGGCATCTTTTGTCTTTGTTTGTTTTCATTTAACCCCCCCCCCCCCCATTATTTGTTAATTTGTTTGTGTACAGTGTATTGACCATGTTGCATGGTGATACTGCACCTTAAACAATAAATTGATTGATTGATTGATTGATTGATTGATTGATTGATCAAGGTCTTCCACGACATTGCATACAAAGCCAAGGACAGGCAAGATCTGTTGGCCGGGATCGACGAGTTCCTTGATGAGGTCATTGTCCTCCCGCCTGGAGAATGGGACCCTACCATCAGGATAGAACCTCCAAAGTCTTTGCCTTCTTCAGACAAAAGGTTTGGACAAAACACATACACTCCTGTCATAACACTTATTAACATTGATGTGTTTACAATCACATTTTTACATTTGTTTGAAATTAGGCTGAGCCCACTGTAACTTAACTTTAGTTTAAAGAAGGTTTATCTGTGTTTGATCGGCGGCTGGCCTGATGGTGAGGCTCAGGGACCCGTTGAAAGTTAGTCTTACTCCAAGTGGCCTGGGACACGCGTGCGAGGCCAGTGCACTCCTGATGTAAGTGGGCTGGTTGAAGCGGAAGGAGAGAGAGAGCGAAGGAGAAGGAGGAGGAGGAGGAGGAGGTGATCGAGATGGAGAGGGAGTTGAAGGGTAGCACTGAATTAGATGAGCCATGTCAAGGGTTTTTGGCTTCAGGTGAACTGACAGCAGGCTGTCGCATCAGCATGCCAGTCAATCAGTGAGTGGACTGCAGGCACTTTAGTAGTAGCACTCACTCTTTCTCTCTCGTTCACACTCACACATTTACAATCACTACCATCACGCTCTTTCACTGCCTCACCCATCCTTTGACAGTGCACTTTGCCCCCCCCCACACACACACTTAATCCTGCCCCTCCAGGGTTTCCGATGAAGAGAGTGGGAGAATCTACTTTAGTCCTGCTATATTCAACACACATTCTGTGTGATGGCTGGGTTGAATATAAAGATGTAGATGAAGCCAACAGAGTGTTTTGTGACAAGGGTCTCTAACTCTCAAAGCTCTTTCCTCCAAGTATTTGATAGTTGACGCCATCGGGTCTGTTGACTTGGCCTGCTAAGATTCCACTGAATCAAAACTGTCTTTGAAATCACTCCCCTACATTTTACCCCTGTGAGCCTCAAATCCCATGATTGAGGTTGCCATTCTAATACTTGTTGTTGTTATTATTATTATTATTATTATTATTATTATTATTATTATTATTATTATTAGAGTTTATTTGATTGATACAGATACAGTATACATAGACAAAATGAAAACAGCTATCTGATGCAAGTATCATGGTGTTTATAGCTAAAGGTAATTTACAACACTTGTCCCTAAAAGGGCTTTTATGACTGTATGTATGCAGTAATGCAACTACTGTATGAGGTGTTTACAGAGTACTGACAGCTATATGTTGTGTGTGTGTGTGCTCAGGAAGAACATGTACTCTGGAGGAGACAACATGCATATGAATGGAGACACGCCCCATGAAGGGGGTCATGGCGGAGGGGGCCACGCAGTGGGTGATGAACTGAAGAGGACTGGAAAGTAAGACAATCCTCAACCCCCCACATGCCCAAAGAATAAATTACAGTCCCATATTTTCACTTAGTCCTGAACCAGTCTATAAGCCTGAAGCCACATCCACCTTAGCCCGCCTAAAATCATGTTACTTAAAAGCACAACAATCTCTCTCTCTATCTCTCTCTCTATCTATCTATCTACTGTATCTCTATCTCTCTCTCTATCTCTCTATCTCTAACTCTCTCTCTCTCTACTGTATCTCTATCTCTCTCTCTATCTCTCTATCTCTAAATCTCTCTCTCTCTCTCTGTCTGGTCAGCAGTTTTTTTCTTGTCTTATAAACAAACATTGAGGTTTGTTCTGGATGTAGTGTCCACACTGTTAAATCTCAATCAACATCCATAACCACACTCGCACATGGCCATCCCAGATTTTCCTTTAACTGCACCAGTGTGTGTCCAAGTTGTTTGTCCTCGCTTGTCAGCCGTCTCCGTGCGCTTAATATGTTACCCCTCCCTCAGGTTTTGCGGTGGCCTTATACTTGACATCAAGCGCAAAGCGCCGTTCTTCGCCAGTGACTTCTATGATGCGGTGAACATCCAGTCTCTGTCGGCAATTTTATTCATTTACCTGGGGACTGTGACCAATGCCATCACGTTCGGCGGTCTGCTGGGGGACGCCACCGAAAACATGCAGGTGGGTTAACAGCTGCAGGAGACCTTTGACATCAGCGCTGTCAATGTTTCATGCGCAAGCAGTGTGTGGTTAGTACCGCTGCCACCCACCCACACCACAACCCCCACCCCCACTCCCACTCCATATACAACACGTGCATTTGTTTGTGGTTGAGTGAGACTGTGTGACTGACTAGTTTTCAAATGCATTTATTACCATGACACATTAATGATATATTTAGTACATGATACTTATTATTTACAGTTATATATGTTATCAGAGGTTAGATGTGTAAAAAAAGCAATGAATCATGGAACCAAAGTGCCGAAGAGACCCTGGCCTTTTCAAAAAAAGCAACACCTAGAGAGTGTGTGTGAGAGGGAGTGTGTGTATGAGAGAGATTGTGTGTTGTCCTCTCTGCAACTGGGTCAGCATGTAGCATGACAGGCAGTGGCTGGCAGCGGCGCCGGCTGAGCGACAGCAGGGCGTCAGCTGAGGGAGCAGATGCCCGTGCCGCCTCACTTCCTGTGGGACAGGAAGCCACCTGCCCCTGCTGCGGGGTCTCCCCTGCTGGTGACTGCCCGCTGGGAAAGAGAGAGAGAAGGGAGGGCAAGGGGTGGGATTGGGTAGCTTTACTGCTGAATACAACGTAGTGTACACTGCATATATAGGAATGCCACCTATTACCGCCCGTCCCCTATTTTCACTCTCTTACGTGTATGTGTTACTTAATATCCATTTCTATACAACCCAAGACGGCGGATTCCTAAAGAAACGCAAGCACCCACACCATAAGTGTAAATTAGCTATGTACCAAAAATGACATTTTACCATGACTCGAAGAAAAATCCGCTTGGAGGTCCAGTGGAATTTTGATTTGCAATGAGAATTCTCGGTCTAACCATTCATGTGCCGTGTGAAAAGGCAGAAATAGGCACCCACCAGCCCAGCACTAAACTCCGAGTTTGGTAAAAAAAATTGGAAATATCAGACAGTGAAAACCCCGGTAAGAACCAAACCAGATTTGGTTCAAATCTACACTCCTATGGCTACTGAAAAATGTAAGGTTCATTTATCAAATGTTATTTTAAAGTAGCCTATTAAAAAACAATTTAGATTTAGAGTTTTAGAATTTTTGAAAGAAAGGGGCGGTAGTTGGTGCTTTTACGATACTGTACTGTATACTGTAGTACACAATATCTACTGTATGTCTTTATGTCTTGTTTTCTATCTATATCATGTGTCTGTTGTGTGTGTACTATACGGGGTGTATTGGTAAAATAAGAGGTGGGTAAACTATGAATTCTGTGATCACGGTAAGGCGGATGACGCCATCCAGTATCAGATTTTTTAAAAAGACATTCAGAACATGTTTGATGATGGTGGAGGTTATTGCCCAATGGTTATAACAATACAAGTGGTATTAAATGGTTCCTAGAGTGTTGATAATTGTGAATGTGGATAATACAGTATGATATTGGTGAATAAACTCTTTTGAGAGGTGGATAAACTCTAATAAGAGGTGGATAAACTCTATTTCTGAAAATTCCAGAGGTGGATAAACTGTGTTTACTTTTGTTTAGTCTCCACTACATCCTTGTGTGCATGTGTATGTATGTATGTGTGTATATGGCTTGCTTACACATGTCTGTTGTGTGTGTATACTATACTATACACATGCTCAAGTGTATGTGTGTGTATGGCTTGCTCACGCGTGGGATGATGGGTCTTGTTTGGCAGGGCGTGCTGGAGAGCTTCCTGGGCACCGCGGTCTCTGGAGCGGTCTTCTGCCTGCTGGCCGGTCAACCCCTCACCATCCTCAGTAGTACTGGCCCCGTGCTGGTCTTCGAGAGGCTGCTCTTCAATTTCAGCAGGTCCGACTCTGCTCACCAGTTTGTCTTTATGTCTCCCTCTTCCCTCCTCTACCTCCTTCTTCTACCACTTTCTCCTCTTTGACTGGTGCTTATAATGTCGGCACTCTTATCCTCTAGTACTAGTACTGATAGATGCAGTAGTAATCCCTAGCTAAGGTCTCCTCAGCACTGTAGCTTGAATGTTATTCTCTTTCTGTAAGTCACTTAGGATAAAAGAATCTGCTATATAAATACATGTACATGTAATTTACATACATTTTAATTTACATATACATGTAATTTTTATCTCTGCTTACCTAAACATATCCGCTTATCTATTATTAGTTGTACTCTGCTTTACTATGCACCTCAGCTGTTATTATTTTGCAACGTCATTATAAATTATTGATAAATATTGATGTCCTGAATGAAGCCATTAGATATAGGATATGGACATTAAATATATAAATGGAATTAAATATATAAAAATAATATTTACATATAGCAACACTGTATAGACACTGTATTTATTTATTCAACTGTATTAAAGGTATTTGTACTCCTTTCCCTTGCACAGGGATAATGCGTTTGACTATCTGGAGTTCCGGCTGTGGATCGGCTTGTGGTCGGCCTTCTTCTGCCTGGTCCTGGTGGCGACGGACGCCAGCTTCCTGGTGCAATACTTCACCCGCTTCACCGAGGAGGGCTTCTCCTCGCTCATCAGCTTCATCTTCATCTATGACGCCTTCAAGAAGATGCTGAAGCTGGCCCACCACTACCCCATTGACGCCAGCTACAGGATGGACCTGGTCACTCAGTACGACTGCATGTGTATGGCGCCCACTATAGGTGAGTCAGAGCACCTGTGTTTTTTTTGTTTTTTTTTGCGTCACGCTATCATTTGATATTCATGCAAAGTGTTGAAGTTTTATTTTGGTTTGGTACCATGTTACATTACACACATTTGTGTGTGTGTGTGTGTGTGTGTGTGTGTGTGTGTGTGTGTGTGTGTGTGTGTGTGTGTGTATATGTGTGTGTGCATATGTGTGTATGCACTGTATCTCTCATGCATGGCTTAACCTACCTTACCCCTGGACCTTCTGTGGTCAACAGAAAGTTGCCGAGCTGGCAGAACGGACAGTGTGTGTGGGTGTGTGTGTGGGGGGGGGGGGGTTGTGGGGAACTGATGACCCTGCAGTGCTCACTGAAGCACACAGTGTGAGATGTCTCCCTGCCACTTTAACTGGTGCTGCAGATGCAATGACACATGAAATGCATCACACCATGATCGGACATGAATGCTTTAAAAAGGCTACGTTCTATGCAAACATTAGCTTGACTATCCAAGTCATGTAATTGCACTGAAACCTTCACCCCAATACATTGTGGATGTCGAGGAATGATGAGGATGGATGATGCAGATATGGAGTGTGTAGGGGCTTCTGCTGCTGTCTGCTGACATTAAAAGTGAATTGTGTTGGTGTCCGCCCCCCTGGGGGTGTCCATTATTGGCCGGCTCTAAATATAGGTGATGAAGAGGAGGCTGTGGTGACGTTTGAAGGTCATGTTATCACATTGGGCGGTCAGTACGTTTTTTTGTTTTCCGAGAACAAGCTGAATTTGGTTCTGCCTTCTGTTTGCAGCGTTGAGCAAAATGTAATTTTGTTTTGTAAATAATATCTGCAGATTTTTTTACCTGTCAGGTTTGTTTTAGATGTCACATTCTGGCTGACATGTGGAAGGCTTTGTGACATTCAGTTTTACAGCTGGTCAATAATTCATCTGGTCCACATTAAATGTTAATACTTCATGGAGGCTCTGACCCTAGAGTACAGGGGCCTATTTTAAGAATACTTTCTCATCCCCAGCACCCTTCCTCAGTAAACAGGTTTTCTGGACATGGGCAAAAACTTTTCACTGCAGAGTATAGTTAATGTTGGAGCTTTTTGTTGTTTTTGATAGAAACTCTCTTATTCCCACTCATTAAGTTTCCATCATTAAGAGTATGTTATGGATGGTATGGTATGAAATGGAAGGTACTATGGTATGGTATGGTTATATTATGGTATTGTATGGTGTGTTATGGTATGGTTATACTATGTTATTGTATGGTTTATGATCAGGTATAGTATAGTATGGTATGGTATGATATGGTATTGTATGGTATGGTATGGTTACTATGGTATAGTATGGTATGGTGCGGTTAGAGTGTGGTATGGTTTTTGTATGATATTGTATGGTATGGTATTGTTACTATGGTATAGTATGGTATGGTGCGGTCATTATGGTATGGTTAGAGTATGGCATGGTATTGCTTTGTTAGAGCAGAATCCCTCCTCTGTGGTTTCCCCTTTGTCCTCTTTGGCCTCTGCACCATGAAACAGGAGGACAGACTCCAGGCAAAGAGCCGAGTGACAATCTCTTTCCTCGGACAAGTTCTGTCCTTGTGTGTGTGTGTGTGTGTGTGTGCAGCCGCAGCACATTTGGTTGCGGACATACCCGACCCTTTGTCAGCATGTGCTCACAACAAGCCAGGATCCATCAAATCTCAGATGACAAAAACACAGCCCAGAGTGGCCCCAGGTTTTGGTGCATTCACCACATCAGCTGCACAGGACTCACAAACAGTCCTTCTATTTAACCTGCTACTATAACATCAGGGCATTTTATGCTATGCCAATATGCCTCCTTGCTATATAATGTCCAGGGTTCTAAATTAACACCCGCCAACCCGCCAAATGCGGGTTAAAATTCATTTTGGCGGGTGTTAATAAAAACGTACTAGCCAGTTTGGCCGGTGATGCATGAGGCATTACGTGCATGATACATACGTTTTCGGTCATATATCCCCCGGCAGTAGGCCTACTTCCTACATTTCCCATGACCACTGTGCCGTAATGCTACGTCGGCTGCACGCAGTTTGCAGTGAAACCAGCGCGAGAGACCATGGAAACGAACGGAGCGTCTACCAGAAAACACAAGGAATTAGAAGAACGAACGGAGCCAGAGCAGGAAGCATAGACTGAAAGAGGAGGGAGTTAGCCAGTAAAGTAAAGTAAAAAGTACCTAACACATGTACATAACACAAATGCATAATGCATTACGAAATATTAACACAATTAATGCATTGTGTTTACCTATTTCCTTTGTGGGGGTCTGATGTTATGTAACGGAGGCCGCAAAACCTGAAGCAGCAAGATCGTTTATTTTATTGTCTATGGAGTTAGCTGAAGATGGAACGTGAGGAGCTTGTAGGCGAAAATTTTCAGTTTTAAAAAGGTAGCCGGATCAGTTATCACCACCACCACACGCATCACGCACTGTGTGTAGGGCACCAAGAGACAGAGGAGGGACCAACATTTAGCCAATAAATAGTAGCTGTATTGCAAACTGTTTTTCGCTCTTGTTAGAGAAAGTATACAATGTCAACATGCACCAACAGCATGTTACATAAAGATGATACTTTTCGGGTCCTCTCTATAAAGATCCAACTTGAACATAGGCCCTATGCTACTCCATTTAATTGAGAACGCGTCTGAGTGTGCAGGAGAGGGAGAGAAAACGAGTGGAAGGTTCTAGCTGGCTTGTCATTGTTGATGATAATTGATATCTCCTTTTTATTAAGTTAAGATTAAACTAAATGCGGCAGTGGTTGGGACAGACTTATGGGGGCGAAAATAGGAATGAAGCAGGGGATGAGGATATCGACAGAGAAATAGATAGAGATCCCAAACATGAAATGAAGTGAAGTTACCAGCCACATTGGCTGGACTGGTAATCAAAAAAGTTAATTTAGAACCCTGATAATGTCACTGCAACTCAGTCCACTTAGTACATCACGTTGATCAGTATCATAGAGAACACCATGTAGGAACATTGTTGGTTAAAGGGACACCAGGCAACATTTTCGTGTTAATTAATCATCTTCGTAAGTCGGTATATGGTTAAATGACTCATTACGGGGCGAATGAAGGCTCTCTCGCCCGCCCCTACTGCCTGTAGGAAGAATATCCCACTTGCAAGTTCGGTGTATCCTACCCGCCGACCGAAGCAGGATCAGTTTACATCCTGCATAGAGCACAGAGGCAGGCTAACAAAACGCTACAGATTGTTGCAAACGTGTGTATAATGGCAGAGCCGGCGAAGAAGCAGCGAAAACCCTTGACGGAAGATGCAAAGAAAAGGAAAAGAGCTTCAGACTGAGCGAGGGGGAGTTTCGTAGAGAAAAAGCATCAAGCTTGCCTGGTGTCCCTTTAACATTATATTGCATTATATACATTATGTATTATACATGTTCTACATTATACAGTACATGACATTAGTGTAGTGCCCCTCTTATGGAGTCCATCCCTCTCAACACTCTTGTTGTCATGGCAGACTTAGCATCTCTAGAAAGAGGAGGCAGGATATGAGACTCAGATGGGCATCCTATGTTGTGTGTAGGATTATAACAATGCTGTGGGCTATAGGCAGAGAATGAGAATGACCTTTCACCAGAACACACAAACCATCCTGGCATGACGGTCCCCATTGCCCCCCGACCATGTGAACCCCCCACGACTGCCCCTTAGCCACTGGTGAGTGTGGCGCAGATGGAGACTGTTGGGGGCAAATTAGTCCCTGTCACCCCATCCACACCACACCCCACCCCACCCCGCCACCCACCACCATCATAATGCTCTTTAGGGATTACTGCCCGGTAGAGGAAGTCATCAGGTCGATAGGCTTGAAGAGCTCTGGGCTATCTCTCGTGCCAAGAGACATGCAACACACACACACACACACACACACACATACACACACAAGCACACAGACAGTCAGACACTCCAGGATATACACTCACATCGTCACAGCATGAGATGGGCTACCTTAATGGGATCATTTTCTCCAAAGCTGGATGGAAATAAGCTGGGGGGGTCAGGGACACTAATTATGAGTCATGGTAAAAATAAAGCATGTGGTAAGACTGCATCATGATTTCAAATGAGTCGTGTGTGTGTGTGTTTGTGTGTTGTTTTAGATAACAGCTCAGGACTAGTGCCGGAAACAATGGATGGAAACGATCTGTTTTTCTACAACATCACCGACATGGTAGGTGTCCTAGCCCACAAAAATCATGTGATAAAACAGATAAGAACTTTTTTTATGCCTGTGAAACCTTCAACTGTGAATTCATTTTGAAGACAGCCCTCTTGTTCAGCTAGGCGCACCGTATCAGTTCGGTACTCAAACAGAACAACGTTGCTGCCCTTTTTGTCAGTGAAACATTAGTCTCCCGCGCACAGGTTGTTTTGTCTGAGGCCCATCCCTGTTCCCTTGCCCTCTGGGCACCACCACTAAAACCCCAGCGATGCCAGGGGTTTGTCCACAGAAAATAACGCACCGAGCCGAAGAAAAAGGTCACCGCAACAATGGGCTCATTCATCTTCAGCCTTGTCCCATCTTCAGTTCAGGTTCGCTGAAACGTAATGCCCAAACACAATCCCATGCCAGCGTCTTGGCCATTTTTCCTGAAAAGAAGTGCGGGCGCTGCCTGGAGTCCAGCGTGGTAGATGGGTCGGACTTCACTGCTGTGGTAGACACAGAATGTGAACAAATGATCAATAAAGAGGGCATCTGCAGCATTAAGTGTCTGAAATTGACTGATTAAAGGTATAGTTCCTTAAATCAGCACTAAAGAAGATTTGCTGTCAGGGGCCCCCTACAGTTGAGAAGCACAATGATAAATGAACTTGTTACTGTAATATAATAAGGGTGTCTATAACAAACTATAATTATAACTCAGATACAATATAGAGGGAATGCACAGACATCAGTCTGTAAAAAGAGAGCTCTGAATTCTTGTAAGTAGCCAATCTAGTTGTACTCTACAGTCTATAGCATAGCAGCTCTTTTCTAATTCGATTTCCTTGTGGGGCGGGAGAGGCAGCAACTTATATTACAAATGATATGAAGTGCGGCAGAAGTGCAGTTGGCCCTATTTAGAGTTTATGTGCCATCAAAATGATTTTGGAAAAGTTATTTTAAGGTAAAAAACCTCTTTAGGGCTGCTTTAAGCCCCTTAAATGTTCACATAATTTATGCTCAGACAGGCTGTCTGCTGTTTTTGATATTGTATTTACTCCACAATTATGGAGTGTGGACTGCAGGATGTGTGTCACTGAACGTGTGTGTGTGTGTGTGTGTGTGCGCGTGCGTGTGTTTTCTCTCCCCTAGCCCATGAACGCCACGTGGTCATCCCTGACGCGCTCCCAGTGTCTAGAGTACAAGGGTGAGCTGGTGGGCAAGGCGTGCCAATTTGTGCCGGACATCACGCTCATGTCCTTCATCCTCTTCTTCGGCACCTACACCTGCTCCATGGGGCTCAAGAAATTCAAGTTCAGCCCCTTCTTCCCCACCACGGTGAGTCACGGCCTTGAGCCTCGCTGGTTCATCAGTTAAATAGTTTTAAGAGTCAAACTTCATTGTCTTGTAGGGGTTAGTGTGCTATGAGTCCCGATGGCTTTTTGGATAAATAGTTCAAGAGTCAAGCTTCGTTACCATGTATAGTGGTTTACATTAAGTTCATTAATTAAGTACATTAATTAAAGATCAACTACACACACAGAATGTATATGTCTACTTTACCCATCCATCTAATCACAACATGCTATTTAGACTTCAATGTTGTAAGTAACATACACATTTGCTAATGACCTAAATGCCCCCGTCAGGTGAGGAAGCTGATTAGTGACTTTGCCATCATCCTGGCCATCCTGATCTTCTGTGGTGTGGACGCACTGGTGGGAGTGGGCACGCCCAAGCTCATTGTGCCTACTGAATTCAAGGTAAGCCTCCATCCTCCAGCAGCCCCCCCCCCCCCACACACACACACACACACACACACCAACCCTGCATTTACATAGTTGATTCCTCTTCCATTTTGGTTTGAAAGTCCACTTGATTCACTACTCTCAATGTTTCATGAACTCATCAATAATAGAGAACTGTGGCTGCAATTTTCTGAGGCCACTCTCCAGTAGCCTGTGTATTTCACAAGCCATAGTTTTGGTAGTGGACATTGGCAGTGAGCATTGGTCAAATTGGACACTGACATATTATTGCTACGGTATGTGCTGATTATTTATCAGAGTTCTAACTCCATCTCACATTTTGATTGGTCAATCTATTCATGTTTTTGCATGATGTGATTTAGGAGACACTTTTACAATAGTTAAACATACCAGAACTTTCAAAACCGTAGATATTGCTTATCTCTATAGGATGTGTACGCAACAGTACCGTCTCTGGATTAGTTAGGATGTGTCTTTCTGTGTGTCCATTAATGGGAGTGTGTGTGTGTGTGTGTGTGCGTATGTGTGTATCTGTTTGTGTGTGTGTGTGTGTGCACATGCGCGTGTGTGTGTATGTATGTGTGCGTGTGCATGTGTGTGTGTCTGTGTGTGGGTGTGTTTGTGTGTGTGTTTGTGCGTGTGTGTGTTTGAACAAGCTCTTCCTCTTCCCACTGTTTAATCCCTCCCCCCCTTCTCTTTCACTCTGCCAATCCTCCCCCTGCAGCCCACGAGTCCCAACCGCGGCTGGTTCGTGCCTCCATTCGGGGGCAACCCCTGGTGGGTGTACCTGGCGTCGGCTCTACCTGCCCTTCTCGTTACCATCCTCCTCTTCATGGACCAGCAGATCACCGCCGTCATCGTCAACCGCAAGGAGCATAAGTTGAAGGTGGGCATCGCAACGCATCAAACCGCATCGTACCGCATCGCAAGGCAGGCAGAGAGGGGATAAATGGGGTAGGAAGAGGTGGTGCTGTGTGTGTGTAGTATGGTGCTGCCAGCGTGGGGCTGGCACAGCGCTTGGCACTGATGCCCCGGATGCTTTAGCGGTGCTCTGTTAGAAGCACTCAGGGGGCACAGGAAAGACACGACGGCCTGCGGGGAGAGGGCTGCACTCTCCTCACCAGGCGAAATGGATATTTATAGACAGTCTGTGTCCCAGAGAAGAGAGAGAGAGAGAGGGAGATAGAGGGGCGGGGGGAGAGAGGGAGAGACGGAGAGAGAGAGGGAGGGAGGGGAAAAAAGAGGCTATTTACCTCACAGCCAGCAGGAAGTGACTAAAGCTGCCGGCTTAAAAACAGAAATAGCTTTTCATTGTATCACACTGTGTTTTATTACATCACATGGGTGAAAGTCATGGACTGCTGGCTGTGATGAAACGGCGTGTTGAACAGTAGAATGACTGAGTCACATTTTATGGTTTCAGCACATTTTTTTTTTTAGATGTCATGAGAAATAGAGCATATCAATTAGCACGTCCATTTTAAGATGTCAGTAACACACCAGCAGCAGCAGTGGAGCAGAGAACTGACGAGAGGAAGTGCACACGGTCAGGAAGAAGTTTAAGATGTCACAGCCACCGCAAATATGTGCTCACTCTCCCCCTCCTCTTGGCCATTCAGTTTTTCCAATGCAATGGTCATGAGGAATACGTCCCAATAAATCTGGCTTTAGGGCGCCTTCAGGAGACTCATCCGCCCATGTGCTTTAGCTATTTCTCTTGATGTGGTCCTAGTATCAATGGGCCGTGTAGGGAAAACACAATGAGCTCGCACAGACAGGCGAGACAGAACTGACCCTGTCACTGTCCCTCAGGGATGAAAGGCTAAGAATAATCTTGGACAATGCCAGTGTCTGTAGACCTAAATAACATCCAGTCGGTCAATCAGCACACAGAAAACACATAGAAATCTTGTTTTAGATTAGATTTATTTGAGTTATGAGATATGTGTCAAGACAGATTACCTATATTGGTAATACTGCTTACTACAATCATTTATCCACCAGATACCTTCAGTATGAATTAATTATTATTATTAATAGAGAAAGGGTTATAAGGCAGTCATATGGCATAACGTCTTATAAATTAAGTACATGCATAACAACATTACATCCGAGAGAAATGTTGTTTTAGATTTTTATTTGAGTTAAAAATAAAGACAGATAACCTACATTTACTTATTTACTTACTACAATCATTTATCCACCAGATACTTTCAGTATGAATTCATTATTATTATTAATAAATTCATTTATCCACCAGATACTTTCAGTATGAATTCATTATTATTATTAATAGAGAATGGCATAACGTCTTATAAATGAAGTACATGCATAACAACATGACTTCCAAGATGGAAAGTATAGTATACTTTAGATAATAAGCTATAACACACAAGCATTGTAATGTATCTTAGGTGTTCATGAATGTAAATCGTGAATGTAAAATAAACCTATATGAGTGCACTTTTAATGCATGCTGGCTTCTTCAAGCCTTTCACATGCAGTTAATCACCCCAGCATATTATGTAATTTAATACAAATCTGTTATGAATGTCTGTAAAAGTGATGTTCCACTCAAACACAGACCTCCTTTCTCTGTACAGAAAGGAGCGGGCTATCACCTGGACCTGTTCTGGGTGGCCGTACTCATGATAGTGTGCTCCTTCATGGGTCTGCCCTGGTACGTGGCTGCCACTGTTATCTCCATCGCCCACATCGACAGCTTGAAGATGGAGACGGAGACCTCGGCCCCTGGAGAGCAGCCCAAGTTCCTGGGAGTCAGGTAATGGAGTGGTAGCGTGGTAGCTCGGTTCACAGGCCCAGTCATCGTGCAGCGAAAAAGCAGACTGAGCAGGCTACTGACGTAGGGCCCAACAAAAAAAAACTCTCATACAGCTCACATACGCTAGTCTCTTCCAGCATAGCATTGGCACAAATGCCCCATTCGAAGGAGGGCTTCATGCTGTATATTTTTTCTTCCATATCAAAACATGGGTATGTGCCCCAGTATTTTGCCGGTGTGTAGATAGCTCTTAAGTGGGGATGTTATTGGCTGGGTGGCACACTGGGAGGTTTGTGCTCCAAACACGGCTTGTTTGGTTAGCAGCAGGTGGCCCCGTATTGATGCAGCTGTAAGCTGGATCAACACAAATATTCGGAGCGCTGGCAGTTCTCTCAAAACTCCTTTCGGCCCTCACACATAGTGATGGGGCCACATGGCTGAGATGTTAGATGAGAAACGCAAATCCACTAATCACGTGTAGGCCTACTGCATTGAAGCTCCTGGCTGGTTTACTGTAAAATGCTCACTATGCATCTGTGTGTGAAACTGCGAAGTCTCCAAAGTGTTTGTTTTTGTGTGATAGGGAGCAGCGTGTCACCGGCGTGTGTGTCTTCATCCTCACTGGCCTCTCCGTTCTGATGTCCCCTATCCTCAAGGTAATGACCGCTTCAGTCTGCTGAGCTCTCATGCTAGTTTGTGTTTCAGATATAAACTGAAACAGCAACTTGCGAATCTGTTACATTTAGGCAAATGTTGCTCTTCTAATGTCACATCAGAGATTTTTTTATATTTTAGGTATTTTAGGTATTTTAGGTTATAATAGGTATCCACTTTTTTAATTTGAAGGAGACTTGTTTGGGAGTTGTTGTTCATGGCTGCTTTGTTCTTTCTCGGTGGCCTGCAGTTCATCCCCATGCCTGTGCTGTACGGAGTCTTCCTCTACATGGGCGTGGCTTCTCTCAACGGAGTACAGGTGGGTCTTTTGTTTCCGACGAACCGTCACCCCACACACGTGCGCACACACACACACACAGGCATCACCCTGCTCTCTGGTTACGGCAAGAGAACAAGGACTCGGCGTTCTGTCCCCAAACACTCCCTCTTCCCTACAAATCTGCTTGCCTGTGGGAAACAGCAGTGAGAATAGTGATGGAAAAAAAGAGAAAGGAAAATACCTTTCTCAGTGAAGGTACTTGACACCAACTGATTCTCCACCTGGTCAAATCCTCTTGTTGTTGTCTTACAGCTTTGATCTGATTCCAGATCAGCTCAAAGAAGCTTTGACGGCCCATAAAGCTTTTCCACCTGGGGTGTGGCCAGGCTGTGGTCATCCGTCTTTAGCAAACTGTTTGTGACCAGGAACAGTGAAAATATGATATCTGAAACTTGTCCTTTGATAAGTTCCTTTGACAACAGAAATTCAAATCAGTACTTTATCAACCACAAGTTTCAGGAAAAGGAGAAAAGAAAGTAAACAGGCTATGCAGATGTCTCAAATGCCACATTTGAATATACAGTCCATCCTCGGAAACGTTCAACTGCTGTGTTTGGAGAAGCCATTCTCTATAAAATATGACAACCCTTGGCCCCGGCCGGGTTCGATTCCCGCCCCGTGGTCCTTTCCGGATACCTCCCCGACTCTCTCCCACTCGCTTCCTGTCGTTTTCCACTGTCCTATCGCATTAAAGGCATAAAAGCCCAAGAAAATATACTTTTCAAAAAAATTAATAAATAATATGACAACCTATGTTTCTGAAGTCCTGTCTTCTGTCCGTGTTGTTGTTTAGTTCATGGACCGTCTGAAGCTGCTCCTCATGCCAGCCAAACACCAGCCAGACCTTGTCTACCTGCGTCACGTGCCGCTGCGCAAGGTCCACCTCTTTACCTTCCTCCAGGTGCTCTGCCTGGCTGCCCTCTGGATCCTTAAGTCCACTGTGGCAGCCATCATCTTCCCCGTCATGGTAAGTTGTTACATGGCGGTCAGCTAAGGTTGCATGTAGTGGCTTTTTTTGTGATTTTGATATTGTTTGTTTGCGTGTACATTTGTAAGCCTGTTGAGTTATTCATCTAAACCCCCACATAGTATCCAGATGCCAGATACGTACTTTTAACATACAATAATAAGTCTGCTGGGCTTTCAGCATGATCTTGTACTTATCATCCACATCTTGAAATATATTCATACCGTACGTACTGCCAGGAAAGAATGCTGTGTAGATCAATTAATTTTACTGGTCAGCAGTACTCTAGACCAGTGGTTCTCAACCTTTTTTCAGTGATGTACCCCCTGTGAAATATTTTTTCAGCCAAGTACCCCCTAACCAGCGCAAAGCATTTTTAGTTGAGAAATAAAAGACTTAAAACAGAGCAATAAAACATATTCTTCAAGATACAGCCGGAATTTTGCCGGCTCTGGTTTGGCCTTCTTTGCCACTTGTCCCTCCGTGTTTTCACAAGAATTACAGCTACGCTTCAACCACGACTCCATTTTATGAACTTATATTTTACTGAAATATTTATTAAATAATTGTTTTTAAAGTATTTTTTTACATTGCATGGATTCTACTTTTAAATATATGTATATTTTAAAATCTCACGTACCCCCTGGAGTGCCTTCACGTACCCCCATTTGAGAACCACTGCTCTAGACTGTAGCCATGGCTAAACAGATCATGCTGAGATTATGTGTAAGGGTGCCTGTCATGTCCACCTCCAGATTCTGGCCCTAGTCGCTGTGAGGAAAGCCATGGACTATCTTTTCTTACAACATGAACTCAGCTTCTTGGACGACGTCATACCTGAGAAAGACAAGAAGAAGAAGGAGGACGAGAAGAGGAAGAAGAAGAAAAAGAGGGGAAGCATAGACAGTGATGTTGAGGATGTAAGTTCATCTAAAACAAATATTTCCTTCATTTTTCTTGCATGTTGAAGCCTATTGAACCATATTAGTTTGCTGAAATTTCCTGAACAGGATCAAGAGGTTATATTGTTGATGAAAGGATCACGTGAATGTACAGTATGTACAGATAGGCATATAGATGCTGTAGATTTTGTATTGATCCTGAATCAATGCTGAAGGATCCATGCTGTTGGAATGTAGGATTCTGTTTTGTCCCCTTAAAATTCCTCTACTCAGGATATAACATGGTTGTAATAAGGGGGCCATCATGACAGTGAAATGCTTTACCTGGCACTAGCAGTCACACACTCTGTGATTGTGTCATTCCAGGGCCTCTCTCTCTCTCTATCTTTTCATCTGGTTGTTTCTCATTATTTAGCAGCTCTCCTCAGCAGAGTTCAGGGAGAGGGAGAGAGAGCGCTGCGATCAGCATTACCCAGCATAACTGTCACACTGAATCAGGAGTCACATTAAGTCAGAAAAAATAACAGTCGTAGAAGTTTTCCCTGGTACTTAATACTTACCCATAGTTCCAAAACAGCAGACTGTATCAATGTAATAACCAATCAGTCTCACATTGGAGCTAGTGCCAATCATCATTTAGTATACCTAATTACCTAATTTTTATATTTTATATTGTTTTTATATACATATAATTTATTACAAACATTATATTATATTATCTTTTATTTTATCATCAAAGCGACCTTAGATCTTATGACCATGTTTTCCTCTTGTGCAGTCTGACTACCCCTTCAATGAGAATGTCCCCAGCATTAAAATCCCAATGGACATGATGGAGCAGGAACCCTTCTTAGGTGATAAAGACAGTGAGTAGACAGCCCCGGCCGGCACCGCTCTCAGTGGGCTCGCGTGGCCCTCCTCTGTCATCTTCCTGGGTCTGGCGCCCCTGCCTCTGGGACATTTGGAAAGCACCTCTGTCTGTCTGCTCGCTTCTGTTTTTCAGCTGGCTCTGTTCTCTCAGCATGGCACTAACTGACCTCTTTCTCTCTCTCCCTCACTCCCCCTCTCTCTCCTTTTTAAGTTTGTGATGAGTGGATGACGGAGTGATGGAGCACTTTTGTTCATTTGTTTTTCCTCTTTATTGTTGGCATCTACTCTTATCTTGCTTGGCTGGTTTCTGCATCCCTTAACTCTAACATTTTTTTTCTCTCTCTCCATTTCCATGTCTGAGACGAATGTCTCAACATCTTCTTAGCTTTTATGGGCTTCGTCTGTGTCTGTGGTCCAGACTGTAATGGATCACTGTTGATGCTTCTGTCTTTTGAAGTAACATGCATGTAATATGTTACAGTAAGCATTAAATGCTTGTTAGAAAATGAAAATAGAACTGTTAGATACCATACTTCTATCTAACAGAAAGTATAATTGAAACATCTGCCTGCAGTTGTTAATAATTGATTGCTTATCATTTATGCAAATGTAATCACAGCCAGTTCTCTCTTTGCTTTGTACATATTAGCACATCAACTGAGAATTAATAAGGTGCACTTAGGATAGTCAAATAACCACTATTCTATACAATTAATTTTTATATTTTTCCATTCTATTTTTGTAAATAATATTTCATTATTATTGTGCACTTAATCATATTATTTGGTGCTATAAATTGATAGATCTTGTTAATTCTCTGTTGACGTGCCCAGGCAGTGGGATAAGCCACCTTTGTTTTTTAATGTGCATTTAATGAGCATGTTGCTGAAGCTGATCTTCATTTGGGATGTGAGTGTTGTGAGTGTGGGGCTACAGGTGTGCTCATGTGTGGGGTAATCTGAGGTCCTATGTCTGCTTCTGTTCCACAGGAGAAAAGTCCACTTCATTCCTTGATCGGCACACCTCCTGCTGAGAGGAAATACTACTACCAGGCCAACTCAATGTCAAGGTATTGCCAAAAATATGGCCGTTGTGTTGTGTGTGTGTAGGTGTAGGTATGAGCATGTTTAACACATTTCTACAAGTATACAGTGTATAGATATGCTTGTGTGCACATGAAAATTATTGTTTATGTGACGAGAGAAAATGTCCATCCAAGCATGACCATAGTGTGTCTTTGTTTGTATGTGTACATGTGTGTATATTGGATTTTTTTTTTGAGTGAGTGTGTGTGTAAAGTACTCATGGGTATAAGTATGTATACATATTGTATATACTGTATGTCTGACTACGCTAAGATGCCCAATCAGTGCAGGCTGATGCCTCAGGCCTGGTTTGTAGGTTAAAGGTCAGACAAACAGACTGGGGTTTTGTAGAGGTCCCACTCCCAGCACATACAGCCACTTCCAGTTATAACAAACATTCCTACACAGCAAACTACAGCCTGCTATATACACTCCCTGCACAGATGGATGAGTGTCTCGTCAAACAGCACAGAGATAGAGAAATGATATTGGACAGAGGCCCAGCGGTAAGATCATTTAGGTGATGCAAGTGGAGGGGTAGTGAATGAATCAAAAAGATTAGATCAAAAGGTTCCCCAGATATGGAATGTTCCCTTTGAAGCTCTTTTTCATCTGGTAATTGTCCTACGTTGTGTTCATCAGACATCTGTAATCTTACCTTGAGGGATCAAAGGACAGAAAGAGACCAACGTGTACAGGAAGGCGTTGACTATTTCTGAGCCATCCCCAGAGTAGTGCTTGGACAGAAGGCCATAGTCTCTCACTCAAACTGCTTTGAACATTAATGTCCCTATTTCAGTCTGTTACAAGAAGTCTTCTGGAGAAAACCAGTGTGAATTGAATTATTTTCAAAACCAACAAAAAGATGGCTTATTAACAACTCTTATTTAAGGATCATACCTTCTGACATTACAAATACTTGGTTTTGCTGCAGAATCGTATCATAAAACAGTTTCCATAATGTCATTTGGTAGAAATGTCCTTTTTCCTTACATACAAGATACTTATATTGAAATGACACATGCCTAGTTCCGTTGAATAAACTGTAAATGGATAGTACAGAGCTTTTAGACAGGGCTCTTTGCAGAAATGTGTCTTTTGTTTCGAACGTCTTATTTTGTTTCTCTGCTCCGCAGTCCTGAAAGACTTCCATTAAATGTGCCTCAAATTAGAATAGACATGGACCCTGATGACAACGGATACTTCTGGAAAAGCAGGGGCTCTGAGACATCCCTTTAGCCCCTGCCCCCCTACCCCCATGCCATCATGGAGACACCCCTGTGTGTGACACTATGGATGACGACGGACTCTTTGAGAAAATCAGGGGCTCGGAGATGTCCCTTTAGCCCCACAACATCTACTCCTGCCGTTACGTAGATACACCCCTGCCGATCACCAGTGGACCAAACCTCGCTGACTACCTTTCAGTGAAAACAACAAATGAACTTGGAATGATACACTGATGGAATAATGATGTGTGTGTGTGTGTGTGTGTGTGTGTGTGTGTGTGAGAGAGAGAGAGAGAGAAAACTTGTCTTTACATATCAGATGTATGTAACTCCTAACTACTATGCAAATCCAGCTTGCTCATTTCTGCTGTTTTCTAGAGATGACCTCTCTGAGTCCCTATGATGCTCACAACACGGTCCAATTCTTCACCTTTTTATAATGTTTTTCATCATGACTTGTCAATCCAATATCTTCTTTTCAATTCCTCTCCCCTCATTTTTATATGAGGAACTACTGTAATTATGTCTTTTCCTATTGGAGGAAAAATAATATCTATACATATATAAATATACATATTGTAGCTCTACCTCTTATTTTAGGTGGCAGGCATTCTGTAAAGAAAATAATTAATTATAAATGTTTTCTTTTGATATTTACAAAAGCATGGGATGGTAATAATGTTAATATTCTATATGTATACTGTAGAGCACCTCTGGAACAGTGGAGGAGGTTTGACTGAGTAATGAACAAATTCCTGTGACAGAAATGGTAATGTGCTTTTAACAGATCAATTAATATTTTAAATGAAATGTATGGCATTGCTGCTGGTTTCATATCTCTTACCAATGCCTCACAAGTGGAATATATTGTAACAGGTGATTTGTCCCTTAACAAGGAAAGGTCCTGATGTTTCTTAGGTAATTTCTGAGGGGTAATTATATATTTAAAGGATTTGGCTGTGAAGATTTGTCATTTAAATATGATACATTTTGCACAAAAGTAACATTTATTCCCATTTGTGTCTCTTGATTATTGCAAACATGCTGTAGGCCATATGCACTCTTGACTTCTGTAGACGATAAAGTGAACAATGTCATGTTTACTCACAATACTAGAACTGCTTGTACTGCACAAACAATGATGTACCTAAGTGGCTTAAATGAACACAAACTGCAAGAACACCGAGTTGTTCCGTGGCATAACTCAAACGTCTCACAACATTGTGCATTAATAGAATGGGACAGCGACCCGTCGGAAAAAAAATAATAATGGTGTAGATTTTCAGGTTCTTGTTTTTTCATGCTGTTAAGCACTTGCAAAAGACTCATGTTATCGTTTGAAAGAATATCCCTTTTTTTACAAAACGAAAACAAAATGAAAACATGTTTTTTAGTTTGACATCAGCCACAAGAGCAAGTTTTAAGTGAAGAACAAGGCACTGAGGAGAGGTGTGCATGTGTTAAGCCAGATGGCCTGAAGTTTTTGAGCCTTGAGTTTTATTTTGTCCTGTGCGTCCATCTTGGTCATTCAAATGTCTTTTTTCCCCATGACTTCAATATTTTCTTGATCTTTTTTTTTTGTTGTTCAAAAATCAGTAGTTCTGTACAAATGTTGTTATAATAGCTGATGTATTTTTTTTTCAAAATCAACTTTTAACCTTGTAAGTATATGAATGAATTTTTAACTTATATTTGGGGTATATTCTTGGGGATAGCTGATTTAATCAAGATATCTACAGCATTAATGCATGGAAGATAAATTCTAGCATATTTAACCATGACAGTATTAATTCTAGTGTGTTTAAAAACATTTTTAATCACATCTTGTGACTTTATAGAACAAACACACAGTGGTGATTATTCTAGAATTTATATTTTTCAAATGAAATGAATATTAAAAAATAAACAGAATTTATTCAATGTCTACTTCATTAGTCTCTCCAAATCATTGAGTGTGTTTGAATGTGTGTGCACTGACTCTCCCTCTCTTTCTCTCTCTCTCTGTGTTTGTTTGTGTGTGTGTGTGTGTGTGAGAGAGAGAGAGAGAGAGAGAGGGATAAAGATAGTACTATATCTGTGTGAAGGAGAGATCGAGTGTGTGTTTGTGGGGATGAGTGTGTGTGTTTGTGGGGATGAGTGTGTGGGTAGGTGGGTTGTGTTTATGCATACTGTGACACAGATGTCCATGGTATGCATAACACTGACCTAACAAATGGGTCTGGGAGTGACATGCTGTAGTGTATGAACTCTGAATATGGAGCAGCAGATTTTCCAATGGCAGTACTTACTGTATTGATTTAACACATATCACATGTGATTTCTTTATTTGAATGCTTGTACTTGTATACACATAAGCATACCGTGCAAAGAGGAAGGGGCACACAGCTAGAAAGATTGTCTTTCGTACTAACATAGTATGCTTTATGCATGCATGTACTATACTGTTTTTACATTTAATAATGAAATGTGTAATTAAGTCATTACAGTGAGTATATTATTTGACTCATGCAACAACCATTCTCTGCATACATGCAACTGACAGGATTTGATTGTTTTGATTTAGTCATTTGAAGTGCTAACTATAAATCAGGGTGTTGGCATTCATGATAGAGTCCGGCACTGTTTCATTTTCGACGCTGAAATTTTTTTCAAAGATTTTCAAAGATTTTCCAAAGGTCCACAACCATCCACGTTTTGTCTATTGTCTTAGTCTGTTGACAGGTGCTAACATAAAACATTTGAATATAATGTAACTGATGTGATACAGAGCTACAGTATGTGTTTTAGACTGTTGTGACATTAACATGAAAAAAGCTGGAAAGGGAAGAGGGTTTCCATATCAGAGGCAAACTAGAAAAGCATTTCCTGAAGGAAATACAGTGCATGAAAATGCAAAAAATATTATGTAAAATATCATACAGAGTAAAAACAAATATTTCAGATATAGTTGCAATAGTGTTGCTAGGGTACATATGTTGGTTGTTATGTCAAATTAAGTGGTTGCTATGCTGGTTGCTTAGGTAATCCTGTTGGTTGCTATGGTGGTTGCTAGGTTGAAGTTGTTAGGCTGTTGCTAGGATGTTTGACATGGTTGCTAGGCTGTTGCTAGTGTACTTGAGGTGGTTCCTAGGCTGTTGCTAGGGTAGTAATGGTGGTTGCTATGCTGTTGCTAGGGTACTTGAAGTGGTTGCTAGGCTGTTGCTAGGTTAGTTGTGGTGGTTGGTATGCTGGTTGCTAGGTTAAACTCATTGGTTGTTATATTGGTTGCTAGGTTGTAACTGTGGAAGTGGTTGCTAGGCTGTTGCTAGGGTATTTGACATGGTTGCTAGGCTGTTGCTAAGGTTCTTTAAGGGGTTGCTAGGCTGTTGCTAGGTTAGTTGTGGTGGTTGCTATGCTGGTTGCTAGGTTAAACTCATTGGTTGTTATATTGGTTGCTAGGTTGTAACTGTGGAAGTGGTTGCTAGGCTGTTGCTAGGGTATTTGACATGGTTGCTATGCTGTTAGTAGGGTATTTGACATGGTTGCTAGGCTGTTGCTAGGTTAGTTGTGGTGGTTGCTATGCTGGTTGCTAGGTTAAACTCATTGGTTGCTATGTTGGTTGCTAGGTTGTAACTATGGAAATGGTTGCTAGGCTGTTGCTAGGGTATTTGATATGGTTGCTAGGGTACTTGAGGTGGTTGCTAGGCTGTTGCTAGGTTAGTTGTGGTGGTTGCTATGCTGGTTGCTAGGTTAGACTCCTTGGTTGCTATGTTGTTTGCTATGTTGTAACTGTGGAAGTGGTTGCTATGCTGTTGCTAGGGTGTTTGCCATGGTTACTAGGCTGTTGCTATGGTATTTGACATGGTTGCTAGGCTGTTGCTAGGGTATTTGAGGTGGTTGCTAGGCTGTTGCTCGGTTAGTTGTGGTGGTTGCTATGCTGGTTGCTAGGTTAAACTCATGGGTTACTATAATGGTTGCTAGGTTGTAACTGTGGAAGATGTTGATAGACTGTTGCTAGGGTATTTGACATGGTTGTTGGGCTGTTGCTAGGTTATTTGAGGTGGTTGCTAGGCTGTTGCTAGGTTAGTTGTGGTGGTTGCTATGCTGGTTGCTAGGTTAAACTCATTGTAACTGTGGAAGTGGTTGCTTGGTTGCTAGGCTGTTGCTAGGGTACTTGAGGTGGTTGCTATAGAGCATCACGGTCCCGCCCACAGGAGTTTCCGGAAGTAAGAATTCAATGCAATTTCTCCATTGACAATTTGGGTATAAGCCATAAAAACTTAACTGCACATGGTAGACTCAAAACCAGCTACGGCTGTACTAAGCGATTGTTTATGCTCATATAGACCCCAAAAGTTGGGGCACTAACCTCGTTTTGAGATAAATGTCTTTTATTCGCGATGTCTTGGATAAGTACTTCATTACCCACAATCCTGAACAATCCCACAATCCCACAGTGATGCCCTTTGATTGGTGGAAAGGCCGTTAAGATCATAGCTTATTAGACATTCTCTGGTCATAGTTTGAAACTTTATCAGCGAAAATTATTGATAAAGATGGCGGAGTCTTTTACTGCCTATGGCGAAAATCTTAATGTGAATAAAAACTAGGGATGGGCAAAGCGAGGCTTTATGAAACACTGAAACGTTCGAAGCAATTGTGCCGAATTGTTCCGAAGCTTCGAAACAATTCCGACACCTCAGAGCTGTTTAGGGTGAAACAAATCTGTCAAATGTTTAGGATTGGAGATGTAGTCTTTAAAGTTCGTGGCTCGCTGTGTTACCTGTGTTCAGTCTTTGTCAAAAGCTAAGCAGTCATGCCCTTGGTCAATTACTGGATGGGAGACCACATGAAGTCACAATAAAGATAATCTTATTGCTGCCACTAGTGTTCTCTAAATCACTTTCTTCTTATAAAAACTCTCGATTTTTGACCATTCTGAGTTTAGTTGAAACTGTGTGGTTAATGATGAATCAAGAAAACTTATAAACAATCTGAAACAATAACTTACAAATCAAACGGGGATCGAACCACATTTGAGCAGCCTGGGCTACCGTGCAAAAAACACCCTCACTAACCACTACACCATCATGGTTATTTCTTAAGAAAAGTCTACACTGTTACATTGCTACACTGTTGAACGCGCGAGCACGCCTGCCGACACCGGTGAAATGCACCGAAGGTTCACTTAACTTTGGTCACATGACATGGCTGTTTTGAACACTTGTGCTTCGAAGCCTCGACACTGATTCGAGACATCGGTTTTGAAAGTCACACCCCTAATAAAAACTTTCTAGACGAACATTGGTACTTGTATCAACAAGGATTGTGGTTTATATATCACACGAACTTAGTCAGGGCCAATACACCATCAAATAGAACACTGGAAATGTTAGTTTGAACACTTAACTTTTCAGGTAGCCGATAGGCTAATCATTAGCCTTTCAGACATTAGAACATTAGAATGTCATTATAATGCTACTAACATTAGCCTACATGCTGCAACACAGGTATGAAATATATTATGTTTTAGTGACCTTGTTGTTTCTATGAACATGAATTGTTGTTTATATAAAAAACATCAACTTAGTCGAGGCATAAAAAGCCCTGTATATTCCCATTAATTACTTAAACCTTTGAAGCGAAGCTAGCGAAGCGGTCATATAGGGATTGTCAAAGTTGTTGTTTTTTTTGTTTTTTTTCTCGTCATCTACTTCCTGAATTTTTGGTCAACGATACCCGGGACACATGAAATTTGGTGGGTATGTAGCCCCACTAGACTTTTACGGAAAAAAATTGTTTCGTCCCCGGGGCCACTCCCCCCCCGTGCTGGGCCCCCCGAACCGCAAAAAAAGCAGTTTTTCCTAAATAACTACCTGAACCGTGGCACTGAGGATGAAGAATCTTTTATGGTATGTTGGTCTCAAGGGCCCACATCAACCTGGCCCATAATCACTCATTTGTGATTTGCACCCCTCCGGTAAAAAATGAAAATGCAATATTATTCTGCTTTAATCGCCCCTATCTTCAGTTAAGATGTTCAGAACTGCACCAAATTGTATGTGTATGATTGACCTGGCATTCTCTGGGGGTTTGCCAAGTTTCGTAGAATTTCATCCATGGGGGGGTCTAAAAAAAATTAGGTTATGTGTACATTTAGTGACTGTACACTCATTGGCCTGTAGATGGCGGTGCACACATATATACATGCACACACACACAGGCACCCACATACTATCGGTATTAGAACGGCCGATACATAATTACAAATTCAGTAGGATTAAAAGAAAGCCAAAATAAATATTCATCATCATCATGGCTGCATTTCCAGTATTGGCGATAAGTAGTCGTTTGTCCACTAGATGGCGCATCTTTGCAGTGAGACGTAATTTTGTTGGAAGTTAAAAGTGGGTTGGAAAAACAATGGACGCTTCCTACAAGGACTGTAGTTTACCGAAGAGAACGTCTAATAAGGATAGGACGGTGTTCACATGAAATGTAATTCACATTTCTTCTTGAAGTCGAAATAAATCTGAGGATGTTTATCGGACATGCTTGGTTTTTACTGCAGGTACGTTAATCTTATAATATCAATAAGGACCTAGGTAATGTTACCGTTAGCGTTGGTTGAGTGATGGAGGCTAATTTGATTGATTGCATTTGTAGAAAACTATAAATGCGGTTATACCAAGCAAATTGATAGCAGCACTGTAATTGTATCTTTCGACTGTCATTTGTTGCACGTGCTACAAAAATCATTCTGTGCAATGGAAGATTTACCAACGTTACACCGGTCTGATACAGTTTTGCCTATACATGCGTGAGACTGAGACGCCTGTTTATTTTGTTTTAAGTGCGTGCAGGGTGTGAGAAGGGAATCGATGTGCTTTGATTCCAGCTTGGTAGTTGTAGTCTGTGAAATTAATAAGCACGTGTGTGTGAAGTATCCAAACAATGACACCTTCATTTCATTATGGCTGCTTTAGCAACACACCTTAAGCTACTGTGTAGTGGGTCCCATTTAGAAGTGGCTATTTGCGCTTTCCTTAACTCATGGAGCTGCGTGAATTTTATTACAACTTTTCCCCACGATATGGCAGTTTAAGTCCGCTTGATACTGTAAGGCGTAAGCCATTGGTTTCCAAAGGAGATTTCATTTGTGAGCATAGCCTATTGACAATTTATGTTGTAAATAGGCCTACCTTATAAGCCTACCTGTAGCTTAGGCAGGGCCGTATCACCATAGACTTTGGGGGGGACACTCAGACGTGACCAAAATGTCCCCCCCAATATTCGGACATAGAAAAATAAATAAAGAAAAAAACGCTATAGGCTTACAGGAAACCCAACAAGTCCCGCCAACCTGACAATAGTAGGCTAGCCTATTTTGAATCCCATCCCTTTCAAACTACCTTAAAATTGTGTGATTAGCTGCCAGAATAATAAAATCAAAATACAAAATAGTATTGGGCTATATAGGTCCAAACCTATGAGTAAGCATTCAGTGTAATATAGAGGTTATCAAAGATACTCTGGTTTGTATTTAAGCAATATAGCACGAGTGAGAGTGGGGTTGGTAATGGATATTCCCACGGGTGTTGTTCGGCCGTAGCCACGAGGCAGGAGGCCGAGTGGCAGGTAACAACAGCCGTGGGAATATCCATGACCAATCCCACGATCACGAGTGCTATATTGCTTTTATACAACAATTCTACCACAAACTAAATAATCTGAAAACACCGCATTATTGGTTAAAATATGTTAATTTCGACATCGTTCTTACGCATCAAAAAATTGTTCCCTTTTCAATAGACAGCGTCTTGGTTGCTAGGTAACCAACATTCCAGACCCATCGTTACGGGTCTTTGTGGTTTACATGTCTTCTTGAAAGAAATGTTGAAGCTGAAATGAAAGTCGGGCTGAAATCACATTCATATCTAGATTTGCTGCATGCATGTTACAAGGACACTGGGCCATGTCATGTGGGACATGGTACTGCAAAAAAACGGAAACATTGCAGAACCACTCAACTTTATTAATGTATAGTGAATAAATGTTACACTACTGTCTGCACAGCCTGACGTGACGATGCTAGCACGTTAGCAGTGGTTAGCTAATTATGCTAACGTTAGTTATCTACAAGTCTCCTCCAAGTGACAATCATATTATACACAATGCTGGCAATGCTGAGAACAATTAGCATCCTCGTTTATCTTACTTACATTGAGTTGACGGTGTGGCTTAATCCACAGATGTGGTGAAGCACTGTTTCGTTATGGTTTGCTAAGGAGTTTGCTAACCCATTGCTTGAAATAGTGGAGAGCTGGGTGTCAAACCTTCGCATTGTATCGCGGAGTGATTTATTATTAGCTGTGCTGAGTCTGAGTTGAAATGTCCAGGGATATTCCAACTCATGGAACGTCTCTCTCGGCCAATCAGAAACAAATAAATAGTTCCATAGAACCCAATTATTGTATAATTTCTTTTAAAATATACATTTTGGAGACAAATGGAGTCATACCACAGGTCTATATCCAGGGATGGCTTATTGAATGGACCTACTGGGCCCAAGAGCTCAGGGGGCCCTGAAGCCTAAGACTGTGTGAAGTTGCTTCTCCGCCCTTCTCTTCTATTTCCACAAAACTCACAAGTTGTCATAATATAAAGGGTCATTTTTTTTTTATCTTCCGGGGAAGTATGCCCCCGGGCGCCCCTATCTTAACAGGGGAGGGTTTTTTTGCATCTATGCCCAGAGGTTCATAATCCATCCGTGCCTATGTCCGTCAAAAGTTTGGTATATCCTAATTGACTGACTTAAAGCAACACCAAAGAACTTTTCATCTGTCGCACGGACTATTTGTCTATCCAGCACCGGCTTTGCAAATAACAATGTCCACAGACAAGGTAGAATAAGTTGCATGATTTTATGAAAGTACGATGTATTGCGACATCAGATGCAAGTCAAATTTGTAGTTTCTCATGTCTCATTCCATCGAACTACAGATCCGCTACCCGATGCAGCAAACTTACATAGTGCGGTAATAGCCGATAGAGGGCCGCGAAGCGAATGCAGAAAGTGCCGTTCACCATGTTACGAGTTGATGAACCACTGAAACGATTTTGGAAACATTATTTTAAGGTACAAAAAACTCTTTGGTGTTGCTTTAACTAATGACTTGTTTGTGATTTTAATAATATTTTTGCATGGCAGGAAATGTGAATTGAAATTCTGTTATTGAAATTCACACCGCACCACAGATTTGGTCCCCCCCCAATGTTGACATCATGCTTCACCAAGAGCAGATATAACACACACGATATAAAATACACGATGGTAAATATAACATTTAATACCAAAAACTCTATTATTTACACGATTACTCCTGAAATAACTGCTATTAACTATATAAAAATCATTGTTTGGAGGAAAGGGTTCGCGTGCTGTCGCCTGTCGGAAATGATTTCGCGCTGGTTCATGCTGCTTATATATTTTTCAGCGAGGCGCGGTGGTTTAGCTATGGGATGAGTAGTTCCTTCGCTCGGAAATGAAAATATGTACACAGTCTTTTTGGACTTTGTCTTTGTTTTTTCACTCAAAATGATATGTTGTATGCTTATGAGTTACGCCATAGCTGATTAGCCTAAGACATGCTCTAAAACTCTTTAGATACGGATATTTCCAAAACGTCAATGGGAGAAATGAATGGGAAATTTACTTCCGGAAACTAAGCTCTCTCGGAGGAGGGGCGGGACTGTGATGCTCTACACTGTAAAAAATGTGACCAATGGTTACTTAAAAAAATTGTGGCAACAAAGTGACAAGTGATATAATTGAATATATTTTAAGTACTACAACTTTGATTAAAATTCATTGAATAAGTCAACTAGATTTACACCAAAGAAATAAATACATTGTAATAACAGCAACAGTTAAAATGTGTAAGATTTAGTAATTTCATGCCAAATGATGAGTTATATAGCCTAAAACTATTGAGTAAATCCAAATTAATTTCACAAGCAAAACTGACTTGCATTTACTAACTTTCTATGCAAAATTAATTTAGATTTACTACATATCTGGTCCAACCTAATTTATATTTACTAATTATTTGGGCAAAAGTTATTTATATTTACTAATTATCTGGTGGAATTTGGTATAAGATTACAAAATGTCTGGATGAAGGTTATTTGCATTCATTAAATTTTTTTAATTATATATAAATCATATTTCAGTGCCTTCTAAATCACTAAATATCATACCTTCTTATAATACCAAAATTTACTTAAGTTATGTCAACAGATCACAATGCATAAAAACAATAAGAGGTAAACATGTATCATTTCATTTATTTGTGCAACTTTGCCTCACAGGTCTACCCAACATTTTTCAAATGCAAAATGCATTTGGACTTGTAAGAGACAGAGCAGATAGAATTGGATTAATTTCTACTGGAACGATCGATCACATTACTCATTTGTGTAACTGAAATTCTTTGAATAAATCATGTCCAATTTGCATCCTATATCCTAATTGCCAATATTAAGTAAAAAAGTCACTTCTCTTAAAATGAGTGTGGTTGAGCAACTCAAGCATGTGAAGGTAACCATGTGACATTTGACAGAGACTTAACAATTCCTTTACATTTTGCAAGGGTCCATTTTCCTAAGCTAGCAGTTTGTTCTTGAGAATGTTCACGTTTTGGCTTTGAACAGTCCAGCTCAAAGAGGAGTTCTGGAGGATTTCAAACGTATACTGTATTTGGGCTCCTTGGTATAGGCCGGATTTACTGCATATGTCCACCCAAGGAGCATGGAGCAAGCCCTTGGAAAGTTATCCAGAGCAGTCAGAACTTTCATTCCCTCTACCACGATACCAACGTCATCGGGACCCTCTGATGTATTGGTCTTGATGCTGTTGATTTCCATTCTTTGTACAGCAAGGTCCTGTGGCACACCATCTTCATCAGCATCCTGGAATAGTAAGAACATGTATATATATGACTGTTCAGCCCTGCACTGTATTGATGAGTATTTTTCTCTACATTCACAAAGACAGGCTGGTCACCTATCAACGTATCTCTAAAGTCATTCGTGAAGCCAAGGGTCAGCAACTGGATTAACTCTGCTGCTCTGCTAATTAATAAGGTCTGTAAAAGTGGCTATCGGCTGCTGTTTGGAAAGAAAACCTTAGCAAGGAACTTTTAGAGGCATTAGAAAGAGACATAGTAGTGCAAATCTGCAAACATCAGTAGCTTGGCAAGGATTATTGGGAGAAATACACTTTATATACTGTAGGGATGACCTTCATATTTTAATATGTACTTACATCATACTTTTTAAGAAGATGATCTAAAGATCCCCCAAACACCGAATGACAACATCTCTGGTCAAGTTAGCGTTAGGATTGGTTGGAGCCTGAAATTACAAAAATAAACATTATTCAAGGGCTGGAAAACATCCACTGACCTAAAACGTTTTAAAACTGAAATTGTATTATATGAAACCCCATCAAGGCTCCTGTATTTATAGTTGGTTACCTGACGTTTTCAGGTAAAAAACTATGGCTCCAGGAAGTCATTGGTCCCAGCAAAGCAATAGTGCATAGCATCTGAGCCTGAATTGCAGGCTAGCATTATTTCTTGTACATTTAAGTAATGCAACGGTTATTCCAACCCATTCCTAACCCTTCCTTAAATAAAATATTAGCTAACATAACTCATTGAAGGATACCTTGAGTAGGATGGCCTGCAACCTCAACCCTATGGTTCCACCCTTGGCTTGGAAGAGATTCAGAAGCTTTGGTGTAGCAGCTACTCATCTAGCTTGGCCATGAACTTGATTCACCATTGTGATTCTGTAAAATGCATCAGCTGGATCTGAAAGATAGAAACTAGTGTACATGATAGGTCTTACAACATTTTTAAAACCGGGGGGGTACAATAACAGACTGTCCATGAAAAGTTAAGTAAAAAAAAGGTAATATGAAACAGCGCACGTTAATTGTTTCAAACTGTAGCAACACAAAACTGACCTCCCGAAGTTAAGCAGGCTAGGTAGCCTTATTTCAGCAACATGGCTACCTTCAAACAGCCTAAACGTTACACGAGAGCAATTTACTTTCGGAAAACGAAATGCTGTAAATGTAACTTGCAATTACTCATCTCTGAGAGTAAAAATCTACTCCTATTTGTGCAGAAAAGCTGTCTCTAAAGTCAACTAGGCTAGGCTACTTGCTAGCTAGCTTAAAGTTGGCTTTAGAAGCTCTGGTTGAGGCGAGGGAAATTGGTAAAAGCATAGACTGTATATAGTTCTATATATACAGTCTATGGGCAGCATATGGCTATAGCCTGCTAGTAGCCTATAACATTACAGCGTACTTTTCACATTAAATTGTTTTAGCCAGACACTGTTTAGCCCTTGCTTTAGGCTAAGTAGAAACAAAGACAAGACTGAATATAACCAGCTTCAGTTTGAGTTAAGCTACAGCGCAGCAAAATTGATTTGCGAACTTACAGTAGATAAAAATAATGTTCGTCTGCATAGGGCTATATGTGAAACAATAAATGAAACGGGTCTTACCTTTGGGAAAGTTTCCACGAAATGTGTGTGTTCCATCCATGTGGCGCGAAATGCCTCGAGCGGAAATGTAACTAAGGTGATTAAAAACAACAATCTCCCAATGAGTAAAATTTACTAATTTTCTGTATCTTTGACTTTCCTGATGAAATACAATTAAATACTACTCAGTGATTCACAGCAAATTTTATTCACACAAAACTGAGTAAAATGCAATTAACAAATACTTAAAAATTGTTGAATTCCACTCAATTTGATTCCAAACTACACATAGCCTTTTTTATTATGTACAGCTCACTATCATTTATTTATTAAATATTAATTAACCCCAGTCTCAGTTTTTACAGTGTATATAGAGTGGCGAAGTCCCGCCCCTTCCGTTTGCCTCCATGATCTTTCAAAAAAAATTGAACGGCAGTCTATGGCGAAAAAAAATAAATATTTTCTGGTCCCGGTTGACTTGTGCCTTGAATTACCCATATGATGTTTGTCAATTTTAAAGACAATTTTTCATGTAAAGACATTTGCAGTTTGTTTCGTAACTATTGAATTACAACATTGTGAAAGATCGTAATTCCAACGACTACAAACCCATCAGTCACGCTAGTGACGTCAGCTCATTCACAGATTGTACAAGCATACCAGCAAAAGGTCTTAATTGGGCTTTCCTTGCCGAAGAAAATACAATGAGTCAGAGGACACATCAGGTAAGTTGTATTCGTCCATAGACTGTACATTACATACTGTTAAGTGACATAGCAGGCAGCAAGATGCAACCGTTAACTAGCATAACCGCTCTTATAGTTTCATTACGTTGGTGACGTACATCGTTCGAGACGAGAGATGGTCCACTGAGTGGATTCGCACAAAACCAACATAACTTTTGAAGTCTATCGAACAACAGTACTTTTTTGACGTGAAAAATTATCTTTTAAATTCACACACATCATATGTGAAATTCGTGGCACAATTCAAACTGGACCAAAAAATAATTGTTATCTCTCCATTAACTCCCGTTCATAATTTTTTGAAAGATAGGTCCCATGGACCGGAAGTAGAAGGGGCGGGACCACTCTATTGGTTGCCAGGTAGATGAGGTTTAAAGGTCTCATTTCATCGTTTTTTCATAAATTTTGCCGTGGTCTCTAGTATTAATGAATGCCCCGTGAGCCGGTTTTGGTGAACAAAATGCTCTCCTGCGTCTATTTCATGCTGTTCTAGCTTGGTGGGGAAGGTGGGAGGGGAGGAACAACAGGATTTTGTCTCTTATGAATATTCATGACATGTTAATGACCTCGCCTCTGATTGGTTAACAGTACTGTGACGCTCCCTCCACTGCGTCCTCATCCGATTCTGCCTGTGCTGTGCTCCATATTCAACAGTGCTAAAACCTGGCTAAAACTCGAGTCAAAACTGTTGCACAAAATGTCTTCGGAGATACAACTTCATGTGTTTGATCAGAGAATGTCTAATAAGGGGAGAACCTTCACTCTCGGAACTCTTCCGGTGTGGTACTGCATCTAGGGGCGCTCGCGGGCGAGTCCAGAATGAATGGAGGTCTATGGAGCTGTACCCCTCAGAATCCACTTTTCTCGGGATATATATTTTTTTCAAGTAATTTGAATATTGTATTCGAAAGGGGAGACAAAGACAATACACTTGGTTGAGTATTATATTTTTTAAAGTCACTTAATTGTTCTAAAAAGCCTTTCAAATGTGTCAATGAAGTCATTCATTAGCATGATCATAGCATAGCATCAATGCTAGCGTGTTATGGGCAACAACGACCCAACCTGTAAGAAAACGAAAGGACATGACCCCCGGATTATTTCACTTTTGATTGATAATCCATATTAATTTTGCGAAAAATAAAATAAAATCTGAGGGATTCAGTTGTTAAATAGGTGAAAACAATAAATGTAGCCATGTAGCTCCATAGGACCCCATGTATTTTGGACTCGCCCGCGATCGCCATCTAGGTGAACACTGGTGAACTGCAGCCAAATTCGGTTTGTATGGGATTAAGAGAGTGGGGAGGCTCTCCGTAGACGGGCTCTGGTTTGATCCTATCCGAGTAGGAAGAAGAACCGCTTCCTGATCGTTTGTCGGTGAACGTTGGTTTAATAGAATGGTAACAATTTCTCCTAAAAGAGGTAAACGTTTGTGGCAATCGTCATCTTGCTTTCAAGTAATAATAGACAAGTGCTATTTCAAGAAAAAGTCCTTGTATATGGGTCTAGAGGCATTTCTTAGTAAAAGTTGGGAACAGGACTTTTTGTCATAATTAACATGTGCTGAATCCAACTAGCCCTGTTCCCAAGCAGAATTTTGAGTTTTTGACCATCTAATTAGCATAAACAAAATGGCTGCCAAAATGGCGATTTTGGGCACTTTCTTTGGACGGGCATCATTATACCATGTAAATAAATTAATATTGTTCACATCTGTGCATCTCAGAAATCTCCTGTGGGCAATAAATAAAAAGTAAAGGCTATGAAAAATATAAAAATGCAAAAAAAAACTATTATTATGCTAATTAGCCTTATTATCACCTTATTATACTCTTGACTGTTTATGCTCCTCTTTGGCAAAGAGTGTGGCCTGACTTCATTGGTAAACATCTTCTTCGTGGTGGGTGGACACATGTTTGGAGTTTAAAATCATTGGAGTTCATTTGAACTAATCACGAACAACCGTTAACTAACAAGCTAGCATCATATCCTTGATTCCAAATGGGAAAGATGGCCTGCAGTCACATTCATTTTCATTTGATTAGATTATCTTAGATTCAACTTCATTGTCATTGTGCAGAGCACTGAAAATATATAAGTCTATGTGCAGTATGCACAGTATAAATATCAGTAGAATATCGCTATGTTTAAGTGTAATAAAGTGTGTACATTTATAAATACAAATGGGTGGGATAGGGGCAAAATGTTCGCCTCCTTGTTGTCCCTGTGAAGGTTGCCATCGACATCAACACCTCAACAGACACAGGCAAGGAGGCGGGGGTGGGGGCATTGATGGAGGGGTGTAAGGAACCAGTGATGCGTTGAGCAGTTTTCACCATCCTCTGCCGTGCTTTCCAGTCAGAGGCAGAGCAGTTGCCACCATACTGTGACAGTTGGTGAGGATGCTCTCAATGGTGCAGCGGTAGAGGTTTAGAAGTTAAGTATAAGTATATAAGTATATATAATCTTTTGATCCCGTGAGGGAAATTTGGTCTCTGCATTTATCCCAATCCGTGAATTAGTGAAACACACACAGCACACAGTGTACACACAATGAGGTGAAGCACACACTAATCCCGGCGCAGTGAGCTGCCTGCATCAACAGCGGCGCTCGGGGAGCAGTGAGGGGTTAGGTGCCTTGCTCAAGGGCACTTCAGCCGTGCCTACTGGTCGGGGTTCGAACCGGCAACCCTCTGGTTACAGGGCCGAAGTGCTAACCAGTAGGCCACGGCTGCCCCCAAAGTTCACCAGGATCTGAGGAGAGAGGTTGTGTTCTTTAGTCTCCTCAGGAAGAAGAGATGCTGGTGAGCCTTCTTGATCAAGGTTCTTCTTGATTACAGAGATGTGGACACCCAGAAACATGAACTGGTGACATGCTCCACCTCAGTCCTGTTGATGAGGATGGGGCTTTGTGTGCTAGCTTTTAACTTCCTGAAGTCCACAATGAGGTCTTTGGTCCTCTTGGTGTTGAGAGCCAGGTTGTTGTCAGTGTTTCGTGATGTTAGGTGCTGGACCTCCTCCCTGCAGGCTGTCTCATTATTGTTGCTGATGAGACCTATCACCGTAGTGTTGTCTGCAAACAACAGGTATGCAGTTGTAGGTGAAGAGGGAGTAAAGGAGGGCTCAGCACACGCCAGTGTTCAGGGTGAGGGTTGAGTGGGTGAGGTTGTCTAATCTAACAGACTGCGGTGTGTTGGTTAGGAAGTCTAGAATCTAGTTTCAGAGGGAGGTATTGATGTTCAGTTCACTGAGTTTGGTGATCAGTTTGGAGGGGTAATGGTGTTGAATGCTGAACTGAAGTCAATGAACAGCATTCTCACATAGGTGTTGCTATTTTCAAGGAGGAACAGGGCAGAGTGAATAGGCCTTTATCACGGCAGCCGAAGTAGGAAGTGAACAGCCCTGCTCCTGTGTGAGTACAGGTGTTTCTAATTAAGTGTCAGATTCAGCCACAGTTACTTCAACCAGAGGCCTCGTTAATGTTTTTAGGAACACCTGTGGTTTGCCTGCCAACAGGAAACTGAACAGCCCTGCTTCAGCTGCCGTGATAAAGGCCTATTGCCATAAAGATGGCATCCTCTGTGCTCTTGTTCTGGCAAATTCTCTTGAAGCACTCTATACTGCAAACAAAATCTACCTCTGGGTACAAATAAAGTAACTTGAACTTGAACTTGCACTAGTTATAAAGTTATTCATCTAGCTATTATTTCACAGGACATTCTGTGACAATTCTACTAACACAAAGGTTATGAAGAAATATGGGTAACACTTTATGGTAAAGGTACATGAATTATCATGAATTCATGCATGAATTAATTCATGATTTATGCATTCCTTCATTCCTTTATAGTCTATCCTATGAATCATCAGGAATTGACATGAATTCATATAATCTCATTCATGATGACCTCATGTATAAACAACACATCAACTAAAGCATTAGGTGTGATGGGTATATCATTATGATTTATGATTTCTTAAGCATGATCATCATGATTGCATGAGCAATTATCCTAAAAGTCATGTATTCATCATGTCTGTAGCCCCTTAACTAAAGTAGTGAATAATGACATGTGTTTAGAGACCTCCAAAGTTTTGTTCAAATCAGAATTTGAGCAGTGATGACCACATTTTTGGCAGAAAAATAAAGTCATGATCATGGTTAATACATCATAATTCATAATGATGCGCCCACCGTACCTAATACTTTAGTAATGTGTTCATGTATGAGGTCACAAATGACATTCCAAATGAATTCCTGATGATGAATTAGATATTAATGAATGAAGTAATACATGAATTAATTAATTAATGTACCCTTACCGTAAAGTGTTACCGAAATGGGTAAAGGCCTGTGTAACTTACTCCGAGACTACATACATTACCAACCTAATTCACTTTAATTATGTAAATGTAATGTAAATCAGGTTTTATGGCCAAGTATACTTGGGTATACAAGGAATTTGGTCTCTGCATGTATCCCATCCGTGAATTAGTGAACACACAAGTCACACATTGAAGCACGCATTAACCTGGAGCAGTGAGTTGCCTTGCTACAGTGATGCTCGGGGAGTGAGGGGTTAGGTGCCTTGCTCAAGGGCACTTCAGCCATGGATGTGGGCATGGGAGACTAGTGCTCAACCTTTCCACCACCCACATTTTTCCTACTGGTCGGGATCGAACCGGCAACCCTTTGGTTTCAAGCCCCAAGACCTAACCAGTAGGCCACAATTTTAAACTTTACATTTCATCACTACACATCTTTCTTGACCCTCAAAAAACATAAGTCAAATACCGTGTGCCTGCTCAGTTATTAACATAGGCATAATACTAGATTTTCTTTTTTTCACAGCCCCTTGATCTATTGGCCAAGGGAGATTTCTGTGAACAATATGAATTAATTTACATGGTATAATGACATCCGCCCAATGAAAGTGCCCAAAATGGCCATTTTTGCAACCATTTTGTTTATGCTAATTAGATGGTCATAAACTCAAAATTCAGCTTGGGAACAGGGCTAGTTGGATTCAGCACACCTTAATTTTGTTAAAAAGTCCTGTTCCCAACTTTTACTAAAAAATGCCTCACATATCTCAAAAATATCACCTGTCTATAAACAGTTGGAAACGTTTTAAAATAAAGATGTATTTCTTTACACAGTCAAAAGTCTTTGCAATCTTCCTAGTAGATATTTTACTTCACAACACAGGTTATAAGCACCCTAAATGCAGTTCAGCCACTGACCTAGCCTGCTAATTGTATGCTATCGGAATAGATAGTTATGGTTTGAATTCCATGATACTATCATTGAAAGACCACTTGGCCATAGCCCAATATATATATATATATATATATATATATATAGATCTAAATGCAAACACACCTAGCTATATTTTGCTGAAATTGCACCAGAATGCCTACAGAAGCAGAGAATGTGTGCTGCAAGGAGACTTCTCCGGCAATGAGAACTATGGCTTTGATAGCCTACATTGGCAGAGGTTATAGCCTACTCAAGTTGTTTTCTGACCCTTAGGAAAAAGTAGTAGGCCCCTATAGGAATCTTATAGTATTTTGGGACTAAATATTATAGTAATCTTATAGGAATACTATAGTATTTGGGACATACTATAGGTACTATAAGACTACTATAGAGAAACTATAGCGGCTATAGGATATTATAGAGTTATTAGTAGTACTTCTATGCATGTCCCAAAATACTTTGTTATTCCTATAAGATTACTATAATATTTTGTCCCAAAATACTATAAGATTCCTATACTACTTTTTCGTAAGGGGATTGCTCATGTGGTTAGAAGAATGGGCAACATCAGTACCCCTGTTGTCTGTATGACCCTGTACCCAGGATTAGAACCAGTCTGCCTTAACATAATGTACTCCCTTCAAAATGCACTAAACATTCGACTATGGCCCCCTGTGAGACAGAAGATATGAAAGGTAAGATAAACCTTTAGCTTAAAAGGGACAAAAACTGATGAAACTCCTAAAACGAATATACAAAACAGATCAATTTTCAATAAATAACTTTATTATATTTACATACAGCAGTGGTACTCAAAGTGTGGTCCACAAGCTATCTCAAGTGTTCCACAAGTAGATGTGGTAAAATATAATAGATGAGTTGTTTGCAATATTGAACCAACTTGTATGTAAATCCAAACAGTTCTGCAACACTGATGTAACCTATGCCAGTTTAAATCATATGAATCCTCTGACACCATAAGCAAGGTGCAAAGACAATAAGCAAGATGGTTCAGTGAGAAGGCTTGTGTAATATACTGTGGAAGTAGGTCTACTGTTTTTTTTTTTTTGCTAGGTGGTTTGTGATTATTGTTTAAGTGGTCCTTGGTCTGAAAATGTTTGAGAAACACTGACAAACAGTAATATTGCAGTCTATTAAAATAATGCAAACACAAAACAAGAACATCCAAACTATGTACAGAATTAACAATGTCCTCTTTTTGCCAGCCTACAGATCCTTTGTAAGATGGTGCTGGGATTATTTAGGGAAAAAGGTCTGAGTTGTTGTTTCGGCTTGTGTTGTCCTGGGGATCCGAAGGGACAACACACAAAACACATTCGTTGGCTGTGATGATTCTATTACATTGCTCATTGATTGCGCTGGGTCATAGGTAGAGCCATCAGGTGTTATTGTGGAGATGTCACTTTCATCCTCCTCCTCCTCTTGATCAACCCGAGGTCTTCTAGCTGGCCTTGGATGAACAGGCTTGATGGGAGTAGAGGTAGCAAACCCCCATGCCCATGGGGTATCTGAAGTGCTTGTATCAGTACTCATTCTTTTCATGAAGTATTCTGTTTGGGTACCTAAAGTAAATAAATGTGTATTACTGTCAAGTTACAAGATACTAATAGTACACAGGACATTCACTATCTTACACAAAACTGTACTGGCACAATGGAAACAAAAATATTTTAGTGACTGTGGTAAGGTGTATGATGTACTAAGTAGCACACCCACAAGAAGACATTCAGTAATATCAATTCTATCTGTTATGCAATTCATGGGTTTAATCAGGTCCCTTTACACAGGTGTATTAATCAAGCACCATGCAGTCTGCCTTCATAATGGTGCTTGATTTTATACACCTGTGGAAAGTGACTTGATGAAACCCATGAATTGACTTTACCAAAAATTGATGAGCACATACTGTAAGAACCTGTATTAGACTACTAGAAAAAGACCTCTAGAAACTAACTAGCACAACAATAAAAGTTAGATCACAAACCTTTGCTTCTAACGTGATGACCTATGTAGGCTAGAAAGCTGTGTAGCTCGACATGAAGATGTTCTCTGAAAGACATTCAAAACACTAAGTATACTGGCCTAATCAATGGAAGTAGCTACACCTGGCGCGTTAGTGGCATGTAGGCTCGAAAAAATAGACCATTCCTCTAATGGATTTTACCAGAGCCCTTCCTATTAGACATTCTCTGATTTTACCACGTCGCGAACAGAACGCTTCAGTTACGTGCCTGGTATGGAATGTTTTTTGTGACAAAATTAAATAAATAAATGAAATATGAAATCAATAAATGAAATATGAAATAAATAAAAAAAAAAAAAAAAAAAGATTAAATGTAAAAACCATATACTTTGACATTTAAATTCCATATGGTCATGCAATGTGCCATGAAATAAATAAATACGTCAGTCACCCATCAAGGCAACACGAAGTGATTCAGCTCTGAGCTCTACTGTACTGGCTTGCTACCTGTGAACCACACTGGACTAAGGACATAGCTCAGACTTGTATCATAACTCACGAAACATACAACAACAAGGATTTCATTCTAAATTCATACTTTTGGGAAGATATCAGGTGTGAAAGCGTTCTGTCATTTGATGGGTCTGTTTGCTGTGTCTGAGGGTTGATAAGACATGCTATGTGCACATCTAGAGCTAGCGCTAACAGTTAGCAAAAGCGTTAGCTAGTTATCGACATCTACAGAAAGCAAACTTCTATCTATGGCAAACGACTTTGCTATTGCTTCTATTTATAGTAGGGTGCCCAGACGTCCCAGTTAACTTCACTTGAGCTGAATTCACCTCATTTGTTATATGATACATAAACAATAAAGCTTGAGATGCCCATGCCGTGAACTCTTATTATGTGAGTGTCAGTGCCAGCTTGCTACATTGCCCAAGCAGTGTCCACAACTTTCCAGAGACTTTTTAGTTCTCAATATGAGGGTATAACTCAGAAGCCGACAAGGATTTTTGACAGCACTAGATGCTATGCTTTTACGTCCTGATAACTCACAGCCAAGAGTTAGCATCATAGAACACACAATCTTTCTGAATGAATATGGCTGTTAGCAGTAGCACTAGCTTTTAGCTTCTATCAATGACTTTATTCTGATCAGCCAGTCATGCTCACAAAGTTTGATTTTTTTTTTCAGGCAGCAACCAATAAGCGGCTAGGTCCCGCCTTGATGGGTGACTGACGTAGAACTATTTATTTATTTCATGGCACATTGCAAGACCGTGCATATGGAATGTAAATGTCAATGTATATGGTTTTTACATTTAATCTTTTATTTATTTAACTATTTATTTAATATTTTATTTATTTATTTCATATTTCATTTATTTATTTCAACTTTTAATTATTTATTTCATATTTCATTTATTGATTTCATATTTCATTTATTTATTTAATTTTGGCACAAAAAACATTACATACCTGGTAGCTTCTTGTCATAGATATATGACAAGAAGCTGACTAGATGTCGCCTTCGGCTTCTCAGCATGCGTCAACACCGCCGCCATCTTGTAGCGGGGATCTGAAGCTCTAAGCTAGTTCTCCCGTATTGTCAGTGTTACCTATTTAGCGACGTTTGGCCATCTCCAGTGACAGAAAACAAATTTGGGAACTTCTCACAATGATGGCAAACTCGGTTTCGTTGTTGTTGAAACGTAAGAAAATCACTTTTCTCATGGCTTTGTAATTTGTGAATTAAGCTACATCTAGTTTGCCCATAGCATTGGCCCATGATTAAAAAAGTAACGACTGGCGTATGAAGTAGCAGACCACGTTAAAGCAGGGAAGTAAATGTTCTACAGATCTACAGCAACTTCTGGTAAGATTACAACTTACACGAGTAAACGAGACGAGAGGTATGTGGCCTCAACCAGAGCCTGTCTACGGAGAGTCTGTTTACTTTCATTGTATCGAACCTAATTGCAGTTCACTCATTGTTCCTCTAGGGGCCGCCGCTAGCTAGTGCAGAATGAATGGGGGTAGACGGGTAGGCCTAAAATGTATCTTTATTATCATCAAAAAAAAATTTGAAAAGAGGAGTGGGCCACCGCGGCAAGATGGCGTCTCGATTGACGCATTCGTTCCAATGAACAGCAGTCGTCAAGGCGACATCTAGTCAGTATATATATCTATGGCTTCTTGTAATATAGGCTAGCCTAAGCCTAGCTTGAGCCCTTTTCATGCATGCTAACGTGAAGAATATGAACATGCTATATTGTAACAGTCGTTAGGTGGAAAAGTTTGTTTGTACAGCCTGTGAGCTGAGGGGTATTTCACAAAACCTAGATAAGGGATTTAGCTGGGATTTTTAGGTTATCCTGGATGAATTTAGCCTTGACTTGGTTTCACAAAAGAGATGGCACATAAGTTACCATTGGGATTTATTCTCTGCACCTAGCCTGGTCCCGACCAGGCTAACAGCCAAGCTAAGTTAATTCTAATGGTAATTATGTCATCTTATTGGTTCAGCTAGCTATCATTCACATCAGACCTCCGTGTTAATTTTTAAGGAGCTTTATTCCATTTATAAACTATTTGCTAAATGTATTTGCTCGAAAAACAAAACAGATTGTCTGCCTAATACCATATAGTTATTATTTTAATTGTGATAGCCTTATAATTATTAACATAGGCCTAGGTACTCTTTGTTTGCTTATTTTATTGATAGACATTTGATGAATAGCCTAGCCTACTGTAGTTAATTGGAAGTGGAGGGGCAAGTTCTCGGAGGTATTTTCAACTATAATATTAAGGTATATCATACTATGTGCATCTTTGCAGTAGCAAGCGCTTTCTTAATGACGTTGAGTGCCGAGACAAGGAAGCACTCACACGTGGGTGCATACGTAAATTTGCATTCAGTTGGTCTACCACGCCTACTCCCGCTGTTTTACAGAAATAGCCATGATTCCCCATTCCAAAAAAGACAACTTTACTTCATTGTTAGTCTATATCAAAAGCGGTTGTTCACTTTGTGTGAATAACCACTATTTTCCGCGTCTTTTTTATTCCAACCGTGGGCACTTTGGAGCAGAAACGAGAACGCGCACACATCCTGAATTACTTACACCTAGCTTGACATAGTCGCTCCTACTCATCCTGGATTGGCATTAGTGAAACGAGTTGAGCTAGGATGACCAGACAACGCTATGTCAAACCTCGCTTTATCACTTATCTTGGATGTCTTAATTCTGCCTTTGTGAAATACCCCCCTGGTGGTCGATCGTCGTGACGATACAGATCGAGGTTTTCAGAACATCGATGCAAAACCACTTGCTAACTGTAAGGCAGTGAGTGTGGTCGAAATGATTGGAACACAGAACTAATGTTGCACTATACGGTGGTGGTGTTCCAACGATAAATTCCAACCATTTCTTCCTCAACTCTTCTTTCTAAGGCAAGACATGCAACATTGATGTGTTATTGACACAAATAACACAGGCACGAATTTGTTCCGCCATGTTAGCAACTTGCTGTTAGCTCCTACTAGCTGCAGAGAGACAATCTCCTGGCCGCAAAATCTTCCTGTCTTCCTGTGGGCGGTCACAAGCCAAGGTGGGCGAGGCCATGAATTATTAGGCTTGTTTGACTTCGGCTGAGTCTGACTTGGTCTGGCTTACTACGTAAACGTGATCTTCAGAGCCTAGCCGGGAGGAGCTACAACAGAGGGCAGCTCATCCCGGACAGAAAGGCTACAGTCTGCCTGACGTGACTCGCGGGAGACATCGCGGAATGTTGTTTGCAATAAACACAGCAGAACTTTCATTCTTACTCATTAAAATGAGCATGATGACTGACGAAATAAATTCTTATGATGTAGTTTAAATAAACCACTGTTGTCATACAGTTAACAGGCCTGCATTGTAGCACATAAATTCAATATCAAGTGTTTCCCCTATATGTGTGTCTATCTATTTAGCCAACAGCAGAAAATAACAGAATATCCAAACGTTTTCAGTAGGCTAGCCTACCATTGTTGCAGAAATCACGTATAAGAAGGTATCCCTTCGATTTCTGTTTATTTTCGCATATTCCAACATAAGGAAGCAGCATGAGCCTCTAGTCATAATCGTCATGAGGACATTCCTCCCAAATGGCCCTATCACGTCTTTGAACTGACGTCATGAGGGCGTGTTTCAGCTCGTGCAGCTCGTGGAAGGCAACTGCAAGATCTGTCTGCAGGCTAAGACTCCCGCGATATTTTAAGGCCATGTGACATGGTGTCACGGTGGTAAGTCCCTCCCCGGCTGACAGAAGTCGGACAGAATTTCTAACCAGTATGCATTGCGTCCATCCCAGTATGCATTGTGTTCAACCCAGCATGCATCACATCAAGTCAGATCTGCACAGATCTGCCGCAAGTCGAACTCCCCTATTGTTTTCCCTGCAGCGTCACAGGGAAGGGCTCTTTCTGATTCGCTTGTTTTTCCGTGTATTTTTTTTCATTGGCTAATGCGGGCAATGGAGGATAATTTTCACTTGGAGTGAGCTAATAATAAAGCGGATAATAGCCCATCAGCGCATCTCTAGTGTGTGTGCCTCTCTCTCGCTCAGAGGGGAGGGAGAGGCTGAGGGTCGATCCAGCATGGATTCTAAACTCTGTGGTGGATAGGATCTACAATTAGGTGTTAATAATATTACCACGCTAGGTCGAAGTACTCCCAAGTGCTATTGCGCCACACATTGTAGTTCTCCTGTTTATTCGCTTGGAAAATCGCCACGTTTCATGTTGTGTGACGTACACATTTTTATCAACTACTCGTGCAACTGTATTTAAGTAGGGAAAAAATGGAGGTGTTTGATTACTGCTATGTTCCTCTCTCTACGGCCACGGCAGAGCCCGCTAGCATAGCAACATGCTAACACATTTGCGCCGCGCGACAGAGCGTTTGAGTGCACCTACCGGCGCGGGAGAGGTATGACTCAACTCGTGAAAGTTAAGGTAAGAACATATATTACTACTGATTTTGGGTGGCGTGTTCCTTTAATAGAATGAGACTGTATACTTAAAGCCTGAAACTGACAGTTGATGCAGGTGGCCTGGCCCAGAGCCATATAAAGGTAGAGTTGCGACAATGGGTGTTCAAAATTCGTTAAGGTCACGTGGTTCATGTAAACTTCAAAAAGTTCCCGGAAGTGATTGACAATGGATTAGAATGCATTAAATAAGCTACTGTTTAATGAGAGACAGAGCCACAATTTTGGGTAATTGACAGACAATAAATGCATTGATATACAATATTTATAACACAGTGTAATTATTGTGTAAACTGTGTAGTTATCCTACCATTACAACAATATTAAATTAAATTCCAGACCGTAGCCTGCTAAATATCGGAAGGTGACCTTTTTTTCTCCCTTTTAGCCTATGTGTCTTAATATTAATTTCTGTACAAAACCAAGACGGGAGATTCTTTAGAAAACACAATAGCACCCACCCCATAAGTGTAGCCTAGGCCTATCTAAATTATCGTTATAAAAAAATGACCTACGTGACTCAAGAGCTGTAAACAGTGTTTTTGAGACTGCGTGTAGCCTACAAAAGCGCATGGAGATTTTTCAAGGAGAAACTGTAACACAGCTAGTCTAAGTCTAACATTAACTTGTTTGAGTCTTCTCCCCAACTTTTTCTCTGGTAGTTCTTCACTGATCTGAGATAATGAGCGAACTACCTTAAGTAGCTAGTGTCTCGGGAGAATAAAAAAAAAGTTTAAAAGTTTTCTAACATCTCTCCAGTGTAATGGTGGGCATGTTAAGTTAACCGTAGCATTACCTACTAGGGTTGCCACCTGTGTCTGACAAAAATCCTGGACATTTTGTCCATCCAATCGACCTTTTTGTTTGTAAGCAACGGCGCCTTTCGCACATCTAACCCAAGATAAAAACCGTTATTCTAAGTGACAATTGTATAGCTAAAATGAGTAAGAATGTCAATTTCTAGTTATTTGTTTAGTTAATTGCTTTATTTAATAGCAGACCTTTATTATTTTGTTATATTTTTAACAGTTTTTAGTTGTGGACACCTGGGGGCAGTATTGAGAAAAAAGGGGGAATACATCATTAGGTTCTGCTTTTTTGCTTATGTGGAATAAAAACAAATTTTCAGTCTGTAAGAATAACCAAATGTAGCAATGTAAGGTGTAGTGTCAAACAGCTTACCTGATCGCTTAGAGTGTGGTGTGTGCTTTGCTTGTGCTTGGCTGAGCCTGTGCCTCTGCTGCTTTCTGCTCTTGGCTAAACAAATACATAGGAGGACATGTAACTGATATACATTCAGTGTCCAGGATTTCTATTTTTATTTTCCTGGACAGACCATGAAAATCCTGGACAGGTGGCAACCCTATTACCTACACAGTAACCCCTTGGTAATGCGATGCGAGTGATCATAATAACATATAAAACGTGATATAGTCCTTGATAAATAACAAGGCTATGAACTCATAAACAACAGGATTTTGTCACCGTTTGTCATTCACCGTGCTGTGAATACAGCATTAAGATGCTAGGCCAGTGGTCCCCAAACTACGGCCCGCCATCTCATTTTGGGTGGCCCCACAAACATGTCCATGGTATATAGCAACCGGCCTGGGGGTCGTTTCTAGAAAGCATCGTTTGCTAACTTGCGTCGCAACCTTGGTAGTACGCTCCATCGTTCTTGGATTTGGTGTTTCTAGAAAAGGTAGTTCGAACTCTCAATCGCAAAAAAGGACGCAAAGTTTGGTCGTTTGAACTACTGCCCCTAGGCAGTCGCACTTGTGTCGTTCCTTGGTAGTTCCTGTTGGTGTCCGGAGCGCCTAACCAAAAATCACAACCGCCTAACCAAAATTTGCGAAGTGGATGTTTATCTCATGACTCAATGATTGATCTATCCTGTAGCTTAATTTTGATTAAGACACTGACTCCCCTACTTGGCTCATTCTTGCTATTTATGTTAATTCGAGTATTGCCTTGCTTTTAGTATTATAATCTTCACAGACTCTTACAACAGCAGTGATAAATGGTGTAGTGGCTAGAGCAGTTATCCCAATGTTGTAGGTTCGGTTTTCTTATGATGTGAGATTGTCCTTGCTTCTCGCTACCTGCAGGTGAACTAGTGTGACACGTAGATTCAATTGTTTTTGACTGATGTATTGCCTACCTATGGTCTCTCGATGTAGAGTAACTATATACATAAATATGTATGGTCAAAACCTATTGTTGTGTCTCGTAGGCCTACTCTTACTCAGAGATGAAAAGAAGAGATAGAATGCGAACTCCGGCCGAGCGCGCAGTGCACCAACGCGCTGCCGTTAAGCCACAAGACAGTTGATAATCTATGGGATACCCAGATATTTGTCCAGGCTATATATTTTTTCCAACACATAGATATTTAACACAAATAATGACTCATATTGGTCTGCTTATTAACTGTTTTATATGCTTGCAATAGGTTTAGGTTTTGGCTGATGGCAATGACAATACCAGCATTAATCACTAGGTTTAGATTAGAAACATTTCGACATAGGCCGTGACAGAACATTTCTGGGTGGGGTATTACACGTTGCCACTGTTTCCACCAATGATATGTATCGCTGCATCATCAACAACGTTGTTGGAACTATGGTGTTCGAACGTCGGAGGTAGCGAATTGCGACACAGGTACAATGCTTTCTGGAAACAGGTGTAACAGTGTCGTTGTTTGGTCGCAAGTTGCGTCGTACCATGGTGGTTGAGCAACGTCGTTGCTAACTTTTCTAGAAACGACCCCCTGCACGGGAGTACGACATCGTCAAACTATAACCTCCGCAATTTCCCCCATTCATTCTCTATGGCGAGTCTTAACAGTACACATGTAATACTCTTTTTGTCCACTGGTTGTTGTTTTGGCGCTGTTTCGCGTTTGCCATCAAAAACGTAATGAAATGTAGGCCTACCTGCAAACAATCTAAGAGGCCTATGCTGACTGCTGCATCAGTGCTCAAAGTATTGTAAAAGTTTATCAATTAATTGTTAATAACTAACTAACTTCTATTCAAGTCATATTTCTGGGACTTTCTGGGATAATTATTTCTATTTTGTATTCACTCGTTCAAATGTTCATACAAAGAGGTCACAAGTTCAGGTGAGTGAAAGTTAAAATGGTGGTCATTTCAGACCACTTCAGCACTTCAGGGACTCCCTGCTAATACTTTTGGGAATGCAAAAGTCTTTTTATTAGTATTATTTAATTTGAGTTACATTTTACACTGATATGGCATGATGGCAATATAAACACAGCTAACAATGGTATTAAATTGCAATAGCCTATAGATTAAATGTAATGGAATATTCAACTAAGGTAGACTGCTGTTCACATGGTTACTGATATACTCCGAGTCTCTGGCCCTCTCTTAGAGCCAGGCATAGTAAGCTGGCCCTCGGAAGAAAAAGTTTGGGGACCACTGTGCTAGGCTAAAGAGCTTGAGATTCAGAGAACCTGCATGGTTGCTCATCCTGTCAGAAAATAGCAATTTGATCAGTGATCATGCATATCAGCGCAAGCTTGGTTTGAAACTGGTTTCTAGGGATGGGGTTTACACGATCCTTCACTGGGCTAGTGTCTGCTGTGTTAATATTATGAAGGTATATTGGGTGCAAAAGTGGCGAGCACATTTTCTGCAGATTTTGCATGTGCACACTAAAGTCGTACATGTGTAACAGTAAAGTTGAAGTTGTACATATTTTTTTTATATCATGTTAACACAAAATAGGTTCACAAAAACGGGTTCACAAATCCTTTTTACAGGTACACAAATCCTATCATGTGAGTCACAACTTTCAAGTAGAGGTGGGTCGGTCGCGAACGAACTAGTTCCTTTGAACGGGTCTTTAAAATGAACGACCTGAACTGGTTCGCCTTTCCAGTTCTTTCGTTCGTCGCTGAATCACACTGACCTAGTGCTGCTGTGAATGCCTATGGCCCAGCTTCCTAAGGCGAGAGCCAAACCAATCGTATGCTGTTGTCTGTATTGTTTCTAAAACGTTCTCATCGAATTAGCCAATGAGAGGCATGAAAGCATAGCAACCGTTTCCATGAAAAAAAACAAATGGGCTAGTGAGACTAGTGGGAGAGCATACGATAAAAAATAACGATAGGCTAATGGTTTACATTAACAACTCCATTTTACATTTCAATATTGGCATTTACATTTAAATATCTGTCTGATGGTAAATGCATGCTGTCTTTGTTTTTTCTGTGTCATGCCAGGTTAATAAATGTCTCTTCAGTCTCGTTCGTTCGTTCGTTCTCACGCCAAGACCCCCCACCTGTTTCACTTCGGTCTGTCGTTCTCGTTAAGTCAGTCACTCGTTCTTGGCAGAGTGAAGCAGAAGCAGAGTGATAATGGCTCTGTAGCCTAGGCAAAATGGGGACTTGAAACCTTTTCATCAATATAATCTTTCTGCCAAGCCTTTAAACATGTTTGTCGGCATAGCCTACTGGATCTTTGTTCCTTTATGAATGAACACATTTTTAAAAAAGAAATTAGCTGATCTAGCCGTAGTCTACTCTATTTACCTTCAATATGTAATGTCAAGGTGAATGAACGCATTAGCTACTGCTGTTTTGTCTAAAAGTACACATCATGAAGTTGCAGCTATATTTGCCACTACAATTACAGTGTTGTGTTGACCGTTTTAACAAACGAGGAGCTGAGAACCTGCATTCCATGATTCACTGCTGAACTACGTTGTAGGCTACCGGAAATGCGAAAGAACGAACGATTCAGAACGAATCATCTTGGTGAACTGAACGACGCGAACTGTGTCATGAGAACGAACGACAAAATCCACCTCTACTTTCAAGAGTCATGCACTCCACACTTTTGCTCCAATCGTTGCAGCGCAGTTGGTGCGAAACACATTTGCACATCCGTGTTTCATAATCTGAGAACATGCACAACATTCGTGCATTTGTAAACCCAAATGTGAACTAATGCAGCCGAAGTTGTGCATCTGTGAAATAATTTCTCATTAATAAAATTCTACAGATCGCTTTGATTTTCTTGCACGACTACAAGTCAATTGATACAAGTGCTCGAATATGCTTCTACGAGTGACGAGTGACTTTTGCTCCTAGCTAGGTGATATAATAGGAGCAAAAAGATTTGTATGTGTGCACGTCGAGCAATCGATCGAGAAAACAAGGCGGCCGGATCTGGATTCTGGATCGCGCTCAGACTACCATTGCCTGCTCATAAAGTAAGTAACCTCAGCATGTTTCCTTATCAATGAAGGACACACGATTTATAGTTTTTCTTTGCACAAAGCGAGGAAAAAAATATTTGTTGCGGTGTTAAGTTTTACGACCTTATTATTCATAATGGCTGCACAGCAAACAGTTGCTAACTTGCCTAGCACTATCTGTCTTCGTGCAAGATAGGCCTACAAGTCAGCTGTTCGAATATTGCAGAACGATTGTGTCAGATAATGTGTCCTAACGATTTTGGACGGGCAGTGTTATATTTCTGTACTTAGCTAGCTTGATCTGGCACTGGAGGATTTAGCAAGCAGGTAACTGATAATGTAAACCAACAAACCAACAAACAAGATAACTTTCTTCATATTATTATCATGTTACTTACCTTATGCGCAGGCAATGGTAGTCTGAGCGCGATCCAGATCCGGCCGCCTTGTTTTCTCGATCGATTCGCTCGACGTGCACACATACAAATCTTTTTGCTCCTATTATAACACCTAGCCAGGAGCAAAAGTATCGTCACTCGTAGAAGCAGATTCCAGCACTTGTATCAATTGACTTGTAGTCGTGCAAGAAAATCAAAGCGATCTGTAGAATTGTATTAATGAGAAATTATTTCTCAGATGCACAACTTCGGATGCATTAGTTCACATTTGGGTTTACAAATGCACGAATGTTGTGCATGTTCTCAGATTATGAAACACGGATGTATGTGTTTCGCACCAACTGCGCTGCAACGATTGGAGCAAAAGTGTCGAGTGCGTGACTCTTGAAAGTTGTGACTCTCAGGATAGGATTTGTGTACCTGTAAAAAGGATTTGTGAACCCGTAGCCCCTATTTTGTGTTAACAAGATATAAAAAAAATATGTACAACTTCAACTTTACTGTTACACATTTACGACTTTAGTGTGCACATGCAAAATCTGCAGTTAAATGTGCTCGCCACTTTTGCACCCAATATAGCTTTTGCCAATAAAAATGAATGCAACATTAAAAAAAACAGTAGGCTACTGCTCCTAACTGAAGAAACGTTTACGTTACTGTAAGGAAATTATTATTATCATTGTATAACCATTTGTGTAAGCAGAAATATTGTTGTGCTGAGTTCTAAGAACAGAGAGTTCAAGTTAAATGTTGTTGTGCTGAGTTCTAAGAACAGAGAGTACAAGTTAAGTGTGCACCCAGACAGACAGGAACTGCACCCTGTCTGTGTGTGTGGGTGAGATAAGAGTATGTCACAATGAAGTCGCTATGTCTTGCTTCCTATTTTCTGTGTGCATCTGTACAATAAAAGACACAACTTTTGGGCTGCAGAGTCAGAGACTGATGGTGTAAGGAATTCTTCCTTACTTTAGCAGGCTCTCCTCTTGGTACCAGAGTTTGTGGGCAAAGCCATACTACAGTATGTGTTGTGTTTCTTGTATCTATATGTTGGGGTTAAATTCCCTGACAGTTACCAACAATGTAAACAACAAACTCAGCTTCACTGCTGCAAACAAAGTTGGCTATATGCTTCACCATATAACGAACCAGCTAGCCTTGTGATAACAAAATCTTTACCTTTTGTTTAGTCCACTGAAAGTTATCCACATATCAAACGATTAAATAGCCTACACCAGTGTTTCCCAAACTTTTTTTCTGGCGACCCACTTTTTAAAAATGACAGACCATCGCGACCCATTTCACTTCAAATCTACCCCGCAACCACCAATATTGTTTTAGGCCACAGGTTCTCCAACTTTTCTATGCCTCCCCAACCATACATTGCTATAGGATCCCTGCTTTGAACACGGTTGTGTTGCATTTTGAGCACCATCAGCGTGAAAAGTTGGAAATGACTACTGAAAAGATACGTTTTAATGCGCATCCGAGAGTAGGGGAAATTCTCGCATGTTGCGCAGTCGTCATTCGTCAGCATAGTAAGCTGTTCCTGTATTTCTAAAATAAAATGTTGTAGGCTACGTTGCGTTGCAGACAAATGGGTCCATAACACTGTGGACGTCAATTCCAATGTAAACAGCAAATAACTCAAGTCGTTATATTGTATTGTTGTATTATATTATAGGCTGTTGTATAGTCGTTATATCAGAACAAGAGGCGTTTGCGCAATAGCCGGAAGAATGTGCCTTTTCTTTGAAGTTAGCGAGGTAGAAAACGAGAGGAATAGTGTTTAAAATGCCCATTTAAATTGTAGACTATAATGCACTGTTGTGCATTTTAAATCAGAAATAAGAATGTGAGGAGGTTGCTATTGACTTTAAAGATTGCATCTGCAATCGAAACTGTATGCAAATGTTAGCATGCTAACTATGCTAACCATGTGACTTAGCTAACCTAGCTAATCATTTTTAGTAGTTAAGCTAACTATGCTAACTAACATGCTAAATATGCTAACCATGTGACTTAGCTAACCTAGCTAATAATTTTTAGCAGTTTTACCTAGTTGAAGGTAAATAGTTTAAAAGTTGTTTAATGGCTGTGTATAGGTAGATATTTGACGATAACTAAAAGTTGGAATGGCTCTGATGTTTGCTAGCAGTTATGCTAAGATGTTTAACTATGCTAACCATGCTACTTAGCTAATGTTTTATAGCAGTGCTAACAATGTTAACATGCTAACCATGCTACTTAGCTAACTTTTTCTAGCCGTTTTGATAAACATGCTAACTATGTTAGCAATGCTAACTATGCTAACCATGCTACTTAGCTAACTTAACTAACATTTTCTAGCAGTTTTGCTAAACATGCTAACTATGCTAGCAATGCTAACATGCTAACTATGTTAACCATGTGACTTAGCTAACCTAGCTTATCATTTTTAGTAGTTATGCTAACTATGCTAATATGTTACTATACACCAACTGGCCTGTAGGTGGCCGGAGACAGTTTTCTGTGAATATCTCGAGAACCGTAGGGCCTAGGAGGTCCACCTTTTTTATGTATGTTGGTCTTAAGGGGGCATGTCAACCCATCCCATTACCACTTATTTCATGTATAGCGCCACCTAGTTAAAAATTAAAAAGCAAAAAATTAGGTGTTTTCATCACAATATCTCTGGCTGACAAGGTCAAAACTGCACGAAATTAAAAGTGTAGGATCATTATGACACTCTCCGAATGCATGCCAAGTTTTGTGTACTTTCGTTCATGGGGGGCCTTACAATAAAATAATTTATGTGTACATTTAGTGATGTACACCAACAAGGATTCCCGGGACACTGAAAGACCGGGGTGCACAAAACTTGGTGGGCATGTACCCCCACATGGATAGAATGGAACCGCCATTTTTCGTTTTGATCTGTAGCCCCCCCGCTGGACTGGACCCTCGAAAGGAGGGTAGGGCAGACACAGTTCTCTGTGAATATCTTGAGAACTGTAGGGCCTAGGATGACCATTTGTTTCCGTATGTTTGCCTCCAGGGGTCATGTTAACCCATTTCATGTGCACACATGTGCACAAACAGATACACACACATACACACATACATTCACAGTAATCATACGTATGACACATACTCACACAGTAGACATATGTACGCTTGCATGCACAGGCACACACACAAGCACGCACACACACACACACACACCCACACGCATAACATAAACATAACACAAACAATCAAGAATTTCTCAGAATTATGAACAGGCAAGATGGAGGTGGGGTTGTATAAAATGAATTTTACATGTGAAATCTATGAACTAATCATGTTTTGGTACTTGTTGTCTAGCAGATACCAGTGAGAATTGAGTGTGGATAATGCAATTTAGTGAGACAGTTAGAATCATATAGGCCTTTCAGCGTGATTTTTTTTTGTGGAAAAAATGTGCTGGACTGGGCGGCGGTCATATTTTGTACCGCTCTGCGGTACATCTAGTTTTCATATTATACTGATTTATATAAGGAAGTTGTATTTGTTGAATCAAATGTATTTTATGTCTCTTTTCCGAAATGGTCTTCAATGAATACAGTATACTTACTTCCTGTATTACTGGTAAGGTACAGTATGTTTTTTTTTTAATGTCATTCTTATTGACTGTAGCATTTGCTTATATACAAATAAATGGTTTATTCTTATAGACCAAATACATCTAAACCATTGTTTCTGACTTGATTATTAGTTTTTATGCATACTTTTATGTTGTTGGTGAGAAAGTGAATGTGAATTCTGTCAACATTCTAAATCCTGTTTCCCACTAAAATTATCATAACTTTTGAGAGGTTAATGATATTCCAATACAGTCTTTTTTGTTAAATAGCCCACAACTTGCTGAACATGTCATACACTCTATATTTTTCTCTATCTTGTAGAGAAATATGATTAAAATTCATTTTTATGTGAATGAAATTAAATTTTGACATTTCATAGAACTGATCCTTCTGATTACAATGGTATGTATATCCCATTGATGGTATGTATTATACTCAAGAAATACGTTTTTTTGTGTGAGGAGGTCATCCAGCACCAAAAATGGAATGTTCGGCACGGGCACGAAAGGGTTAAAAGTTTAAAAGTTAAATGTAGATAGTTTAAAAGTTGTTGATAGACAGCTAGTTTAATAGATAGATAGTTTAATGATAGTTTAAAAGTAGACCGTTTAAAAGTTGAATGTAAAAAGTTTAATGGGTTACATTGTTTAACAGTGGATTATTGTAGTGAGGACTTTTATTTTGAAACAGTTTTGGGCAGAGGAAACAGTTGAATAGGATGTGTAGTCTTAATTGACCCAGATTGTATGCTTAAAGCCTGAGGCTGCAGGTGGCCTGAACACCTGCCATAGGATTCTAATTGCTTAACGGCCGTATTATGATGTCATAATCGGCAATGTTAAGTCTATGGGGATTTTTAAAAAGTTTTTCTTTAATAGTTTAAAAAGTATAAAAGTTTCAAAGTTGAAAAGACATACCAACCTGATCTGTTTGAAGACCTACGTTACAAAGTTTGAATGAAGTTTCTAAGTTAAACTGTTCAAGAGAAATTGCGTACGGAAAAAGTGGTAAGCGGAATAATAAGAAGAAGAAGAAGTTGCCTAGGAAGAACAGTACCGTGCATTTTCATGCACTGTAATAAGTTGTTGCCTAGGAAGAACAGTACAGTGCATTTTCATGCACTGTAATAAGAAGAAGTTGCCTAGGAAGAACAGTACCGTGCATTTTCATGCACTGTAATAAGAAGAAGTTGCCTAGGAAGAACAGTACAGTGCATTTTCATGCACTGTAATAAGAAGAAGTTGCCTAGGAAGAACAGTACAGTGCATTTTCATGCACTGTAATAATAATAATAAAAAGTTGTTGTTGCCTAGGAAGAACAGTACAGTGCATTTTCATGCACTGTAATAATAATAATAATAAGAAGAAGACTTCGGATAACAGAACAGTGCATTTTCATGCACTGTAATAAGAAGCCTAGGAAGAACAGTACAGTGCATTTTCATGCACTGTAATAAGAAGAACAGTGATAATAGTCCATTGCATTTACATGCAATGCAATAAGAAGAATAAGAAGCCTAGGAAGAACAGTACAGTGCATTTTCATGCACTGTAAAAAGCCTTGGAAGAACAGTACAGTGCATTTTCATGCACTGTAATAAGAAGAAGCCTAGGAAGAACAGTACAGTGCATTTTCATGCACTGTAATAAGAAGCTTAGGAAGAACACAGTGCATTTTCATGCACTGTAATTAACTATTAAACTATTAATTTTACCACAGCCCCATCTAGTGGTCACTTGCACTTGACACAGACAGAAAGCCTATTTTCAATTTCACCTATTACATTTTTTCTTTCACACATGTAAATATTCAGAGCACACATTTGCATTTTACATGTATCAACTTAGCTGACACATTTATCCAAAGTGACTTAAAAATGAGAACTAACGTTCAAGCTAAATTGCAAATGAGTGTAACTAATAAACACCCTCACAGGAAGAGAGTGCAGAAGTTTAAATTTAATTAATATGACATTATTATTATTAAATTGAAGTATTAATCAAACCAAATAATAGTGGAGGAAGAAGTAAGTAGAAGGTAGCAGAAGAAATAAAGTGCATGGTAAGTGCATGTTAAAAATGTAAAAGAGTTGGGTCTTCAGGTGCTTCTTGGGGATGCCCCTGCTTTGGGAGCACTTGGTAGTTCATTCCACCATCAGGGAACTACAGTACAAATGAGAATAGTCTAGATTGCCATGTGTAGGACCTGCAGTGCCAGATGATTTTCCCTGGAGGAACGCAGCGGCCAAGGGGTAAGTTGTCATCAGACTCTTTATCAGAGAATTGAAGTAAATAGGAGCAGAACCAGCAATCCTTTCGTAGGCGAGCATTAGTGAATTAATAATAATAATAATACATTTTATTTATAATGCACTTTTCATCATACAGTAGATCTCAAAGGGCTACAGGTTAAAAACAAAAAAGATCAGTTTAAGAAAAAAGAAAAGGTTTTAAAAAACATCTAAAGGGGACCAAAAGCTTTGCTAAAAAGAAATGTCTCAAGACCTGTAAGAACAGTCAGTGGATTGTGGTGCCCTCAAGTTGTCAGGGAGGGCATTCCACAGACGTGGGGCAGCAGCACAGAAAGCCCTATCTCCCATGGTCCTGAGTCTGGTTCTGGGTATGTGGAGGAGGTTTGAGTGAGTTGAGCGGAGGGAGTGTGTGGTGTTTTGTGGGTTGATCATTTCTTTGAGGTAGGGGGGGGGGGGCATGTACATGGATGCATTGGTGAGTGAGGAGGGAAACCTTGTACTCAATCCTGGTGGAGACGGGAAGCCAGTGGAGTGAGTGGAGAATGGGGGTAATGTGCTCATGTTTCCGCACTCTCATAAGGATCCTAGCTGCAGAGTTTTGGATGTACTGAAGCCTCTGCAGACTCTTGCTAGGGATCCCAATGAGAAGTGCGTTACAGTAGTCCAGTCTGGAGGAGACAAAGGCATGAACCAGCTTTTCAGCATCTGAGAGGGAGAGAATGGGGTGGGGTTTGGAAATGTTATGGAGGTGGTAGAATGAGGTCTTGCAGAGGTGATTTATATGGGCTTCAAAAGTGAGTTGGGAGTCCATTTTTACACCAAGATTTGTGACTGTTGATGAGAGGGGGATGTTGGAGCCAGAAAAGGTGATGCTGGTTATGGATAATTATGTGGTCTGGTGAGGAGTGACAATCAGCTTCAGTTTTAGAGCTGTTCAGTTGGAGGAAGTTGTGCTCCATCCATACCTTTATCTCCTCCAGACAGGTGGTGAGTTTTGATGGGGATGACTGTGAGGATGGGTTTGCAGCTGTGGCATTTACATAGAGCTGTGTGTCATCAGCATAGCAGTGGAATAACATTTTGTGACGACTTTGTGACATGATTTGGCCAAGTGGGGTGACAAGGACTGACCCCTGGGGGACACCGCAGGTGACTGTGTGTGAATCTGATTTGGAGTGACCCCCCGGAGATGTATTTTGTCCGGTTTGTGAAGTATGATTTGAACCAACTGAGAGCAGTGTCATTGAGTCCAGTGGTATGGTGGAGCCGGTTTAAATGAATGCCATGGTCGACAGTATCAAATGCAGCAGAAAGGTCCAGGAGGATGAGGAGGGAGGGAGAGCCCCCATCAGATGATATGGGGAGGTCGTTTGTGATTTTGACAAGAGCAGTCTTTGTGCTGTGGGTGGAGCGGAAACCGGACTGGAATTTTTCAAAGAGGTTATTATGTTTGAGGTGGTCCTGAAGGTGGGTGGCAAATGCTTTCTCAAGTACTTTCGATATGAAAGGGAGATTGGAGATGGGCCTGTAGTTGGATAGGACTTCCGGATCAAGAGTGGGTTATTTGAGCAATGGTCTGATTATGGCATTTTTTAAGGCAGGGGGAACGTGACTGGCCTAGAGGGCTAGTCTAGCAACTCTCCGTTTGGCTTGTGAGCTCCAGAAATCGAAACTTAATCAGGCCAATGAAATTGTGTATAGAGTCGTTAGGTGGGCTTAACATAATGATTGATGGCAGAGTTGCAACGGTTTGGCTTGAATTCCCTGCTACTTGAAAACAAATTAAGATGGATGTTGCTGCTGGCGAACAGTATGACACGAGTTAAGCTTTTATTAAGTTGGCAAACGTTTGAACTAGCCAACTAGCTCCGCTGGTGGGAAACGCATGGGACTCATAGCGCTGCCGCTGTCCTATTGCGTGCAGAGGGAATTTGAAAGACAACTGATTATCCCGCCCCTCGGACTGAGCACTGCGAACGGTGAGTGCCTAGACCCTACATTTTAATGTGGGTCTGGCCCGTCAGGCTAGATAACAGCGGTAATCAGGGTGGTTAGGACAGTGATATGGGTTTTCACCAGTGAGGTTAGGAGAGGGTCCAGGGGACAGGTGGAGGATTTTATCTTCCTGATGATGTTCTGCACCTCTTCTGATGAAACCTCAGGAAAGCAGTTTAGGGGTTGCAAGACAGTATTTGTTGGAGAAACAGTTAGGGTGGGAGGACCAGAAAGGGCGGAGCGAATATGTGCAATTTAAAAAATTGAGTAGGTGATTGACAGTGGAAAAAAGCTGCTTGGAATTTCCTGGACTGTTTCTGATGGCATCGGAGTAAAACTGTGACCTTGCATCTTTGAGGGACTGTGCATATTTTTGTTGTTGCTCCCGGTAAATTTGTTTGTGGACAGCGAGGCCAGAGGTTTTATAGCGCCGTCCTGCTGCCTTCATCTTACGAAGCCCATCTGTGAACCAGGGAGCTGAGCGGGTGAAGGTGACTGTTCTGGTTTTAACAGGGGCATGGAGGTCCAGGAGGCTGCTCAGAAGGCTGTTGTAGTAGTTCACTGCTTCGTCGGCTGATGAAAAGTGTGTGGAAAGATGTTGAAAGTCTGCTGCCAAGAGTTCTGGGTTTATGTTTTTTAGGTTTCTGAAACACATATTCCGCTTAGACTTGGAGAGGCTGGATGGGGATTGCAGATCCATAGAAATGGCCTTGTGATCAGACACACCTATGTCATACACCTGCAGGTTGGTGAGGGGGCAGAGTTTGTAATGACCAGGTCCAAGGTCCCCTGGTGTGCATGGGGACATCAACAAGTTGTTTTAAATTAAAATAGTCCAGTAGTTGAAGAAATTCAGCTGCAAAAGGGGAGGAGGGGGTGTCAACATGGATGTTCATATCACCTAAAATTATAACATCGGCAGAGGATGTGCAGAAAGTTGTGAAAAGATTTGACATCTCAGTGATGGGTTTGATTTTGGTGGTCGGTAAATGAGGAGGAACAGCACAGGAGAAGGGGACTTAGATTTAAATGCAAGGCATTCAAATGAAGATAGTTTAGGTAATGGTTGCAGAGATAGCTCCAGATCGCTATGATAGATAACTGACAGGCCACCACCGCGTCCTGTGCTGCGAGCTTTCTGGAGGTAGCTATATCCTTGGGGACAGCTCTCATTTAAAGAGGAAAAAGTATTTGGTGGGTGCCAGGTCTCTGTAATGCACATATAATCCAGATCCAGAATTGAGGGTGGTGCGTGTGGCAAACGGTAGCCAGTGGAGCTCACGCCTACTTCCCTAAGATGAGGGTTCTGTGCACTCAATGTTGTCTCTTCCAAAATAGACACAGCTCAGTTTAACACATGCACTTACTCTCACTCTCTCTCTCTCTCTCTCTCTCTCTCTCTCTCTCTCTCTCTCTCTCTCTCACACACACACACACACACACACACACTTAACCAAAAGCACAGTTTACTTTGTGCCCATGTTCAAAAATGAACAGTGAGTGAATAAATACCCCCATCAGCTTAGCTTGAACCATACCAAACAAACAAAACAGCCCATTTGCTGTGCTCCCCTTAGTGCTGAAAAATACCTACAGAAACTGTATGTACAAAAAACAACCACAAGAGGGCGGCAATGCACTTCAGATAGAATATTTAATTCTCAGTTCCAACTGTTTCTTAAAAGCAGAAGGCTATACACACGTATATATAGAATATAAGCATAATTTTACTTCAAGAGATCAGATTGTGCAAGCAAAAAGGATAGACATCGCCTTCCAACAGTAACAATACAGGTCTATGCCTATCAATGAGACTGCATTATGCTTCAGACTTAGAGGGACATAATGTCCACTTGATTCTCAAGAGACCCTTGTAGCCTGATGTATTGAAAACATGGAACGGATGATTTCATGTAAATATTGCTCCTTACAATTATCTGGTAAATCAAACATAGGTGTATGAATTTAACAACAACAGGAGCCTATAAGAGTCATTAAAGTGTTCACTGTTTCAGATACTCAGCAGCAGAAACACTCTGGCATGATGGTCACGGTTTAGACGGCTGCTCCTTTGTCATATGAAATTAGTTTTTCCGTCTGTCAGAGGGAGAGAGAGAGAGAGAGAGAAAGAGAATCATTATATATATATAATATATAATATAGCTGCAGTAAAGGGGGTTGGACCCCCTTTTGACTTCTGAGCTCCCTTTAAGAGAGCTGGAGCCCTGGAGCTCAAAACTGTCCCAATTATAATACCTTTGCTCAAAAAAGAAAGTTTGAAGTCCAAGTTTATCATCATCAATAGACCCTAGGTTGTTCTTACGCCAAATCATTCCTTTAGTTCTTCATGCAATAGATTCAAACAACATTCTTCAGAGATGTTGCCCCATATTGACATGATAGCATCACACAGTTAAAGGAGAATTCTGGTGTGATATTGACCTAAAGTGTGTTGAAACATGATACCGAGTGTGAACGTATGTCTCATAGCAATCTCCTGTTCCATCCCATCCCAAAGGTGCTCTAGATTGAGATCTGGTGACCATTCTTCAGTTGTCCGCTGTCCCGTGCGAATTGTAGCCTCAGTTTTCTGTTCTTAACTGTCAGGAGAGGCACCCGGTCTGGTCTTGGGCTGCTGTAGACCATCTGCTTCAAGGTTCAAGTGTTACGCGTTCAGAGATGCTCCTCTGCACAGTTCAGTTCTCAGTGGTTATTTGAGTTACGGTTGCCTTTCCATCAGCTCGAACCAGTCTGGCCATTCACCTCTAACACCAGTCTGGCATCAAAAAGGCATTTTTGCCCATAGAACTGCCACTCACTGGATATTTTCATTCTGATGGTCAGTTTAAAACTTCGACAGATCATATGTCTGCATGCATAATTATATGCATTGAGTTGGTGCCATGGGACTGGCTGAGTAGATGCATAATCAGCCATTTAACATGTGTACCTAAAATGGCCATGGAGTGTGTTATGAGTAATAGACATCAAAGGCACACCAACCACTTTTGAGAGATAAAATACGGTGCACACTACACACATAATTGTAGCTTGTTACCACACTTGCTTTGATCCCCTTCAGAAATAAGATAGCATGTTGCCACAGCTTTTTCTTGGTCCTTTTCTGTACATTTACATTTTGTTTACTGTGTTGTCAAGAAGCACTGATGGCCCTTATTTTTCAAGCACTATCAAGCGCTAACATTGCTAATTGAGCATCTCTCTGCAGTGTCTGTCTGGGTCTAAAGGGGGAGTGGAGTCCTCAGGGTTCTCACCAGTGCCTGGCAGCGCTGTGCTGGCGAGTGCTGAAAGCAGCAGGCCGAGCTCAAGTCCACCAGGGTCTCCGCCTTGGCAGCTGCCTGGTCTCCGTCACCCTGAACCTCCGCCTCAACCCTGCACCAGAGAGACAGAGAGAGAGAGAGTGTGTGTGTGTGTGTTTGGGGATGGGGGTGCAGAGATGGGTAGGGAGGTTACAGAGAGATCGAGAAAGAGAGAGTGAGTGAGACAAAAGACATATCCTTATTATTGTAAACTCTCTGCAAGGATATACTGTCCACACACATTTAAATGCACATATGAACACACACACACACACACACACACACACAGCTACAAGCTATAAACCCGAATGGACTCAGATGCAAGTATGTCTGCCATACCTTTGTAGTCCCTGTGCTTAAATGTCCTGCATTAGCAAGGGAAGTCATGCTTGCTTTAACATTGTTGTCTTCAGATGTTGTTCTGTTACTCACATTATTATTATTATTCATAGCTCTGGTTATTATTTGCAAAAGGTCATTGCTGTGGAAATGCTGTTAGATCAGATTAGATTATATATAAGTTACTCATCTCAGAAGGGAAATAACAGTGTTCCAGAAACCATTTAAACATGAAAACACAAGAGTCACATAGATATAAAACCCATTAGACACAATCTGACATAGGACGTAGAGGAGACGTAGACTGAAATTGTTACTGCCAGGTAAAAAAAATGGAATTAAAAATAAATCAGAATAATCTCACTGCCAGGTGCATAATTAGGATAATAGGATAAAAACAAAATTAGGATAGCAAAGCAAAATGTAGCTCTCATTGTGCCATTAAAAGTATGATAATACCAACAAAATGTAGATTATACAGTATGTCTAGTTCGGTCCTTGAGGTGGGGCGTCTATGGGGGGGGCCCTACTGGCTATTCCTTCTTCTCTCTCTCTGTTTTTCTCTCTCTCTCTGTTTTTCTTTTTTTCTTTTTGGTAGACTCTTATCGAAGGGCTAGACCGATAGACTGGACAATCTATGGCTAGACCTGATTAATTTGTGTCCTGTAGAGTGTTAGTGTAAGGTGAATGACTTACATGACTTTGAAAGCTGGCATGCCAAGTTTGAAGTACTGTGTGCATTTTTCATCTGCCTTAGATAACAGTGTTATGATTTTCTTAACATCTCCATCCTAAGGTGTAACCAAACAGAGATAGGCAGAAAAAAAGAAAGAAAGACAAAGATAAAATGAACAAAAGACAAATGGACTGACATTATCATAAAAATTCAATTACATACTCATTATCACATTATTATGCATTCCCTGAGGTGTGAGAAGATGTGGAAATGCTGCATGATTGATTTTACCGTTTTGTTTGTCCTAAAACAGAAGCTTTGGTTACTGAAGATAGACTTGTTCATCCTTGGGGAAGCAACTGAATATGGAGAGCTGCTGGTTTATCTAAAACCAGCTGAAACATGAGGTTGGTTGATCAGCTTTACAGGGCCATAGTGTAACTACCGTTGTGAACTTGGAAACAGTACATTATTGCGTCACATTTTTCTATCCCACAAGTGATTGCTCAAGGACTCATCCTGCAGACAGAGATGGCTTAAATGGATGGTTCGCTGTAGTATAGGGTCAATTTATGGATGGTTCGCTGTAGTATAGGGTCTATTTATGGATGATAACAAGTTCAAACTTTCGTTTAGGAGCAGAATTACGGAGCAAAATCAGTCGGAAGAAGTCTGACCTAGACCGTTGTTTGCATTAGCAACAAGATGGCTTATAGCTTGTAGCACATGACATTTTAAACTCCTTGTCATCCATAAATAGACCCTAGGTTGTGCTTACAGCAAACCATCCCTTTAAGTATGAATGCTGTCTGAGATTAAATTGCTGCCGCTGTGAAGACACTAAGCAGTGATTCTCTCTTTGTGATGTAGGTCTGCCAGGACTGATAATGTCATTTCACTCCATAATGACTAATTGCTGAACATTATTGTAGGTGGTGTGGTTTTGTATAGAGCTCAACCCAATGCCTGCTGTAAGCTGCTTGTTTATGTTACAATAGCTATCAGAACTGAATGCCATAGCATAGAAAACACAAAATAAATAAATATATATATTGAACACGTCAACATTAAGTATATATAACAGTAAGTATATTTCCAATGAGGCTATTTGCATGACATTTTCACCAGACATTAGTATTAACTCAGATAATCCACCCATATAAAAAAATCCAAACATTAAAGTCCATAGGTAGAGATATGTGTAATAAAGTGGAATGACACAGGAAAAAAGTATATATATATATAATGTGTATATATATATATAATGGTAAGCTTCTTATCTAAGCTGTCAGGCTGTCTATTGAGGACTCTAACACCTTCAGAAACTCTGACAAAATGATCTGGAATATCGCAGACAAGCATACAGTCGATGCTGAGACAAGAGTGTAGCCTACACCGCCTCAGACATCAGCTGCAGTTTTATTCAGAGATAGACATGTTAGCTTGTTATGTATGTTTGAATAAAGACAGTTCTGACAACAACAAAAAAACATGAATGCTAGGCAGAACTGTAGCCTACTCATTATAATTTGGCCCAGAGATGACCCAGAAGAGTGAGGCCTACTCTGCACCTGAGAGTGTTCAACAGAAACTAACATCTTGCTGCCATCTGCTGTGGCAAATTCCGCTTATGTCTAGGCTTCAGTTCTGGAGAATAATTAGGACCAAACGGCTGGCTAACAATGCCACCAACCTATACTTGTGGTCCGTATGGATAACTTGCACCAGTCCATGCCACTCTGCCACATCACACCAACTGGCTTCAGGATTATGCAGGATCTTGCAGCAGTTGTCACTAGGACACACCAGGGGAACACAGCAGTGAGCAAGTGGGAGCAGCTCAAAAGAAGGTAATGGTGGATTGTAGTCCTTCTGTATGGTATCAGGACAACTCTCATGATCCAAGCCTCTCATCCTCGATAGGCAAAGAAAGACCATCTCTGACACTCAGGAAGACGAGGAGGAGGAAGAGCACTCACACCAGAGCACTAATAAAGACATTATTTAAATCGCTGCCCAGAGGATATGGGGAGAACAGATGGCATCAGATGCCTCCACTCTCGCACCGCACACCCCTCGTCCAGTAACTCGGAAACGAGTAGCTGCGGCTACAATGCGTGTCAACGTTAATTAGCGGTCCGGTGAGATGGACAGCCCCGATGGTGTGAATGTTAATGAGGCCCTCAGCCGATCGCACTGGCCTCCCTCCAGCGGGATCCCTGTTATCACCCCGCTCTGCTACCCTATGCCGCGCCGGATGAAAGCGCCTCATGCTAATTGGGAGATGCTGTAATGAAGAGAGCAGAGGGTGTATGCTACATTTCCCTTCATCACAGGGAGATACCAAACACCTGACATTGACAGGGCTCCGCTGATTAAATAGTGAGTCATCAGGAATGTGTACATAATGTGTACTGTATGTCTCAGAGGTTGTGGATATAAAAATTCAGCAAGACAAATGACTATTCTGGAGGAAAATAAAGGATGCAGTATTGTCTTTTGTCTGCTTTCTTTGAGATTGTAACAGTGGCAGTGTGACTTTTACCCACAGAGACAATTTCATACAGTATACAAAATAGTATTTATAGAAATATAGGAATTAAGGTCTGTTTGCATGTCTGTAGAGCGGATATTTGTTTACCTTCTGACTCATGCAGGTTTGGATGTCAGAGTCGGAGCAGCAGGCTTCAACTCTGTCTTGCACATGGTTCAGAGCTGTTGTGATGACTGGAACAGAGGTGGTGAGTTGCCTGGCTCCGATCTGGAATAAATATCTGAAAGAAATCAATCAAAGAGAGGAACTTGCGTGATTTATGCATGAATTCTGAAACATTTCCAACATCAGTGTACAGGATGGCATACACATTTCACATCACCACTTTTCAATTTTGATTAATAGCCTACCGGTATTCTAAAATAAATGCAATTTGTGGGTTACATAATCAAATTCCATGGCATTTATATCGTATTTCACAGTGGAGGTGTTTTCATCAGGGTTCCTTCAAACACATTCAACTTTGGAGAAGTCCTCAAGTAAAAACTTTTGAGCATGAGACTTCATGTGGAGTTGCAATCCCTCAAACCACGGTTACAGGAAAATAAAATACGCTACAGTAGGCTGTCAGATTGACTGAAGGAACTCTGATACACAGTTAGTCTACTGATTCAAACCTATATCACAGTATCCCTTTAGAAGATAGAGATCTTCAGTCATCTTGCAGTGTCAGAGAACTTGTATTACACTACCTCAAGGGAGGAAATCCCTACAGCAAACAACAGTTATGCTGGTGGTAGAACCGAATCAGAATTTGTGGACCATGCTCAAGGCTAATTAGTATTTCCACACAAAACAGGAGAGATCAGGGTTGTGTTAGAGTCACATTTGATTGATTTGGTAATTGTGAAAACGACCCCTACATGCAGCTATAACATTCCTGTTAAAGGGAGTACAATAGATCTGAAAAATAAATAAATAAATATTACCTCACTAGTTCTATTTAACAGGGGGAAAGAATGCTAATAAATGAGGTCAACAAATGTAAGGAATGGTCACACTTATCAATAATAAATGAGGTGACCCTCATTTTTGTATCAGCAATGCCTTATTATTCATATCAACAATGTGCTCATTTACAAACTCAAAATGACAACCTTGCTAAGCACACCTTATTGTTAAGGAATGGATTACAGCAGTGTTTTTCAACCACTGTGCCGGGGCACACTAGTGTGCCGTTAGAGATCATCAGGTGTGCCGCAGAAAATTACCCAAATGTCACTCACTGGTCCAGAAAAGCAACTGTTGCATCAAAGAATTTATAACCACATGCACTCATTGATTGTATGATTGCACTATTTGTGGTATGCAGGCATTGTACAACGGGGGCCCCATATCCAGTATTCACAGAATCATCACATATCTAGTTCATAACAACAATTAAATTAGATATAGTCACCTACAAATGAAACAGAGGGCGCTTGTTTTTTTGAGCAGGTCTTGCATAGAAGCCATAATCTGTGTATTATTTAAAATTTTAGGCTATGGTATGTTTATTTTTTCTTCACACAGGATGTTAGTGTGCTGTGGGACATTTTAAGTGTCAAAAGTGTGCCGTGGCACAAAAAAGGTTGAAAAACACTGGATTACAGCACTGATAGATAACGTGATTTTCGAAGACAGCTCAGTCAATAACATGCTCACCTTGTCAGAGCTAGACGGGACTGAAGAATTTATATTTGAATTTCAAATAAGAATGACATCAAACCACCGGCCTGTAAATTAGTTTCTAAGGAAGTATGAAATAGATAGACTGCAGGGACTTCAAAATGTCATGACTTTTGAAATGAATGAAAGACCACACAGCCAGACTCAGACTGTTTCAGACTCTCTTTACATACGCTCCGATATCTAAGGGCATATTTAGCAACATTGTGCTCTCTTGATGTCTATTCACTATTTATACAACAGTATCAGATGCAGTCAACCAATTTATTAATTTCTAAATTGACAAGAGGCTTTTCATTTCGTGTTTAATACACTTTATGACTTTAATGTTCCATCCCATTTATTCAAAGCGAGAGAGAGAGCATCAGCGATATCCTTTACCATCCCCACACTCACCTGTGTGACATTAATTAATTGCAGCCCTTCAATGAAACAATAGGTACAGTATTTTGCAGAAACAATGGGACTACTACTGCAAAGAAGAGAGTTGAAAGAGTTTGTGAAAACCCATATTTATGCTATCCCTACTGAGCCCTATGTAAGTACAGTCAGTGTAAATAAAACATAGGCCCTACAGTATATGCAGTAGAAGCTTCCCTGAAGCCCTCCTCGCCCCAGAAGATACATCGTCCAGGAAAACATTGCCAATATGTAACCTGTACATATGTTTATTGTCCTATGAATTGAATAATGTATAAGATAGGATAATAACTGGAATGTTTATTTAATTTCCTGCCTGAATATGATGTTGGTAAGAGCCTTCATTTCTAGTTGTATGAATATTACACAGAACTGAACTGTAATGAAATATTTGTTTGAAATGAAAATGTATTTTGTTTTGGCTACTACCTGGTACCGGTTTTAAAAAGGGTAGCGGGGAGGCCAGACGGGAAGTGTGTTTTTTGGGAGAGTAAACGTTTACCAGAGATTATTATGACCGCCGCGCAGCGAAGCGGCGGTCATATAGGTTTAGTCAGATTTTTATTTATTTTTTTAAAAAATTTTCCTTTTTTTTTCTGCATGCACAAATTTCCGTCAAGGATTCCTGGGACACTGAAAGACCGGGGTACACGAAACATGGTGGGCATGTAACCCCACATGGATAGCATGGAACCATCGTTTTTCGTTTTGATCTGTAGACACATACTCACACAGTAGACATATGTACGCTTGCATGCATAGGCACATACGCAGGCACACACACAAGCACGCACACACACACACACACACACACACATAACATAAACATGTACATGCACACATGCACAAAATTCAAGAATTTCTCAGAATTATGAACAGGGAAGATGGAGGTGGGGTTGTATAAAATGAATTTTACATGTGAAATCTATGAACTAATCATGTTTTGGTACTTGTTGTCTAGCAGATATCAGTGAGAATTGAGTGTGGATAATGCACTTTAGTGAGACAGTTAGAATCATATAGGCCTTTCAGCGTGATTTATTTTTGTGGAAAAAATGTGCTGGACTGGGCGGCGGTCATATTTTGTACCGCTCTGCGGTACATCTAGTTGAAATAGACGCTGCATACAGGTTATTCTCGGCACATTTCGTGCGAAAAAAGGATTAACGCTTCTTCCGCTGGAGTGGCTACTGTCTGGGGAGAAACGAGGAAGCAGCGGGACATTTCGAACATTCAGGCCTTCGGTGTGGTGAGCCCGCGGTGTTTATTTTTCCTATGCTCTAGGCCTACAGTTTATTTTTGTGGATTTTTGATCACGGGACTATTGGAGGGAGAGCAGATAGCTAACAAACGTTCAGAAAAGGTCCTGTTGGCAAATTTGAGGAAAAGTCGGTAAAGGGGCTATTTCACACAATTTGAGGGAGCTGAATTCAAATATGTTGTTTACCAAGCTCAATTTTGAGTTTTAAGCTTGCCAATTAGCATAATTCACCTACTTTTTGGTTTTGCCATCATATATATAAGAATTGCAAAAAATAAGGCATTAATATATTCTTTATGTATCAGATATGTTGTAGGACAGGAGAGGAATTACCCAAAGACCCTCAAGAAGCAAATGAAAATAAGCTAAACTAAAATATAAATTGAAATAATAGCTAAAAGGCAGTATGACGTTTAGAAACAAAATAGATTCCTTGATAATACATTGATAGAATAGTAGGTAGAATAGTTTCTGTAGAAAGTACTTTGTCACTAACTATTGTGAACAGTTGTCAGTCTTTACAGAGGATTTACACTGTATTTTGTTTTACTGTAAAGGCGACTGTGCTTGCCTAGTTAAAACATCTCACTGGTGCTCTTTCCTATCATTCAAATTCCAGCCATGCAGAAAAATGGAAGAGTGTGCATGTTTGAGGAGTGCTGAAGAGTGCTATGGAGATTGCATTATTTGCAAAAAATGTATGGTTATGGTTATGGGATTTTGCAGACGCCTTTGTCCAAAGCGACACACAAATACAAAAACATAAATATAACAGGGAACAGATTAGAATGTTGGTCAAACTATAATAAGGAGGATAGCAATAATAAACAACAATGTCAATTCAATCAATAGCCTAATAAAATAAGCATTGAAAATGATGGAAAAAGCAATAATAAACAATAATGTCCATTCAATCAATAATATAAAAAACAATGACATGGTAAGACTATATTAAGGAGAATATTAATAATAAACAATAATGTCAAATTAATCAACAGCCTAATGGAAATAAAACAATATTATACAAACCATAACGCATAAGAAGCACTTAAAGAACTAAGTGCATGTTGATCTTAAACAACCCAAAACTACCACAGGAACGGAGACCACTGGGCAACTCATTCCATCAACATGGAACCACTGAGGAAAAGAGTCTTGAATTAGACCTACAGTAGTGTTTATGACTGGTCGACATAACAGACGCTCATCAGAAGACCGCAGTGGGCGGTTGGGGATGTATGCCTTGATTATTGAATTAAAATAACTAGGAGCAGATCCAGTCAGTGTGAGAGATTTCAATTTAATTCTGGCTAATAGGGAGCCAATGGAGAGTAACTAGGAGAGGTCCTCTCTGGCTGATTGAAGACCAGGCGTGCTCCAGCATTCTGAATCAGCTGTAATGATTTTATTACACAAGCGGGTAAGCCAACTAATATTGAATTACAATAGTCCAGCTTGGAGATGACCATGGTTTAAACAAGAAGTTGTGTGGAATCTTGTGTCAGATAAGGTCTGATCTTCCCAATCTTGTAAAGCATACACTGACATGATTTTGCAATAGAAGCTACATGCTCAGAGAAGTTAAGTCGGTCATCAATTACAACGCCCAAGTTACGTGCAGATCTAGTTGGGGTTAGTGAAGTTGAGTCAAGCTGGATGTTAATCTGTTGGGGAATAGCTGTTTTAGCTGGAAACACCAAAACAATTTAGACAAGATATTCTTCATAGTGCAACAAAAAGAAACATTCACCAGTGCATCATTACTGCATATGATGCTGAAAGGGAAGTGGACCTAGGACAAATCCTTAGCTATGAACTGATTAATGTACTGTAGCTATTGCATTTGCAGATAGTGATGGTTATTTGTGAAGTGGAAATAAGTCTATCCTCACTCAAGTGCTGTCTAGCAATGTGGAATGTCCAGTAGTGATCACTGCAAAAACTGCTCATTCAACACTGGTAATAGATGCTCAAGATCTAGTTATGTCTTTAGGACACCCATCTGACTGCAGCACATTTAAGAAGTATGCAGGAAAGTTTGTAAGAAACTTTTGTCAAAGTCCTTTTAGGCAAGTCCCTCCACTCGGCGGCCATATAGCAACGCTTCTTGGGCACACATCTGGCATCCATCTCGGCAGAAATGCGCATGCGCAAGGCTTCACGACACCAACCTACTGCAATCTTGCTCCAGCGTCGAGATCACAACACATGATTGGCACGATGTCTTCACAACACACCACATTATTGGCTCATTGTATTCACAACACAGCACATGATTGGCTCAATGTATTCACATGTCAATGTTTTGCCGCGGAAGGGGTGTGATATGCGTAGACAACTGCCATATTGGCGTTACAAACTAACCCCATGCATTTCTATAGAGGATTTTCTGAGTGCTGTGTCTCCTCATTAGAAAGTCTCTGCTTTTGTATTGTTATTTGGTATTTGTTATGTGGTAGCAAATTATGTTAACTATCAAAGAAATAGACCTAATGTAGGAATGCACACAGATATTACAGATAATGGTGTAGGTCTATCTGATTAAGACCTGAGTGGTTGAGACATACTTATTAAATTACACTGGGAGCAAAGAAGACTATCTTCACTTTTTTCCCTTTGCAACTGTCAAAGAAATCCCATAAACACGGGAAGGCCTAGGGTAGCCTACATCAGATGGCCTAAAGATTAGGCTCTTCTGGATAGCATTAAGTGACTTGCATGCAGTAATTTGAACACTGACCTTGATCTAGCCTACTTTGGCTATTTAAAGGTAATTTATTGCCAAAACATTGCCACACAATATAAATGAGCTATAACAAACAATAAAGGACTTAATCACACACAAACTACTATTTTACTGACTACAAAAATAATAATTATGTAGGAAGTTTAGAAGTTTAAAACCCAGAATTGACCAAAAGTGCACCAAATTCAACACAAATGACTCAATACACTTGGAGGAGGCCTGCGTCCTTTCTTTTCCAGATATTTTAGGATTTGGATATACTGTAGCTTCAGTATCGAGTATCAAGATATTTATGGCAGTGATTGTATCGAAGTCATAATTTTGGTATCGTGACAACACTATGCCAGAGCCACTCTGTTTTCTAGATGTCGAGGATCGGAGGCTCTACCACCAACAAGTGATGCTGCTCAATAGCATATTAGAAGAGCTCATTATCAAGCTCTAGTATGGAGGCAAGCACACATACCAAATCCAGTGTTACTAGAAGTAAAATGTTTTTTACTTGTCGGTTGTTGCTGACGGTAGATGCAGTTCTGCATTAGGCTTATTCCTGCTATCTAAGTTCATACAGTATGTAGGCCTACTGTAGGATATATTCTGAGTTGAAGGTTATCTGTGGAACTTGTTATTGTGATGAAATGCAAATACCACATGAGTGACTCACTATGTTAGCAATAAAAATATGGTTGTGTTTTGATTAAAATTTCCGAGTGTATTACATGTTAACTTTAATCATGTTCCCATTAAATACATTAATAAACTATAGTATGGTTTCTTTAATGCTCAAACATGTAAAGTGTATTTAGAGAACACTTTTATTTGGTTTTAGTGATTACTTTTGAAATCAACCCAATTTAGGGAAAAATAAGCAAAGAAAATCGCTATTTTGTGTTCAAATGCTGATTATGTGGCTTAGAACTCAGAATTGAGCTTGGTAAACAAAATATTCAGAATCAGCACCCTCAAATTAGGTAAGAGGGGTGGTTTGCCAACTTTTCCTCAAATTTCCCGTCAGAAGTTCTCTTCTGTGAAGCTGCTCTCCCTCTATATTGGATTATTGCATTTTTTTCTGTTTCGAGGAGTGACTCCTTTTTTTTCTCTGTAGGACATTGTGCGCACCTGGAGTTGTGGTAGCTCTTTATATGACTTTGGGGTTGTTGGGGCTGGGTAGAACAAAGTGGTCAAGTTTAACTGTACATGCTTGGACTGAACTACATATTGCTTTTTGGGGTAGGGGCTATTTTGTTAATTTTATGGGGTTTGTTGCATGTATGAAATTAAAACAGTTAAGTGAGAGAGAAGTATAACGTGACTGTCAAACGGCAACTAAACTTAAAATCAAATGACTGGTGTCCGAATTATTTCCTTCTGAATTTAGTAGCGTTGATCTCGTATATAAAATATAGGGTTGAATTGTTACATATGGTGCCCCGTGTGAGGACCAAGTTATAGTAGTTATTTGTATTTTACTTACTTACTTACTTTACTAATTTAACCATTTAATTTTTTGGGAGAGTAAACATTTACCAGTCGTTTACCATACAGTCATTACTGATACTGTTTTCCTGCAGGGCATATTTGCCAATATTATATTGTACAATTCAATATACCACATATTAATTACATCATAGAATAATTATGCTGTAGTTAGTATGATTATGTTATAGACTAATTCATTATCATTCAATCAGACTATGTTGCATTTTTTCTGTTTCATTTAGCTGCAGTAACTGGAACTGTCAAAATATGAAGGTTGGCCTTATTGATAATGCTGTGTGTTGTAACAGTGCTCCAACAAATTGCCACTGCTAGTACGGTTCAAAGTATGTCTGACAGGCACACCTGCCAATGCTAAAAATGTTCTTAAAGACACACTTTGCTCTTTGACAGAAGAGCTCCAAGGCACAGCAAATTCCACACTCGGGTTGTTTGCAGTGATGATATCAACCTCTGCACTCTCAATAGTCTCGATAATTTCGAGCTCTGCCATAAAAGTCAACAATGAACATCTTAGACATGTGTCTAAAGTCAACAACGAACATTTTAGGCATGCAAAATGCCTAGTGCTTGGAAGATGAGACTTTGACATTTGCATTTATTGCAAGGTGCTTCTTTGCATGTGCTAAAGGCTTGGTTACCTCTCTGTTTCTTGTGGGCTGTCTGGCTGACAGAGGGACTGTGAGAGGGGCTGGATGTCTGGAAGCGTCTGAGGCTGCCTCTTCAGGTTTTCAATGCATGTCAGTGTGTCCATGGGTGCCTTGCCACAACATTTCTGAAACTCCTCCGACATGGTGCCCAGCATCGATTCATCGCAGAGGCCCTTCTGGAATTCAGTGAACTGAAAGATAAATAAACATGTGTGTCAGACACTAACAAGCATGCGTGAAGAAAACGTGTTCATGCACTGTGTAGGGATTAGTGATTTCCCAGGGTATAAGAGAAGAAATAATAAAAAGATACATATTCCTTTAATCTCAACATTATACGTTTTTGCTTCATTACATTCTAATTCCACTAATAATACAAAGAGTGAGATTGAGAAAGAGTGAGAGTACGACAAATATTTGACTTTTTACCTACAAAATCAAACACTACTGTCAGCTGCAATTGGTATTGCAATCCACCCAGCAGCATGTTTTTTTTTAATCCACTGCGAAATAAATCCTGTAGGCGTTTATAAATCCAAATGGTTCTGTACCCTCTGTGCCTGACATATCGGTTTCTTTGATTTCAGTCAGAATGTTTGTGCAATCTACGGCTGCCCATGTTCACATCCCTCATGACCCTCCGTCCTTCAGCACTTTGTTCTGCAAACACACTTCAGGGGCACTGGGCACACCAGAAGTCCACTTTGCACTGTGTGACATCTTCCTTTTGCTACACAGTTAGCCTGTTGCCTTACTACAATACTGCATTACTGCACTGCTGTTCAATTTCTAGTTTTGACAGCACTGACAAGATGTGGCGTGGCTGTTTTTGTATTCCAGAGTAGCTAACTTTTGTTGGATTTCTTACCTCTTGAATGATGCATTCCTGGTTTGGTTGTAAACAACATTTTGAGAGAGCCTCTTGGAAGTCTTTTGCCATGGACTGGGCTTTTTCAAATGAAATCTTCAGAAGGGATCCAAAATACGCCGTCAAGCTGTTAAATGCAAATTTGTGCCTTCGTTCACATTAATTTGTCACAAACATTTGTGCACCTGAAGGCTGGTGGTAAACTGATGTTTTCATGATTAGATAAAAGTGACAAACTGTTATGGGGGGAAACATTTCTCAATGGCCCTGGCCTTACCACAGATGTCCTCCTTCCTAAAAATAAATATTCTAGTTTATGTGTCTATTGATGTTCCCTCAAAAATATGTCTCACTCTTGCTAGACAATTCGGCGAACAGGACTTCAGTGACAATGATCAAGGATCGATAATGTCCTTATTGTCCGCAAGTGGCAATATGTAGGACAAACAGTATTATCCACACAAACCCCAGCCACACAAATCATAAGGCTATAAATATAACCTCGGCTGTCTGAAGGAGAACACAAGATGTTAACCAATGGAAAGTCTGCCTTCAGTGACGTCATCGATCTGAACCAGCCTGTAATCACCTGTCTCTGTAAGTAGGGATGTTTGCATGCCAGAATCTATATAAGGCCATGCCAAGTATTCTTTCTCCTTCTATTATTCAGTGCCTCGAGATCTTTGACCCGAGAAGAGGGAATTTTCCAATCCCGCTGCGAGTGATCTAAAGCTCCTGATCGCTGGACATTCGTCCCCCCCATGAGTCTCCCAGCATAACTCCTGCATACAGAGACGGATGATTATGGGCTATTTCAGGTTGATGACGTCACCGAAGGTGGACTTCCCATTCGAGTGAATGTGACAGAAAAAGAACACAATGACATGAAAGGACTCGATCTTAACAAGGAATGATATGGAGATACATATTTACCCAGTTTTGTATGACTTCAGGTTGATGTTGTTGTGGCAGACATTTGATGTGAACCTCAGAAAAATGTTGAAATGTCTGCCTTGAAATCTCTGTGAAAGTGAGGGAAATTTAAAGGCAGGCCAATACTTCACTATTAGCTATTGATTATGGAACTAAAGCAATGACCCCGTTGTAAGACATTATTGCAAACTGATATACAGTATAGATCATGATTCGTGATGACACACCATGATTTTAAATAATATCACAATACTATAAGAGACAATTTGGTGCCTGTCACTTCATTAGCATTTTATAGCTGACAATGGGCAGACATGCCTGAAAAGTGTTACATTCTCACACAAAATAGGTCAGTCCTCTCACTAAAGTTGATGTCAGCATGTAGGTAAACAAAAAACAAAAAAACATTTAAATTAGCTTCTCATAAGAAATCCACCATCATTGCACCCTCTAATGCAAATGATATCCAAAACCATGCTTACCTATGAAGGTCCCCTTGGGTAGCAACCCTGAATTCAGTCCAATTAGACTCTTCTTTTGTTATCCACATGGCTAACCAGTGTTAAATTCTAATGCTTTGCAGCCTTGGACTTTTAAATTAAAAACAAGGCTTCTGAGATTTAGAATCTGTGCCGTACTCAGTACTTTCTCCATTCTGGACAGTGACTACTCTCCTGCATGTAGTGTAGTTTCATCCTAACAGTAGAGTACAACCCTGGAAAGGCTTATTTTATCTGCCAAACCTACCAACCTGGTATTACAGGGACTGCCTGTCAATGCTGATCTAGGGCCCGTTTGGCAGCTATAGGTGGCGAGAAGCTATGTCAAGGCGGGGACTCTAAAATGGGTGAGACCTCTTCGGTGAAGTGAAATTGAATAAACCAATCACATGCAACCAGTGTTCTATCTATCTATCTTTTATTAATTCAATTCGTCCTGACTGCCCACTTTATGCGTCTAACTTCTCTCTGGCCACAGTGCGCATGTCTGCAAAATACGCTGTCAAACTCGCCCCCCTAGTGTGTTAAAGATGCAGTCAGCGATTGCACAGGAAGTCACGTTTATGTTTTAAATTATTAGCAGATGCTTTTGTCCAAAACAACGTACATTATATTTTAATCAAGGACCACACAAAACACACCAGAGAGGTAGTATATATATATATATATATATATATATATATATATATATATATATATATATATATATACACTGCTCAAAAAAGAAGAGACATCAGATACATCATGCTGGATATCTATGCTGATATGGACTGGTTAATGTGTTACGAAATGAAAGGAGGGTGTTGGATGGACCAAAACATAATGTCCGAGAGGTGTTCTATTGCATTTAAGTCAGGGAAGTGTGGGGGACAGTCAATGGTATGAATTCATTTATCCTCCAGGAATTGCCTGCACAATCTTGCCACATGTGGCCATCGTTGTGCACCAGGAGAAACCCAAGGCCCACTGCACCACCTCCCCAGACCATCACTGAGCCACCACCAATCCGGTCATGCTGAATGATGTTGCAGGCAGCATCATGTTCTCCACGACATCTCCAGACCCTTTCATGTCTGTCACATGTGCTCAGGGTGAACCTGCTCTCATCTGTGAAAAGCACAGGGCGCTAGTGGCAGACCTGCCAATTTTGTATTCTATGGCAAATGTCAAATGAGCTCCACGGTGCTGGGCAGTGAGCACAGGTCCCTGTAGAGGCCATCGGGCCCTCAGGCCACCTTCAAGAAGTCTGTTTCTGACAGTGTGGCCAGAGACATTCACACCAGTGACCTGCTGGAGGTCATTCTGTAGGGCTCTAGCAGGGCTCCTACTGTTCCTCCTTGCATAAAGGAGCAGATACTGGTCCTGCTACTGGGTTAAGGACCTTCTACCACCCTGCTCTGCTCTCCTAGAGCAACTGCCTGTCTCCTGGAATCTCTTCCATGCTCTTGAGACTACGCTGGGAGACACAGCAATCTTTCTGCCAATGGAACATATTAGTGTGCCATTCTGGGGGAGTTGGACTACCTGTGCAACCTCTGTAGGCTCCAGATACGGGCTTATGCTACCAGTAGTAACACTGACACTATCCAAATGCAACACTAGTGAAAAATCAGTCAAGAAGGATAAAGATGGAAAAATTACCAGTTGTAACCTGTAAAACCATTCCTGTTTTGGGGGTCGTCTCATAGTTGGCCCTCTAGTACACCTGTAGTAAATTTCGTTGACATCAAAGCAGGTGAACCTGATTCACACCCTCTGTTGCATAACTGGCCAGATCAATATCCCACAAATGTGACTGACTTGATGCTATACTCCTATGGCCAAGTGTTCCCTTTATTTTTTTGAGCAGTGTATATATCAGATATACAGTATAAGGAATATATTTTGAGATAAATGTTTCAGATTCATATACAGTATATGTCAACACTTCAAGCGGAAGCTTCAAGCCCAAATCAGAAAGTTCTGGATTTGGGCTTTCCCCACTATCCACAGATGGCACGATGATGATGGCACTTCTGTCACGTCTGCCAATTAAGACATCTCTGCAGCTTTCCCTGGAATTCCATCTGAAGCTGGCATGAGAGTCTTAAAAGGGCACAGCCATACCTCAGTGTAAAAGCACTTGGTGGAGGGCGCAGGCTTACCTCAGCATACCTCAGTGAAAAAACACTTGGTGGAGGGCACAGGCTTACCTCAGTGAAAAAGCACATGGCAGAGGGTGCAGGCTTGCAGCATTTCTCCAGCATCCTCAGTTGGCTCCCCGTGGCATTGAGCACGAGCCCCGTAGGTGCACTGCGGTGCCGGCGAGCCAACTCATACATGTACCTGACAAGGGGGAAAACGGCAAGAGGGGTCACCTCAGCAGCACTGTGACAGAGGTCATTGGGGATTAGTGGGGCCCTGTGGGATTCCTTCACAGAGAGAAACCAGGAAATGAGAGCTTTGAGAATGCATGTTTTGTCCACTACTGAGCTGAGAGCCACTCTACTGAGCTGAAGCCAGGGGGGTGGGTGCAGCCATAACGGGCAAAACAGATCTCAAAAGATATTGGCTTGATCCTTCAACCATTTTCATAAGGATTATGAACCTTAAGGATTAGGATTAGAACCTTAATATGGATGAATTGCCCACTTCTAACAAACAGGGGAGGAGAGTGCAAGTTGAAATGAGAGCATGGAGAGTGAGTGTTTTCTCTACCTCGGGCTGAGCTGGGTGTGGAAAAATAAAATCTCATCTAATGACTTGTATGTGGTCACATTAATAATAATAATAACTTGATTTTATATAGCGCCTATAGGGCAGGGGAATAGAGGGGAGAAGAGAGGAGTAGGTAGAAGTGGGGTTGGGGGGCAGGGTGGTTAAGGACCATAGGCCTCAGTGAATAAATGTGATTTTAGGTGCTTTTTGAACGTAGCCAGTGTGGGGGCTTGGCGGATATGGAGAGGTAGACTGTTCCAAAGGGTGGGGGCAGCAACACAGAAGGCTCTGTCACCAAAAGTCCATAGCCTGGAACGGGGGATGACAAGCGGGTCCTTGCCAGAGGACCTCAGGGACCTTGGCTGGGAGTGATGCTGGATGAGATCGGAGAGGTACTGGGGAGCAAGAGCATTGAGGGATTTGTATGCAACGAGTAAGACTTTGTAGGTGATGCGTGACTTCACTGGGAGCCAGTGAAGCTGCTTGAGTTTGGGGGTAATGTGTTGCCATCGCTTTGTGTGTGTGAGGATCCTGACAGCCGAGTTTTGGACACGCTGTAGCTTGTCCAGTGCTTTGGTGGGAAGGCCATAAAGGACACCGTTACAGTAGTCCAGACAGGAGGTGATAAAGGCATGGGCGTAGATTTAGGGTGGGACGCTAAGGACTAGTCCTAATCAAAATTTTAAGATGACAAAATTGTCCCCACCAATATTTTAGCGAACTTATTTGTGCTGCTGATCCTTCCGACAGCCATGCACTACAGTACAAGAAACGTCATTGATTGGCTGAAAAGCAGTGAGCAGCAGTCGCAAAAACAATGACTTTAGACTTGACTTACGACTCCACTCAAAAGACTTCAGACTTGACTCTGACTCGAGCTTCAAGACTCCTGAACAAGCTGTATTTCATGCAATTATTGCTTTTTTAAAATCTAAATGTATTCATGTATTACTTTTTTATTTTATTGCTATATACAGAATACTTTGGAAAACGTATAACGAGCGGCATGGCCCCTTTGCCATAATGTGCAACGTAACGCATGTGCGCACACTCACAGATATACTGTATAAAAAAAATGCATTGACCATGGCGACAAGAAATCCTCCCGGAGTTGTGCCTTTTATTATGACCGCCGCGCAGCGAAGCGGCGGTCATATAGGTTTAGTCAGATTTTTTCTTTTTTTTTTTCTTTTTCGCATGTCCAAATTTCCGTCAATGATTCCCGGGACACTGAAAGACCGGGGTAGACGAAACTTGGTGGGCATGTAACCCCATATGGATAGCATGGAACCATCGTTTTTCGTTTTGATCTGTAGCCCCCCCGCTGGACTGCACCCCCCGAAAGGAGGGTAGGGAAGACACAGTTTTCTGTGAATATCTCGAGAACCGTAAGGTTTAGGAGGACCATTTTTTTTTTTGTATGTTGATCTCAAGGGGCCATGTCAACCCATTCCATAACCACTCATTTCATGTATAGCGCCACCTAGTTAAACACAAAAAAGTAAAAATGAGGTGTTGTAATCGCAGGTATCTGTGACCTAACATAGTCAAAACTGCACGAAATTGGAAGTGTAGGATCATTATGACACCCTCTGAATGCACGCCAAGTTTTGTGTACCTCGTTCATGGGGGGCCTTACAATAAAACAATTTATGTGTACATTTAGTGACGTACACCAACAAGGATTCCCGGGACACTGAAAGACCGGGGTACACAAAACTTGGTGGGCATGTACCCCCACATGGATAGCATGGAACTGTCATTTTTCGTTTTGATCTGTAGCCCCCCCGCTGGACTGGACCCCCCGAAAGGAGGGTAGGCCAGACACAGTTCTCTGTGAATATCTTGAGAACTGTAGGGCCTAGGATGACCATTTTTTCCGTATATTTGCCTCCAGGGGTCATGTTAACCCAGTTCATGTGCACACATGTGCACAAACAGATACACACACACATTCACAGTAATCATACGTATGACACATACTCACACAGTAGACATATGTACGCTTCCATGCACAGGCACATACGCAGACACGCACACACACACACACACACACACACACACACACACACACACACTCACACACACACACACACCCACACACATAACATAAACATAACACAAACAATCAAGAATTTCTCATAATTATGAACAGGCAAGATGGAGGTGGGGTTGTATAAAATGAATTTTACATGTGAAATCTATGAACTAATCATGTTTTGGTACTTGTTGTCTAGCAGATACCAGTGAGAATTGAGTGTGGATAATGCAATTTAGTGAGACAGTTAGAATCATATAGGCCTTTCAGCGTGATTTCTTTTTGTGGAAAAAATGTGCTGGACTGGGCGGCGGTCATATTTTGTACCGCTCTGCGGTACATCTAGTTATTATTTTCGGTTACAATAACTTCATGCACAGAGGAAATAAGCGAACAGCGACATGCAAGGTGTGTGGCACCAGGATAAATTAAGCCTATTCAACAACGTTCATGAGGCATCTCCAAACGCACCCAGATAGGTCAGTCACTTAGGCCTAGCATATATCGTCACAGGTGACAAGCTAACCATCGCCGTGTTGTGCTAATGCTGGGAACAGACAGGGATGGACAAAAATACATCAGAATGTATTTCAAAATAAAATACCTAATAGGCCTACCCTCATTTTTAATGTATCAAAATAAAATACTGTATTTTTGTATTTAGAAAATACTCAAAATACTTTTTTCAAGGAAGTATGGAAGCACTGCAAAAAAGCTTTTTTATCCCAAACATTTAGCCTATTAAAACTATATAGTAAAAAACAATACAATTTGGCCCCTGTCATACTAAATAGTATACCGTATGCAAGTTCATGTAGTGTGATCAGAATTAAAAATAATTCAAGAATTTACATTTACATTTAGCTGATGCTTATCTACGACCTACTGGTTAGCGCTTCGGACTTGTAACGGAGGGTTGTCGGTTCGAATGCCGACCAGTAGGCACGGCTGAAGTGCCCTTGAGCAAGGTACCTAACCCCTCACTGCTCCCCGAGCGCTGCTGTTGTTGCTGGCAGCTCACTACGCCAGGATAAGTGTGTGTTCACTGTGTGCTGAGTATGTTTCACTAATTCACGGATTGGGATAAATGCAGAGATTACATTTTCGGGATCAAAAGAGTATATATACTTATACTTAACCACATTAATCAATAGGCCAAAATCATAATTATGTTTCTATGCCGAATTTCGTAATTCAAGTCCAGTGCAGAACTGAATAAGAAAATCATAAGGCTATGTGTCTTGAAGTTCCAGTATGTGAGAAACTTGACATGCCTTAATATCTCCAACCTCAAGTATGCAGCTAATAAGGAAATAGAATTGTTATTTAATTAAACAAGGTGAACTTCTCCCCACTGTGGAATGCAGATAAGTATGCTACAAGGAAGGGAATTCAAACACACTCAACACCTTACCATCTATTGATGTCATTGTGGTTCATTGAGATATCTGAAATTTTTTCTGTTAAAGATAGGCATGGAGCCAATAGGACATTGTTGTCTTTGTCGGTGTCCTTATGTGAAGTTGCACAGGTAAACTTGCTCATCTTTACTTGCGTACGACTTCACACCAGTGCTTCAGGGCAGCCGTGGCCTACTGGTTAGCGCTTCGGACTTGTAACCTGGGTTGCCGGTTCTGCAATAGCCGTCACTGAAAAGCTGGGAGTGTCGTTGAACACAGCTGTTCTCACATTAACTGATTGCGGTAAACATAAACCATTGTTGCCTAATTATCAATTATTCATTACACCTGTGTGTAGGATCTACCATTTTAGTGTTTTTCACATACAGTATTTTGCAGTATTTTTAAAATGCAAAAATACACACCAATAAAGTATTTTGATACTAAATACAGAGCCATTTCCTTCAACTCCATAAAATACAAACGACAAAATACTATTTTGTATTTGAAATACATATTACATGTTTCAGAAATACTACCCATCCATGAGAACAGGCAGATTACATCCTTATAGTTGGCCATATGATGACATACTTAGGTTAATCTTAGGTTAAGCCTAAAGTTACAGCATTTCTATCACAATTGACCAGACTTCGACCTTTGGTCTGCTTTTAACAAAATTCTGGCTATGATTGTTCCTTGTATTGCATCATGAGACATCACTGCGCCTATTGCATTCTACTGTTGTTAGCCTTAAGCCTAGCTCAGTCATTATGTTATACCACATCGCCCTCCATTAGAAGTGCAATGAGCTGCATTGAGCATAATAAACTGCATTTAGAATTCCAAATCCATATTTCTAGATATTTTGGTAAAAGTAACTTAAAAGTAGGCTAATACAATAGTAATGTAATGCCTTACAATTCAGATACAGTAATATTATAATGTAACAAATTACTTTGAAATGACAGTAATGAGTAATACATTACGATTTTGAAGTAACTTTCCCAACACTGATGATAACCACTTTCTATGTGTGTATGCGTGTGTGTGGAGGGTCAATCAAATTCCATGATTGCCACTGATGTGAATGATCTCACAAATCACACAAACCAAATCAAATTTAAAAAAATCGCAAAAGTATCGAGATTCTTCACTTACTATTGGTATTGAAACAATAATGTTGGTATTGCGACAACAGGAGTTGGGGATGTGTCCCCACCAAAGCTAAGACCAAACCTACGCCCTTGGATAAAGGCATGTGTCAGAGTCTCCGCAACAGTGTCTGACAGTGAGGGCCGGAGTCTGCAGATGTTTTTGAGGTGGAAGAAGGCGGATTTGGTGATGTTACTGATGTGAGCTTGGAGTGAGCGATCTATGTTCAATAAGACGTCCCCAACTTTCTTGGACAGAGACGGAGGGGCCACCACCATGAGCTCTGTCTTGTTGTTGTTGAGTTTGAGCAGGTTGGTGGCCATCCAAGTCTTTATGTCATGCAGGCAGTGAACTAGTGATAGGGGAGGGAGATTGGTAGATGGTTTAGCGCTAATGTAAAGCTGGGTGTCGTCAGCATAGCAGTGGAAACTGAGCCCATGCTGACGGATGATCTGGCCGAGAGGGAGCATATAGATGGTGAACAGCTGCAGGGGGCCAAGCACTGAGCCTTGGGGCACGCCGTGGTTGACTGGAGCTGGGGTCGAGTTGGAATCCTTGATAGTGATGTATTGCGTCCTAGTGAAGAGGTAGGAGTGAAACCAGGAGAGAGCGGAGTCAGAGAGTCCTAAGTGTTCATGGAGACGGTAAAGCAAGATGGTATGGGAGACTGTGTCAAAAGCTGCAGATTGGAGGATGAGAAGGCTGATGAGGCCGTTGTCTGCAGCTATGAGGAGGTCGTTCATGATCTTAAGGAGCGCTGTCTCCATGCTGTGGTGGGGTCGAAAGCCAGATTGGAGGGGTTCATAGAGGTTATGGTGGGACATGTGGTGTTGAAGTTGGGCAGCCACTGCTTTTTCCAGGATCTTGCTGAGGAAGGGTAGGTTGGAGATTGGAGACATAAAGAGACATAGCGTGTACTCTGTGTCGCCCATGAACTTGGTCTAACATTGTCTCACATGTACATCAACAACGTATTGTAGAATGCATGGTGTAGCATCGCGTCTGGGTCAAAGAGACAGTGAGACGTTCATTCCGCAATGCAGTGTGTTGCATATTATATCGTGCCTTGAATGGGATAAGGAATCTTGCCTTTAAACCTCAGATTTCTGTGTCCGTCTCAGTCTCCCTTGAAAGTCTACAGCATGTTGCCATTTATATGTTTAAGAGGATATTCATAGCACGTAAAGGTTTGATCTGAATATGATTGAACTTCACACTTCAAGGATGCCAAAGGGTGCACCGTGCACATGCATAATGTCTGAAGAGCTATGAGAAGCTTTGCAAACAAGTGGACAGAGGAGAATTAATTTCTCTCAACTAGTGTACACAAAGGAAACTGGAACAAAGATGTACAGTAAAGAGATTATTTATTTAGCCTATTTTTTCCTGTAGTGACATAATTGATGACGTCCCACAGTTATATTCTGAAGTGTTCTTCTCCCCCTTTATTCCGTCCATTTTTGGCACAACTTCTCCTAACAATTTTGTCATAGTGACACCAGTCCTACTCTGATACCTCCGTCCTGATCCTGTGTAGTGGTGGTGTAAAAACACTCACAAATAACTGACTTCTTATATATAACTCTTCAATGAATTATGCTTGGGTCATTCCACGTCAGTTCAACCAGGGCCCACGCACTTAGGTCTCAAAACATTTCTGAGAAAATTACCAGGTGTATCTATGTTACCCAGAAGACACACTGTAAAATTACTCTTATGTAAGATCAATACTTTCTTTTAACTAGTTATATTAATTGCCTGCATAGCAGTTAGTTATGTGTTGATTGCCTGCATACCACCATCAAGTTAACGTGACATGAAATTAATGACATAGAGATATTAAGCAGTGGTTGAGCGGTTGAGCTTGTGGCTATAATATAACAGTACCTCTACCATAGATGTGTTCACAAACTCGGTTGGATATGATATGCCAAGCGGGTCATTCCACGTCAATTCAACCAGGGCCCACGCACTTAGGTCTCAAAAAATTCTGAAAAAATTACCAGGTGTACCTATGTTACCCAGGAGACACACTGTAAAATTACTCTTATGTAAGATCAATACTTTCCAAGATACAGCCAATTTTACAGGGGGAGGGGGGTGTCGATTTTGTTCGGGCTCTTTTTTTTTTGTCAAAGTTCACAAGCCCACAGCGCAAGAACTAAACCATGTAGGAGACTAAAATTTTGCTGGTACATAAATAGGAATAATATGTAGCAAAATCGTCACGTTTGGTCTGGATAATCCTGCATGGTCATAGCTGTCCCTCAAAGTTGATACAAATGTTATTGGAGTTTTTGGCTGGGCTCTGTTTAAGCCTTCAGAAGACATATTTGTACTCAACATAGGCTCAACACCTTGTGGGAATATACAAAGATTTTTTAAATATGTTTTTCTTTATTCTCCATGATCCCTTCTTTTTGAAAACACCAATTTGACTTGTCTTATGCAAATCTTATTTAAAAAATCTTTGTATATTCCCACAAGGTGTTTAGGTGCTCTGAAAATGAGAACCAAAATGATTTTTTAGACTTGTAAGGTCTGCTGTTCAGACCCTGAAGGAATTTATTTTCTGTTCATTGTTTTTTGTGAGAGTGTTTCTACTTATCTCAGTAAGGAAAATAAATCAAGAGCCTATGTTGAGTACAAATATGTCTTCTGAAGGCTTAAACAGAGCCCAGCCAAAAACTCCAATAAAATTTGTATCAACTTTGAGGGACAGCTATGACCATGCAGGATTATCCAGACCAAACGTGACGATTTTGCTACATACTATTCCTATTTATGTACCAGCATGCAAAATTTGAGCCTCCTACATGGTTTAGTTCTTGCGCTGTGGGCTTGTGAACTTTGACAAAAAAAAGAGCCCGAACAAAATCGACACCCCCCTCCCCCTGTAAAACTGGCTGTATCTTGGAAAGTATTGATCTTACATAAGAGTAATTTTACAGTGTGTCTCCTGGGTAACATAGGTACACCTGGTAATTTTTTCAGAATTTTTTGAGACCTAAGTGCGTGGGCCCTGGTTGAATTGACGTGGAATGACCCGCTTGGCATATCATATCCAACCGAGTTTGTGAACACATCTATGGTAGAGGTACTGTTATATTATAGACACAAGCTCAACCGCTCAACCACTGCTTTATATCTCTATGTCATTAATTTAATGTCATGTTAACTTGATGGTGGTATGCAGGCAATCAACACATAACTAACTGCTATGCAGACAATTAATATAACTAGTTAAAATTCATCATTTCGCCTCTTCTTGGAACATTGAAGCATTGCTCTCTGTTGATGCCTGCTTCACAAACCATTTTTATTCCAAAATTATGTTATTTTAGGAAATTAATTTCTGACACTTGGCATTCTCAGGATGAATTACTCTATGAATTAGTCAATTGTATTGTTTACCAAGATCATCTGCCTCATCATACTGCCATGGCTATTATCTTAATATCATAAGTCATAATGTAATTTTAAGCACGTCAACAAACAAATGAGCTCTTATAGCTGACCTCAGAAATCTTAATGGTGCCCAGGATCCAGCTAAGAAGTAGAGCGAAAACAAATCACTTCTTCCACAAAGTCTTCCAAGTGTATACTGGGGTTATGCCAGAATGCAAAGTAGGAGCATGTTTCTTTTCTCACTTTCCATCCGCAGGAGACACAGTTTATTGGGTCTAACTGAGGCTTCATTTACAGACAACCATTAAGGAAGGTGGGGGCAACAGGATTGTCCAGAGCTGCTGGTGCAGACCAGTAAAGCCTTTAAGTGTTGGAAATGTCACTGCTTCTACAGATCAGACTGACGACTGTTTTGACAAAGGCTGATTCAAAGGGCTCTCCTGCCACAAGCATCCAATCACACCAATGTAGGGCATTCACAATCAGTTCTGTTCATCAAGCATGCCTTACAGGATCCTTTCATGCTTGCCAATATATCAGAATGGATGTCGTCTCAGTGAGTAGCGTACACATATGAATCTTCCCAATACATTTGTACACCAGCACAGTTTGCCCTCTAGCCAATGCTCAACTGAACTAACATAAACAAAATGCGTGCAGATGGACTAAACCATTTGGCGCATTCAATAGTATCATTTCCAAGGGGTGGGTGCGTGAGACCTTAGATAGTCTTCACTTTATTGTGTATAAAATGTAGTCAGTCAATCCAAGACCAAGTTATTTAGCCCATACACTAACTTTACATTTCATCTGACATTTATTATAACATTTTATTATACAGGTAAAATAAAATATATTCCAGACTTTTCAAAGCCCCATCTCTCCGCTTAGTGCCCTAGTAATTAGTACTGGTTTTACCGCCAATCCGACGCCCCTGCTGCCATGCTCACTGCCATGGGCACTGACGCAGATCAATGCGGCTCTGTTCTATCATGGTCTTATCGTGTGTGCACAAGAGATGCAACATGTGCTACTGCGTTCCACATGGCGCATGCAGACGATTCAATGTTGATTACTGTCCAGCGAAAGGAGGAAATGCAATAAGAAAGTTCCACTGAAATGAGCAGGGATCTCACTGATAAACAGGAGGACTCAACATTAAAGAGATGCCCTGTAGACAGGCTCTCAATGCAACGCTCCTAGGGCACATCAGTTACAACAATTAAAGATGGTCCAATTCACTCCTTGAAAATTACACATTTCAAGATATTTTGTGGAAGATATAGTATGGGTTTGCATGTACTGTACATCTATTCTATGCCATTCTATGCCATACATTAGTGTAGTTAGCTACATTCCAATTGTGTTAGCATCACTTTATCCATCTGACCTTTTTGTCCAGTTAGCAACAGTTTAGCCATTTGACCTTTAGCGTTGTTGTTTTGTTATTAGCAGAGAATGTCTAATAAGGGGAGAACTGCCACTCTCAGAAAACTTCTGGTTTCTGAACTGGTTGCAGTTCCTGTTCTGGTTCCATCATGTGAGGGCGCTCACGAATAAGTGCAGAATGAATGGAGGTCTATGGAGCCGTACCCCTCAAAATCCACTTTTCTCGGGATATAATTTTTTGCCCAGAAATTTGAATGTTGCATCGAAAGAGGAGGCAGAGAAAATACACACAGCAGAGTATTATATTTTTGAGTCACTTATTTGTTCTAAAAAGCCTTTCAAATGTGTCAATGACGTCATTCATTAGCAGAAAGCTAGTGTGTTGTGGGCAACAACGACCCAACCTGTAAGAAATCAAAAGGATGTAAGTACTCGTTCATTCAACTTTTGACCTATAATCCATATTGAGCTTGCAGAAACCACAATCAAATCTTCGATTTTTCAACGACAACCAGGTGAAAGAGACAAATTTAGCCATCTAGCTCCATAGACCCCCTTTGTTTTTGCACTTATTCGTGATCGTCCCTAGCGGAACTGCAACAGATTGTAGGTAGGCCTACAATGGAGTTAATAGTGACCCAGCTCTCCATAAACGGGCTCTGTTAGGTAGGCCTATTAGGTGCAGGGGTTAAAGTGGGGCGGAACGCAGTTCCACGACCACAGATAAATTAATAAATAAAAATATTATTTTATACCAACGATATAGCGCGATGATATTGTTAAAATAAATGGTGGGATAATTTTTGCTGTAGGCCTACCGTCAAATTGCAGCTTGCCAATTTCCTTCAGGATCACGGTGTTAAACAAATCAAAATTTAGCTTAATATCCCTGCCCCCCCTTCACAAACACCTGTTATCCCCCCTGACCCATGTTGTCCCTCCTGTCTGATTTGAGTGCACATGTGTCGGTTCACACATGCAGATGAAGTCGCTGTGTTTACAGTTGCTGTTCTAGCCAGAGCACATAGATGTTGGAGGAAAGTTAAAGTCGAAGGTGAAGTAGGCCTAATGTTAAAATTCCACAATTTAAACATGACAACATGCAGGGCTGTAGCAGGGTTTCTCGTAGAAAATGTGTTAGTCAAGGTGGTAGGGTGGGGTTTGCCCCGGTACCACTAGGCTATACAGACTACAACACTGAATTGCAAAAGAAAGTGCAAAACAACAAGGGCCCTTTGGTAATTGCACTCTTTTACAAGACCATTTATGCTTATTTTCATGCAGGCTGTTAGACTGTTGCCCTGCAGCCTGTTCCGCAAGTCTGTCTTGATCTATACACGGAGAGTGAATGAAGTTTAGATTATTTTATACATTTGTGTAAGATTTACAATTTTGATTAGAATGTTTGGCGAACAATGACAGATAGCGCAATTACATTCAACCAGCAGATGCTGCTGTTTGGACGCATCACACGATTCGGAGGCATATCCTACCCGTAAATCCTCAAATTATGGCCGGGAGGATAATTGCCAGTAGCATATGGCTATCAGTCCACGAGCACTAAACAACATTGTTTCGATTTAACTCAATGAAATTAAAGAGCTCTTCTTAGTATTTTATATTGTTGGTTGGGTTAATACTGTTGCCAATAAAAAGTCCTAATGGGTCTCAACACGTCGCGCTCAAACTAGTCGCTTGCCTTCTGAGCTTGCCAGAGAAGCCACTATATTTAAACACAATTGTTGTCGCCAGGCATTCCAGCCTACGAATTTAATCAAATAAAAAAGTAGGCTAAATCATGCATAATTAAAAAAAAAAACTTAATTTAGGCTACCGTAGGCCTACTTGGCTATATGCAATAAGGTTTCCATTACAGCACAGCGCAGGTTCAATTAATTAATTAAAGCGACTGTCAGTCTCGCAATAAACACATCGGGTGGAATTCCCGATACTCTACCTCGACCAACTAACCTACATGAAATTTAAAATAGTAAACCATCAAATACCCCCCAGATTTCAGTGCTAATCAGTCCCAACATGTAGCAATATAATCAAACAGTCCAAAAAAGTAAATTAAATCCCAAACCAAACCGAAAATCGTTTTTGATAGCCTACCGCTGGTATGCCGCTCCAAAGGAAACGCATGCCTCACAATAAAACGTAGAAATAAAGACCTGCCTCGATTAAGCCTGCCCCAAATAAAGCTGTGCTTTGTGCAGCCTAAGTAGAATAGAATAAGTATAATAGAACCCGGTCATAAATTGAGGATTTACGGCATTTAAAAACAATTCATGTGTAACGGAGGCAAACTGAGCTAGCGTGCTAGTTGCCCGTGTAAATCCTCACAGCCCTAACCTTAAAGGACAAGTTCGGTATTTTACACTTAAAGCCCTGTTTTCAGATAGTTTATGATTAAATAGAAAGTTTAAGATTGAAATTTGGACACATGCTGCTGTCCTGAGAATTTTCGGTTTCTGTGGTAGCGCCCCCCCTCCTCCACAACGCTGCATAGGTGCACTGGAACAATCCTTCCTAAAACGCATTACACTTTCGTCTACAAAGACGTGAAACTCACTGAGTGGTCAGGGGTGTTCGCTGATATGCTCACACAAAATCGCTGCAAAAGATGCTTTCCATCAGGTGTTTTACCATGCCTTGTAAAACTGTGGAGCTATTTTTCCAAACGCCTCACCCGTACATTCTTCCGTTGAGAGCTTGAATAATAGACACTCCAGCCCAGTTGGTGGCGATAATGCACCTTACATCTTGCCAATTACAAGCAAACCACTGGCATTTCATTGAATACACAGAAGAAGCAGAAGATCGCTGTCTTGAAGTATTTTGCAACAGCAACAGTGCAGTTCCGAATTGCGGGAAAATTCGTAGCAAAAAAAGTTGTCACAGACTTCCTTTCAACGATCCAGAAAGGCTAAAGTTGTGGCTGGAATTTCTGGGGTTGGATGTGAGCACACCTGTTGAGAATCTGCAGAAAGCTGATCACCGTGTGTCTCTGCGGTCTGCATTTTTCTGAACTTTGCTGGAGGTCGAAAGAAATCGCCCAAAAAGCTCTTTCGCCTGAGAAATACAGCGGTTCCCACATTACCTCCTGGGATGACAGAGTTGGAAGAACTTGGGGTAAGGTTGACATTTTGTAACGTAACGTTTGTAACAGGCGGAAAATGAACTTATTTGTTATGTCCATAACCTGTCATGTTCACATCATAATCATAAGAATAATTTGGCTACATGATTTTGTACGTTTACTATTTTTTTGGCTGTGGAACTTTCATGATGAAAACGTAATGATTCACGTAGGCCATCATTCACATCGTGCAAGTTCCAAGACATTTTAGCATTAGCCATGGTTGGACGTGACAATAATTTGGATAGCGTAGTACGATTCCTGCGACTTCATAAGACTACAGAAAGAATACAAACAACCCCATATCCGTTTCCGGCAGCGGAGTAATACCGTACCACAGCACATCCAATACAAGTCAATGGAGTTGGACAAAAACTACGATAAAACCTGTTGGAAAGAATCTTTTGCAGCGATTTTTGTGTGAGCATATCAGTGAACACCCCTGACCACTCGGTGAGTTTCACGTCTTTATAAATGAAAGTTTAGGAAGGATTGTTCCAGTGCACCTATGCAGCGTTGTGGAGGAGGGGGGGCGCTACCACAGAAACCGAAAATTCTCAGGACAGCAGCATGTGTCCAAATTTCAATCTTAAACGTTCTATTTAATCATAAACTATCTGAAAACAGGGCTTTAAGTGTAAAATACCGAACTTGTCCTTTAAGAACGCTTCTAACCGCTGAGTTGGAAGCCTGGGCTTTTAGCTCAGTGGTGATGTACCCGTGATTTATTTATTTATTTATTTATTTATTTATTTTTGACGACGACGTAGGCTAGTTAAGGCGGCGTGTGTTGCTAAGGCGGCCGCCTTAACTGCAAAGTGTGCGGGAAAGCCTGTTGTAGCCTATATGGCTCTAGCTGTTCATCTACTGGTCAATGACGAACATTAGGTTAACTGCAAGGTAGCTGGCTAGCACTCCAGCTTGTCAATATTAGGCTAGCAGAGAAAAATAGGCTATTGTCCATTAATACTTGTTTCCTAATTGGAAAACACGTTGGTAATGCAGTTTGTCCACAAAGGAAACCTATCACATGAACGAGCGGAATCTAAGCTTTCAAACTACATTAGCGGCAAGTTCCTCTGATAAATGTTTCGCGAAAAAATTAACATTGAATTTGCATGAAATTTAATCTGAATTCTGCACACCCATTACTCTTGGTGACATGTCTCACAATCTCTTCACTCAACACATGGCAAATCATATGTAAGGGATAACCGCCTTCGAGGTGTTCTGTTATACGGAATTAATGGACGAGGGCGAGGGGCAAAGAACTCCCCGACGCGCAGCGGAGGCCGTTATCCAGCTTATCACCCGGTTGCCACTGTAAAGCCATGCCTTTATTGCACACAAAGGAAACCCGCGGTTCTGTTTTAAAAGAAGCCCACTAGTTCAGCTTGTTGTAGGCTACAACTTTTGTTGGCCCTATAACAGCGATAGCATGGACAGTTAGCTTGTTTACAGTTGATTCCATTGTTGCGAAGCATACTATGGTTGTTATAGTTACCATTCATAAGCATTGATATGGAACGGCGATTCAACTTTTTTTTACCAGATCGACTTCATAGGTGTCCCGTTATTCAGAATTAAAAGCCACCCCGCCAGCCAATCAGAAAAGAGTATTTCTTCTCTCCGGGTGATAAATCACAATAAACAGCAGGCCTTACCGAATATGAGGATATAAAGGATATACTGTACAATAATCGATTCCCGAGTAATCCGGTTTTGAAATTGCAACAAATTTCTACATGGTCTCCAACTGTGGGCCGAAATGTAAACTCTTTATGTCAGTAGTCTACATACATGTTTGTAAATTGTTTAGCCAGAGTATCCCACCATCATGGTTCATATATTGCCAAATTACAGACAATCCTACCTAAAGAGATATGGATATTTCTACTGGCACGCTTCCTAGTGACATTAATGCAAAACATATGAAGGGAACACAAATCATACATTCCTAGATGGGTAGCCTAGCCCATTATGAAAAAGGAAGCTATACCATGTAGCCTATGGATGGCCATTACAATGACTAAGATAACTAGCTTATTTTAGATTAACTAGCTGTACAACACAGGTGACCCCTTATGCATAATTTCAGTGTGAAATGCTGAAATGTACACTATTTTTGACCCTTTCTGAACTGTGAAACTCAGTATATGTTTTGTAGTTGTGAACTTATTGCTGTAAGCTTTCATCATCATAACTATTCCACCTGTGTGTGCAAAACAGTTTTGGCTACAGCACAAATATTTCCATCCATAAAAATAAGCAAGTCTAACATCTGAATTTCCTTTCAAAGTGCACCAGATTGATGCATTTAAATGTTAAAATATACAGCATTTTTTGACGTTAAAGCATGCCCCCGGACCCCCCTAGGGTGCTTGTGCCCCAGTGCAGTTCTAGGTCTATTGACACCCTGGTACAAATCAATATGGGAGCTATTTTGACGGTGAGTCATTTTTCCCCATTGCACCGACACTGGATTTCAGGGTTCCCCCATCTGCCAAATCCCACTTAACCACTGATTAGGTGATTGTGGATTTCTGGGGACAAAACGGTGGCTTTATATCCGAGATAAACCTCTGCCACCACAAATGTAGAATACTTCAATTACATCTTCGAAGTCATTTGGTAGGTAAACAAATTGTAATAGGGAGAATCCATAGTATAGTCTACGGGAGAATCACATACCTAGCATAGCTGGCACTGCCGGGCTGGCAGCACGCTGTTGATATCTCGCAAGAATCGTGAAACATTAACTGGTCAGTAGATATGGTGTCTCCTCCTGTTGCTAGTCATTCGGCACCAAAACAAATGCACATGTAGAGTCCAGGAAGGGAAGGGCTTATGCCATGAGAAGTATTTACAACGGCAAGTTAAAATATAAGTACTTCAATATAAGTGCTGCGACTTCAGGGGAAACCGATAAAACCCAAAACTACATAGGATACATAACATTTGCATTAGGCCTACATTTATTCATCGCTTTTTATCCAAAACGACTTACATGTCAATTATATTAGGAGATCCATTGTCTTCGGAACAACTTGGGGTTACTGTAAGTGTCTTGCTCAAGGGCACAATGGTGGAAACCGGGAATTGACCCCACAACTTTTCAGGATACTGCATGCTAGCCCAGCTCCTTAACCACTACACTATCACCACCCTATCATCATGGGTCGCTCACCTGAAGGAGTAGCCAATCGGATCCTGCGTGTACTGCTCGCACATCTCCTCATTGGTGGGGTCTAGGAGGGAGGGCAGCTCCTCAGCGGAGTAGTGCAGGGAGGCCAGGCACATCTTCCTCTCATGCACATCCTGCTTGGCACAGCACCTGGTAATGCCTGGGTGTTTGGGAAACGGTGAGTCGGCCTGGCAAGATTTGTCCGAAATTTCTGTTGCCTAGACATAGGCAAAAAATATAGTAATTACATTACTAAAAAGTGAATATATAGTAATTACCATTAGTAATTTATTACTTAGGCCTATTTGATTTGACAATATTAATCAGTCAGTCAGTCAATCAATCAAGCCACAATTATGTCCTCAGTCTTAGCATGTACCTTTTTCATCAGCACAACTAACTGTTTCAAACTCTTTCAAGTCCCTCAGTACACCAATCAAATGCTGCCCTTTTAGCTGAGAACAAAGTCCACTGAGATAGTGGCAGTAATGAGGCAGGGGCACTGTTCTGGTGCAATTATTTTTCAACAGCTGCTGTTTTTTTTCCGATTAGAATAACCTAATGATTGCATTAAAGGCAGGTTGTGCTAAAACATATAGGCTAGCTGTAGATACAACGCAGCCAACATGGAAGACATTTAGCAATACCATTTGGAATTAATGTATTGTTCATTTACCTATTTTTCAATAACCACAAATTAATTTCTGTGTAATGACACATGGGCTGTGCCAGATCTATTCTCAACTAGCATAGTGTAATCGTCAACTTCATTGGCAGGAATGTGAACTTTTGGCTACAGTAACATATTTCAACCTCCAAACAATCAGACTGTTACCATCACCATCATTATATCATTTTTGACGGAGGTGGCATTTAGAGCTCATTTAGAGCTGAACTCTTCACATATATTATCTGGGCGCTCCCAGCTCTGCAACCAACCACCTGTAAAACAACACATGTGCCAGACTGATGCCAGACTGCGGGCGCGAGACTTGTGGCTGGTGGTGGCTCTTACCCCTTTGTCGTAACAGTCTGCACTGGCCCCCTCCACACAACACCTTTCGCCCAACTTCAGCATCTCGTCTGCCAGGCATGTCACCTCCTCCAGGGTGCTGTTGGGGAACTTCTGGCTGTAAACGGCTATGAAGCTAGACAGGCGGGAAAACGAATATGTGAGAGTGCAAGCAAGCAAACAAACGAGGAAATAAATAAATAAACGATTATACAGAGAGTTCTCTTCAAATACCACATTGCAGGCAAAGCTTTTCAAAGAGTCTCTGTAGAGAATTAGGGAACCGGTCGTGGTTCTGGAACACTAGGCTATATCTTGGCAAATTAGTTGTTCCTCCAAATAAAGTGTGAGAATAAAGCGCCTGGATGTGTGTGTTTGAGGTAGGCCTATTTGAAATTGAGGACACCGGGGTGAATACTCTCTGCGATTACATCTTTGAATATACCTTGAATTTCCCCTTGAGGATCAATAAAGTATCTATCTATCTATCTATCTATCCATCTAGTCATGAAATAAAAGAAAGGCAATTTTAACCTGAAGCCATGTTTGCTTGGCTCCTCACAAACAGAGAGGGATTTCCGAGCAGGTCTTTGATAATGGAACACATAAAACTCTCATCAAAAACTGATTCTTAGAATCTGAATGACCAGTTAAATAGCTGAGGTTGGGTTCTGCCACACTTCATGTATTCTTGTCAAGATTGACTAAAGCAATACATGAAATATGAACTGGACAAAAATTAACGATTCTGTATTTTTGTTGTTAACAAATACTTCAGTGTTCCCTTTAGCACACAAATGCATAGATGGAGAGTGAAAGCAAAAATATGTCAATTTCTAATAGTTTAAATTTCCAGAATGTAGATTGCTACATTATGCCTTATCACTTAAGTGCAGTATGAGTATAGTTGAGCAGCATGTCCATTACATCCCAATTGTATGTTACATATATTGACTTTATTATAAATTACTCTGTCTAATATTGGAAATTGTAAATGTGATGTGGTGGATCCACTTCCATATAGCATGTATTCAGAGATAATCACATACGCAAAACCTACTCATGGGAGACACAAGAGCTAAGAGGACAAGAGGAACCAAAAGACACAGGAATGAATGGTTCTAATAAATATACATACAGTCCTTTGAATTTCTGCTTCCCCATGCCATGAAGCTGTTCACAAACTTTTTCTTTTTCATATCTCAGTCCTGTAGATAGAGCACACATAGCATAGAGTTCCTAAAAAGTTATAGAGCACACATAGCATAGAGTTCCTAAAAGGTTTTGTTGGAAATGTAAAACCACAACGCAGACCAGAATTAACTTTCACAAGACTTGGATTTCACTTGATATGGCAGACTCTTTCCAACTGCCGGCCACTTCTATTCTGTTACCCAGGAGTATTCCTGTTAAACACTTTCTTTGTCATAATACCACTGGAAATCATACAGGCCAAAGAGAAAGCTGACTGGCATGAGAGATCATCAAGTGTCAGAGAGCAAACATGCGTATGGTCAGAGTTTTGCAGAGCCCTACAAGTCAAAATATGAAATGTTAGTATTAATTTGGAAACAGCCATACCACTGTCCTCTGCCCAACCTACGGAGATGGATATTAGGATAAAACACAGGAATTTCATCTCTTGAGTCTGGACTGCTGCAATTCCCCACTTGATCCAGTCACTGTGGTCGGATTTCAGAATAACAGTGGACAGCATTATGTCAAAGATTAACCTCAGTCCCAAACAAGCACAGGATGTTGCAAGTGTTTACATATGTGTAACCTCAACAGATGAATCATTTTGAGAACATGTAAAAGTCTGGGACATTGTTGTCATTGTTCTTAGATTTAATTCATTACATAATAAGTGTCTGCTAAATGTAATGTAATGTATGTTCATATACTGTTTGCCATGAGTAGGTAGGACATTTGTTATACATTTGTAGCACTACTAGTTAGTAATGTAGACATTGCTCCTTCAAATACATCTTTGATCTTTAGAGGACCTTTTCACTAGCTTGCATAACATGAGCTGAGCAAACATCCAAGTGACCAAATCTGCAGAGGCATTTGACCTATTCAGACTGTTTTACCAGAGTGCATGGAATGCAATAGAACAATACATGGGTCATTGACAAAATAAGGCTTGCATGACTAAATAATCTTAAAAAAATGTAATGAATGCATTTTTTTGAAGTCTTAATGGCTGCACAATGTTTACTGGAGATTTAATAAATTTTTAGACTGTATTTGCAATTTCACCACTCAAAAAATGTCAGGTCAGGTATTAAAAGTAACTTGAATACTCTATTGTGTACTTAATTTATTCACATTTTAATATTTTATTAAAATGGAAATAAATACTTTTCTAAAAAGCATATTGTTTATTAGAATAATTAAGTACAACACATTTTTCAACCATTTGTTCTCTTTAATCTACTATGTCTTGGTTTAAATTAGTATTTTACCAGTAGTATAGTTGCATCACTTGACAATGTGAGATGTCATGTCATTGACCCACATGTTAATAGTCAAACTGTCATTGCCATCCTTGCTCAGCTACTGTTAAAGTCAGCGAATATCCAATGAATATTAAGAGAGGAGCAAACACAGGCACCATACGTCAAACAAAGGCACCTACAGCAATCAGTGTTTCAAACAACGACTTTGATGGCACGTTTTTTATTCGCTGCAGGTGAAAGTTTATATTGTCAGGCAGGGAGGTGTGTAGCCTGGCATTGCGGGTGCATGGGCATCTCTCTGTGTTCTATGCTCAGGGCGATTTAGGGATGTGCAAAGCCAAAGTAAATGTGTTTGCTAAGCCTCCCCGGAGCACCCTGACAGCACACAGCCAGGCACCTGAATGCAAACTAAGCAGACACACTGACAGTGTGAGATCAAGTGATCCTAATTCACCCTGTCCGAATCCCTCACTTTCTCCTCGACTTGGCGTGGTATTGCAAGGCAATAGTGTATTAAAAAGTGATCATGAGGGAAATATATAATTGTGCGTCTTTTCTTCCATCTAACACCAAGGAGAACTGCCATGCATAAAATACATTTTACATTTCGAGTCAAATAAAACAGGTGATAATAAATAGGCTCATCTGCTGAATTCTAAATAACTCAGAACTGTAGGACTTTGCCAGCCTTTGCCAGGGCCCACGTTTGAGAGCGATAAATCCTGGTGGAAACAAACGTTTCCGCTGGACGGGTTAGGTTATGTCTGGGTGATAGATTAAACTATCTGCCAAGGCGCGACATTTGGATATAGGTGACCTAGACTTCTTTGGCAGGGCACATCGGAATTTGCCTATCACAAGCAGTCCAATGCATTTGTCTGCCAATTTAACCACCTTCAGACTATGACTTCGGAAAAATGTGAACAAATCTGATAGACATCCAGGTCTTCATTGAAGTAACTAGATGTACTGCAAAGTGGTACAAAATATGACCGCCGCTCAGTCCTGCACATTCTCTCCGCAAAAATAAATCACGCTCAATTTGTCTCCATCACCTACGCTAGCAACTTTTGTGTATGTAAATGAGTGTGTGCATGTGTGCGTTTGCTTTTGTGTATATGTGTGCTTCTCTGTGTGAGTTTACGCTTGTGAGTGTGTGTGGGAGTAATGGGGGGGGTGTGTGTGTGCACATGTGTCTGCTTGCCTGCATTTGTGTGTGTGTGTTTTATGTGTCTGTGCATGTGTGTGTATGTTCACTTGTGAGTGTGTGTGGGGCATGTAGAACATCATTCGGTTACACCAGTGGTCCCAAAACTTTTTCTTTAGAGGGCCAGCTTACTATGCCTGGTGAAAGAGAGGGCCAGAGACTCAGAGTATGTCAGTAACTGTAAATAGATTAGTGCTGTGAACAACAGCAGTCTACCTTAGTTGAATATTAATCCATTACATTTAATCACAGGCTATTGCAATATAATACCATTGTTAGCTGTGTTTATTTTATATTGCCATCATGCCAAGTAAATATGAAATGTAGTTCAACATGGAAATAGCTCAAATGAAATAATACTAATAAAAAGACTTTAGCATTAACAAAAGTATATTTTATTCAACATTTGTGAACTCTGAACTGCATACACAGCTCAAGTTGTGAACAAGCAATATTCTATAAACTAGAAATGTAACTCAAAGGAATTACCAGTGCATGAAAATGCAAAAAATGCTATGTAAAATACCATGTAGTTAAAACAGATAATGCAAGAATAGATGTAGTTGTAAGGTTGCAATGGAGGTTGCTAGGTTGGTTGCTACTGTAGGTAGGGGGTGGTTTAATATAGTTGGCTGGAGGCTAGGGCTGAACGATTTTTTGCATTTGCGATACTATCGCGATATGATCAAGTGCGATTTTCAAACCGCAAAGGCTGCGATTTGGCTACACGCTTTTCGCGTGACATGCGCGAGTAAAGCACGTGATGTGATCAAACGAGATTTTCTAACCACAAAGGCTGCACTCTGCATGTGACACCGGAGCGTACAGTGGCAAAGATTTAAAACAGCCTACACAGAGTGAACTTGGCAAGCTGTACACAATGGCCTCAGGCTCGACAGAACCAGACACTGCGGGAATGTTAGTGTCAAAGAGGAACAGTACATCAGTCGTGTGGGACTATTTTGGCTTTAAAAAAGAAGATGTTGTAGGCTACAGAGTCAGGTACTGTGCAAAACCTGCCTTGTTAGAGTGGCTACTTCTCGTGGCAACACTACCAACCTGTTCCAGCATCTAAAAAGACAGCACAAAGCAGTGTATAATAGGTGTATAGCTAGAAAATTAAGCGGTGTGCAAAATAATCCAAGTAACGTTACTCAGCAAGGATCATTGACCGAACTATTTGAAGGTGTTACGCCATACGAACCCACTTCAAAACACGCGGCACGCGGAAATCACCAAAGCAGTAACTCAATGCATCGCGAAAGACATGATGCCCGTCAATACGGTGACCAAGCCTGGGTTCAATAATTTGGTAACTACACTGGATAAGAGGTACAGAATACCCTCCCGCACATATTTTAGCCAAATCGCCATACCGGAGCTACACGTGCAATGTAGGCAGAGAGTGGCAGCTGAGCTGAAAACGATTGAGTTTTTCACGGCTACAACAGACATGTGGTCAAGCCGTACAGCGGAGCCTTATCAAAGTCTTACGGTCCATTATATTACTGAAGACCTCCACCTCGAAGCTCGCAGCCTTCAGACAGCCTACTTCTCAGAAGACCACACAGGGGAAAACATTGCTGCTGGCCTGAGAGAGGGGTTTGCATGTTGGGATCTCAATGAAGACAACCTTGTCTGCATAACGACGGACAACGCGTCAAATATGGTGAAGGCAGCACAGCTGAACGAGTGGACCAGGCTCCAGTGTTTTGGGCACCGATTGCATCTTGCCATTGGTAAGTTATTGCTGTGTGTGTGAGTGAGAGAGAGAGAGAGAGAGAGAGAAATATTGTGTTTGTGTGAGTGTGTGTGAGAGAGAGAAATGGTGAAACCTTGTATCACACAACTGTAATTGTATGAGTTACACTATTTTTACTTCATTTTCCTCCAGAAAATGCAATCAAAGATGGTAGAGTATCAAGAGCGATAGGGCTGTGCAAGAAGTTGGTGGGGCACTTCTACCACAGTTGGAAGAAAAAGGCAGCGCTCACTGAGGCACAGAAGGAGCTTAAGCTTCCTGAGCACTCCCTCATTACTGAGTGCCCAACAAGATGGGGGTCCAAAGAGAAAATGACAGGCAAAAGCCATATCGCAGGTATTGTCAGGTGACCGACATGCACGCTCCCTCATCCCAACCTGGCAGGATACTGAAGTGTTGGAGTCAGTTCATAAGGCACTGCATCCTCTCTCCGAATTTAGAGGAGTATGTGAGCATTAACCTGACTCTCGCCAGATGAATTTCGTTCCGCCTAGCTCCACTCATCCATCTGGGACCAATCCATTGGAGTGTTGCTTCAGAAGGCTGGGCCTAATCAAAAAATGCTTGCATATGATTGAATAAGCCACTTGTCCGTCATCTATTGACGTGCTACTTCAACCACTCACATCGAAGCCAACCCGTGACGCTGATAACAGTCTCACAGTTGCTTCTACGCTATGTCATATCTATGAAACTCCCGCCCTGCGTCCTGAATGGCTAAACCATAAAATCGGGTGCAGAAATCACTCTCAATGGAAGAGGTCCCAGATGGATGTGAGTGAAGCTAGGCGGAGCTAAGCGGAACGAAATTCATCTGGCGAGAGTCAGGTTATGTGAGCATCTCCTACCTCAAGCCAGTTCTCCACCTTCTGGCAACATCAGTCTTGGCTGAAGATGCTGAGGACACTGATCTGACTAGATAAATTAAAACCAAGGTCCTGGCATACCTCAACGACAAGTATAGTGACCTCAACACCCAGGAGCTTTTGGATGTTGCGTCGCTCATGACCCTAGGTTCAAAATGCAATACATCAGCGCAGACAACCTTCCTGCCATTAAGGCCTGACTGAAGACAGAAAGGATAGAATTGGCAAGATGTACACATAACCAGGTTAATCCTTGAAAATTATACTTCCACAAACACATAATATTTATATATAAGCTAACTGCAAAACGAATGTCTCTCTTTTTCCATCTGGCAGGAGAAGAGATCTCACACTGAAACTGCTCAAAATCCTCCAAGTGCACAGCCCTCTGGGAGAAAGGCAAAGAAGTCTCTTGGTAGCCTTTTTAAAACCAGTGTGGCCTCTTCAGCTTTGCCTCTGCCACTTGAGGATATCGTGGAGGCAGAGTTGAATAGTTACCTGTTGATCCCTGTCATTGACAGAGAGGATGATCCCTTGGCCTGGTGGAAGGAGCACAACATTCACTTTCCACGACAAGATGGCCCGCAAGATGGCCCGCAAATATCTTTGTGTACCAGCCACAAGTGCCCCCTCAGAGTGTCTGTTCACATTCATAGTAGCTGTCATAAACTGCACATAAAGCATTCATGACTGTTTCATGAGACATGACTCAACATTCATACCAAACCTTTCATGAATGTGGAAGACATAACGACGAGAGCTTGTCACCTCTGGTGGGCAGTGCTCGGCCAAACTTGCTCTGGCCATCAGGCACTGGGGCCGCAGGAACAGGAAGCTCAGGGTTTGTTGACTGTGGAAGCCATGGAGGTATTATATTTAACTGGAGAGAGTGACTAAGTCCCGCCCTCCATACAAATGTATGGTGGAGGCTAGGCTAGTAAATCCGGCCAATCATAGTCAACGCCATATTGAACACTGGGGTTCGGATCCAGCGCCATGCAGTCGGCTCTGACCATGCGCCAAGTTCCAAAGCTGGAAATGACGCATGGACCAACGTCGATTTTTATTGGATATTCTGTGAAAAGAGAGTCGTCCTCCAGTAAGAGGGTGGCGATAATGCACATACATTGCTTGCCACGTAACAAGAAGAAGAAAAAGTCGATCAGGAACGCGCATGGAGTCCGAGTGGAGTTGCCCTGAAGTGCAACTTAATTTCATTGGATAACAGCGGCTCTAATGAAGAGCAGTCTGCCTGCCGTCCTGCTGCTGCAAATATGCATTCGAAAATGACGTGAAATATCTGTAGTCGTACTATAAATAAACTATTCGGTTTTTAGTGCCATGTGTAGTGCATTTTTACAGTCTATGATTAGTTTGTTTTTTATTTTATTGTTTGCCATCTCATAGCGGGTGCTCTAAACGTATTCTAGCGTTGGCCCATGACCAAATCAAGCCAGTAATAGCCAGTAGCCACAATAATGACTGGAGCCAGAGCCCTCAATAGCCACCCTGTTTCGAAAATGGAAGATAACGCACAGAACGACCAGCCTGAGCAGACAAACGTCCCCAACTCATTTAAAATGTGGTGTCTGGAAATACTTTGGGTTGTACACCGCAGATGGTAAAGTAACCGTTAAAGAGAATGTAGTTTGCGGACAAAAAACAGTTTACTTACGCATTCACAACATCCAATCTTCGCGCTCACCTGTCGAGTTACCATTCAAATGAGGCAACGGAGTCAGAGGCACAGTAGACGGCCAGAGCATCGCCAGGCGTCCAACATCGTATGATTGCATACTTTCCGTAAATCCTAAATTATGTCCAGGGTCTGCTATTTACTTAGACTGCGCAAAGCACAGGTATTTATTTAGGGCAGGCTTATTCAAGGGAGACCTTTATTTCTTACATTGTGCGTTTTATTGTGAGACATGCGTTTCGTTTGGAGCGGCATACCAGGCTATCAAAAGCAGACGATTTTCCGTTTGGTATGGGATTTAATTTACTTTTGGAATTAAATGTTGAGACTAATGGGCCTTTAAATCTAGGGGGTATTTGATGATCACTGTAAAGTTTCGTGTAGATGAAAAAGTTTTGGAATTTCCAGCTGTTTATTGCGAGACAAGGCGGTCCCTTTCACTCATTCATTGAACGTGCGCTGTGCTCTAGGGGTGGGCATATCGATCCAAATATCGATAGTATCGATACCAACATTGGTATTGGTATCAGATCGATACCAGTGTGATGGGATTGATACTTTAATTTCTGTTCACTTCCAGTATCTCTCAATTTGTTCAAAATGCATTGTTCCTGTTTCACCAAGGGCTAGCCTACAGTCATGCAAACACCATTCCTTTCACATAATTGCATGCCCGCTTTGCAATGTTTTGTTGCTGAAATATTTGTAAATTATTAACAGTGGAAATCATAAAATCATTAGTGCATCAAAATGTATTCAAATTTAGCATATTGATGTTTTATCACGTCATAAATCATGACACACTGTTCTCCCCTACATAAAAGTTTATAAATGGCTTTTAGTTACAAATATCAGTATTGGTATCGGTATCGGCCATACGCGTAGATTACGGTGGGGACAGGGGGATATGTCCCCATCACTATTTATAATTTGAATTTTGTCCCCACCACTTCTAAAAATGTGCAAACCAATTTTGACCGAAAAAATCCCCACATACTTAAATCATCGAGTCTAAACCATGCGATAGGCGCGCACAATGACATCGTCACAGCATGCACACCTGCCTGGATATGTGTGGATCGAGTGTTGCGCGGTTAAGGTTTTTTAACATCCGCACCCACCCGACCCTCCAGTCATTTAATGCCTGCTAGAGTTGACTGTAGCTCGGAATGCAATCGGTTGCCATAGTAGGCTATCCTAAAATCCAGCGATAAAACAAAGCATGAACTCATGAGCGTCGGTCTGCCCTATAGGCTATGCATATCCTCTGATTGTAGCCTAATGTTTACAGGCTATCTAGGCGATATTTGTAACATTTATTTTGTATTTGGCCTGTTATAAAATCATGTAGGCCTATTGAACAATTTAAACACATTGTGAACCCCAAAGTTGGAGACATGCATATAGACATTGCTGCAAATTTATTTTACTCTGGAATGGCTAACTGTACAGGGGAGTGCTTTAAAACTTTAAATTTTAATTACACCTTTGTGTTCGGTAAGGTCTGCTGTTTATTCTGATATATGGTTTGTCATGTGTTGAGGGAAAGTTCGCGAAGCCAAGATGAATGGGTAGGGAGACAGGCGCAGAAAATATGATTAAATTAAAGTTAGGCTACTTTTCTCGCGAACTGTTTACCACAACTAACCACCAACATCGTTTAAAAGCTGAGAAAAAGCTCTTTCGTGTGATACATGTGATGTCTGTGATGAATCTTTACAGAGCAGCAGATAAGGCCTGGCCATATCGGCTCTGATGTACATTGATTTAAATGCATTATCGCTTCACTACCCAACACGCGAACAAGAAAGAAAAGAAAAAAGAAACCAATGAGCTTATGTCACGATTTCCGATAGGCTTAGGCCTAGAGAAAAGACAGCTATTGGTAACCTAACAAGTAGGATTTGCTTTGCCTACTCTGCTGTTTGGTTGTCCCAAACTTTGAGACGACCCATACTCGCATTAACTGAATCTTATCAACCCGAACTGCGATGTTCCAAACAGAGTGACAGGATGCAATGCCTAATAATCTCACGGCATAACTGATACAGTGCGCCTAGGCCTACTGTTAAACACCTGAAAAATATTAAGCTGCTGTTTTCTTTTCATGACGAGCACTAGGCCTACGTTTGAATGATTTATGACTGAATGGAACGTTGCGTTTTTAAGCGCCAGAACTGCTTATCACGTCATGGTGTGACAAAGTTTACACCATCATCTTCTAATGTATCCTTATGTTGTGATGTCCATTCTCTTTGCCCTAGGCTATCATTTGTGCGTGAAGCATGTTTCAATTAAGACAGTACACAAGCTATTTTTATTGTTGTATTGAATGATTTCATGAATGAATTGTAAGCACATAGGATTACGGCTGGCAGCGCCACTGACCAAGGCCACAGTAGCCTGTGAACCTCTGATTTTCAAAGGGGAATCACGGCCAACGCAGGGGGCAACTCTTCTCTTCAATTTCCCTTCCAAATTACGTTTTATTGTCTGAAGACAACTATCGCAAGAATCTAACATTCTAAGCAACAGCAAAGCAAATGCAAGCTAACCAAAGTGCAGTCGGTTCTCCCGCCATGGTTTTGGAAATCACACACCTGCTGCATCTGAAGGCCCACACATAAGGCCTACGCCTATCACTCTACACGCCCCTGTTGCACGTCACATTCATAGCTGATGCTGCCTCCTGGCTCCCCAAAATGCCGCATCATGTGAACAGATAAGCAGGCCTGCAAATTTTTTCCTCGTTTTCAGACACACGTTGCAGCAAAAAGACGTCTCATTGTTCTTTTGTCGGGTCGGGTCAGGTTCGGGTAGTTAATCAGTGCATATTGAGGGTTGAGTGGGTGCAGATTGACTCTCTTGACGGGTCGGGTGGGTGCGGATGTTAAAAAACCTTAACCGGCGCAACACTACTGTTGAGCATATTGTAATGCAGCGTTGAATGGATGAATAGCTTACATAAGGGTACCCCGCACTTTTCAAACCACACTCAAGCTTATGGTTATTGTCCCCACCACTTCTAAAAACAAACTGACGCCCTTGGTATCGGCAATACTGGCTCTATATTTAATTGGTATCGGATCGAAACCAAATTTTACAGTATCGCACACCACTACTGTGCTCTAATGCAGTGGTTCTTAAACTTTTTGTCTGGCGACCCCACAAAAAAGTATGCCGAGGTCTGGCGACCCCACTTTCCCCAAACCCATTCCAAGTCCTTACTCAAATACCCCCCTCAAACGTTAACAACTAAATCAAGCAAAAACTAGAAAGTCATTTGTTTTATTTACTCCATATGAACAAGAACCGAGAAAAACAAACAATCACGATTAAACAAGTGTAGGCTGCCGCCATATCAGATCAGAGCGATATGTGCGTAGCGCGCGCGCACACACAAGCACGCACACACACATGCACATGCAGCATTAGGCCTACAACGCTACATTAATTATATTTATGCCGATAACAATAACTATCTTTTTATTTCCCTTTTCTGGTTTACTATCTTTAACAATTTCAATGGAAAGGGTGGGCATGCTTCCGTGAACATAGCAAGTTAATTCTAGGAGGAATGCTGCACGGCGACACAGAGATTTTCCTCCACGGTGCTGAGCCGACATCTGTATTTTGAGATGTCGTTTGACAGGTTTTAAGCTCTCATTCGCCAGAACATCGCTGCAAATCACACATTGTGAGTGGTCGAGGTTATCTTTAACTTGGCAAGTGAATGCATATTTCAGAAATTATTTCTGATAAAGCCGACGCGCCGTTTGTTCTTTTTTATTCTCACCGGCCTGTAGACTTCCCATCTGAGGATCACGGAGTAGTAGACGCACTGGTAGATGACACTTCCGAGCTTTTGTTCAATTTTTTAAGCAGCCACCTGTCCATTTTGGCTAGTAGGCTATATATGTCTTTTGTTTTGTTTTACTTAAAATAGCAGGAACAAGTTAGCAGATAGTTATAGTTTCTATCAGCGGACCAGTAGCCCATAGACCGATCCAGATCTCGTTGAAAGACGAAAACATCTCTCTCTCTTCTCTTAACTGCGTGTAAATAAGAAAAACGCCGAAAAGCCCAATATTATTTTCCTTTGTTTCACCTAATAATAATTTCAGACTGAATACAGAAAATAATTGGCGACCCCACAGAAGTTTTTGGCGACCCCTAGTTTAAGAATCACTGCTCTAATGCGGTGTTTCCCAAACTTTTTTTCTGGGGACGCACTTTTTAAAAATAACAGATTATCGCAACCTATTTCACTTCAGATCTAACATGCAACCTGCATGCAACCACCAATAATGTCCATTTAAATTGTAGCCTAATATAATGCACGGTTGAGCGTTTTAATTCCGAAATAATAAGGAATGTGAGGAGGTTGCTAATGCTATTAACTTTTAAAGAGTGTATATCTACAATCGAAACTATCTACAGCCTATGACGCAAATTGAATGTCCGGTATACGGATGTCTGCTTTAGTTGACTAGATTTTAATCGGTCAAGTTGAAGAGCTGGTGTCCGTTAATGTTTGTGCAAATAGGCTGATTCATGTCCCTTGCATTTTGCAACTGCAAGGTCCATGGCAGGCGCCCCACAGAAATGTTTCATTTTGCGAGTGAGATATCCACGCTGTCCCCTCTGCGACGTGTTCGCCCCCCAGTTTTAGAGCTACTCTAAATGCAAAATTGCACAGAGGGACGTGACTTTGGTAAACAAACTATATCCTAATAGAAAACTGATAGCTTTCCTGGCTAAATGGTATAGTTAGGCCTATTAGACAACATAAATTGTGCTGGCGACCCAAATAAAATCTCCTGCGACCCACCCGCGGGTCGCGACCCAGTCTTTGGGAAACACTGGCTTAGAGCACCTTTAATGATAACTTTGTTTTATGTAAGTCACAGTATGTTATTGTAAAAACATGGTGTTTTGAATTTAAAAATGTTGTGCAAACTTGTAATAAACGGAGTCAATACACAGATAAACATCTGTTTCCTGTCAAAGCATACTATTAACTCATCAGCAGCTTGTCAGAATAAAATGTGTGTGTGCTTGAATATCTTAACAAAAACACCAAGTACACACATCATCTTATGTATCATCTTTCAGCCATTTTCTCTTATAAGTGCATGCAAATTATATATTTTATTACTTTATATTATATTATGTGCAATTGACAGTATCAGGAAACAAACAGCGAAAACATAATGACTGTAAGCTATACATGTGACAGAGGAAGTATTCAAAGGAAGTGTGTGCTCACCCTTATCATAGTTGTGAATATGACCACGTTGCAGGCCACTTAAGCAGAAAGTGATTATGATTCTAATCCACAGCACAGCAGTCACGATTTTCTCTGGTAAGCACGACACATTTGGCATTAAATAAGTAATAGTGTTGAAGGGTCGAAAAACCATTTGACAATTGACAAATCTATTTATTTATTATTGTATGTTTATAGTTATTTGACTTTGGAGAACATAATAAGAACAGAGAATAACACAACCTTACAATACATTAACCTTGACCCAGTGAATCCTGTGAATTTTACTCGAGATGAAAATATACATTACCGCTGAGATAAAAATGTAGAAAGATTTTCTGGTCTCAGTTAAAGATGTATCATTTGTGTCCAACACTCAGCAGGAGGCTCTTCAGCCATGTTCACGAAGCTGACTGCAGTCATGTTAATGGTGTCGCAGCTATCTGCCTTAGGTAGGAAATAGTGGATAACTCATTCTAAAAATACACTCACATCCCTTATAAAAAAATAACTGCATTATTTCAAGTGTCAAAACTGCAGTTTTCTGAGTTTCAAAACGCCAGTTTTGGGGGAAATATTTGCAGTTCTTATGCAGGACATGCAGTATTTTGGACATGAAAATACTTCTGTACTGCACTGTACTCTATCTGAAAGGATCAAATACAAGTGAAATTGATAGTTTGCAAGAGCTCTGCAGGCCTAAAATGCTGCAGGAAAGTGAATCCATGACTGGATTTTCAACTGCCTGATTATTATTTGCAAATGATGATTTGTGTAAAGTGCAAAATCCAACTAAATCTTATTTAACCCTTTGTCTCGACAAAGAATAGGATGGTGTTCATCTTTAGTAATTACCCAGATTTTCACAGACCAGATATCAATATAAACACACTGTGCAAAATTTTGAATTGTTCCTACAATATCTAGAGGTAGCTCAAGGCCTTTGAATATTTCCGGAATCGCTCATTTTTGCAGACATTGTAACATTTAACCCTTAGAACCCTAAGCTGTTTTTAGGGCATTTTCACTACCTTTATTCATAAGGATTTATTCTGGTCATTGTAAGTGCCACACACATATATTATATATTGTTTTTTTCAGGAGAGTTTAGGCTATTCAGATCTGCCATCATTTCATGTATTAATACTAGCATTGATTTTATTTAGATTTTTAAAGAATTAAAATATAAAAAGTGTATTATAAAAATTCTTATATTTCGACATGTATCTCACCACTGCAAGCTCACAGCTCTACATGCATTTCATGTGTGTGTAGGGCAGACTGTCCTGAATCGGGCAATATAATTGCCATGTTGGAGGGATACTCTGGGGCTGAGCAATTTACAGAAATATTTGCTATGTGATTTACGGAAATAAATGCCATTTTTTATTTAGTGATGAAAAATGACCTTTCTGCGCTCCATATCTGTGACACGAACTGATCTGACCTGACTTGACCCGAGGTTGCGTGTTAGCCTGCGTGCCTGTGTGTATGCAGTCATAATAATTGTCAACTCTTTACTGCATTGCCATGAACAAAGTATACTTATTTAAATAAAGGCAAAAAAGGTGTTTATTTGTTGAACAAATTGGGATGCAATGCAGGAATTTGCTAGGATCTCAAAACCGGAATATGAACATGCTTTGCCATAGAGAAACACATGATAGCATTGGATTATAAACATGCTTTGCCACAAGAACAGACAAAAACATGGGGTAAGTCCAGCTATATGAAGTTATTATTTTGCTGTCACTTCGTCTGTTTTATAACCCAGAAGGATGTACTTGGTATCAAATGATAGCTCTGAGTCTCCTCTTTCATCTGACATGCGTGGCATATCTATGCGATCACGGGTCCGCGAGTAATTCAAACGAGAGTAATGTGTGTGCAGGTGAATGCAGAGAAGTATAGACTGTAAATATGATGCAATTTGATTTAATTTCATGATTTTTAAAAAATTTCATACTTGATCGTACAGACAAGTGTGTAGTCTCGTTGGATAGCCTCACTTCTGCTCTGTCTTGCAATAAAGGTTTCATCTCGCTATGATGAACCGTTCCGGAGCAATGTAACAGAGAAGAAAGGGTGTGTTTTTTGACGCACTTTGCGTCAATCGGGTTCTAAGGGTTAAGAACGCACAACAAAATAAAATGCAATATTATTTTTTGGTCAGACTATAATAATATAAAGGAGAATAGCAATAATAAACAATGTCAATTAAATCAATAGCCTAATGAAATAAACAATGAAAATGAGGGGGAAAAAAGCAATAATAAACAATAATGTCCATTCAATCAATAATATAAAAACAATAGCATGGTAAGACTACATTAAAGACAATATCAATAGTAAACAACAATGTCAAATTAATCAACAGCCTAATGGAAATAAAACAATATTTTACAAACTATAATGCATAAGAAGCGCTTAATGAACTAAGTGCATGTTGAACAGATATGCCTTTAGACCCCTCTTAAATGACCCAAATCTATCACAGGAACGGAGACCACTGGGCAACTCATTCCACCAACATGGAACCACTCAGGAAAAGAGTCTTGAATTTGACCTAGTGTTTATGACTGGTCGACATAACAGACGCTCATCAGAAGACCGCAATGGGCAGTTGGGAAAGTATATCTTGATCATTGAATTAAAATAACAAGGAGCAGATCCAGTCAGTGTCCAAGGCCAAAGGCCAAAGTGAGAGATTGAAATTGTATCATCATATTGTACAGTTGTACACCCGGGACGTCCTCTTTCTCTTTGGGCCAGGAGAAAGTCTCCATCTTCTGGATTCTTGAGAAGAATGAGTGCATCTTGATTAGGGATCGACCGATATGTTTTTTTCAGGGCCGATACCGATATCAATTATTACCAAAACAGGAGGCCGATAACCGATATGTAAAACCGATATGTCAGTTGTCAAAAAGGGGGGTAGATAGTAAAGGCTATATGCTGCAAAAATTTAATTAAAAATCATTTAATTATGCAAACTTTTCTTTCTTCTTTTGATACACAATTGTCTATCAACTTGCATCACTTTGCAAGTGTAAATCCTGTGTATCATGTTAATCCAAGAGCTGAGTGATAGCAATTATTTTCATAGAGTAGGCCTGCACAATGGGCTATGTGCTTGTTAAGGGACCTGTCACAAAGAGGATGCTTTGAGAGAGGGAGAGGGAGAGGAAGAGGTGCATGCGTGATGGCAAGTGTTACGGTTGAATAGTTTAACAAAACAGTTTTAAAATAGTTCTTAGGCTATTTAAGCATGCAATTTGTATCCATATGTAGGCTAAGCTACACTTTTGAGAGCCTAAAAGGCACGTTAATAGCCAGCTCATGACGCGATTTTGTTCAGGTCGGATTAAATTACGGTTGGCCCAGGGTGCATGTAGTCTTTTCTGACAGTCCGTTACAAAAAGGAGCAATTAGACTTTTTGACGTTCGCTATCGCATAATTTAGGACTTGTCTGTACTATGTCCGCCGAGGTGTCCCGTTATTCACAATTAACGAACGAGGCGGAGGCAGAGAACTCCCAAAGCGCAGCACCCGAGTTTGTGGGCTAACTAGTAAACAGCATTAGTAACGTGCATCAATCGGGAATTCGCTAAATGAAGGAAGTGGGTGCTTTACTTATTGATCCGGATCAAAGAGACAATAGCTTAAGTCAGTGATTCTTAAACTAGGGGTCGCGACCCCAAATGGGGTCGCCAAAAACTTCTGTGGGGTCGCCAATTATTTTCTGTATTCAGTCTGAAATTATTATTAGGTGAAACAAAGGAAAATAATATTGGGCTTTTCGGCGTTTTTCTTATTTACACGCAGTTAAGAGAAGAGAGAGAGATGTTTTCGTCTTTCAACGAGATCTGGTTCGGTCTATGGGCTACTGGTCCGCTGATAGAAACTATAACTATCTGCTAACTTGTTCCTGCTATTTTAAGTAAAACAAAACAAAAGACATATATAGCCTACTAGCCAAAATGGACAGGTGGCTGCTTAAAAAATTGAACAAAAGCTCGGAAGTGTCATCTACCAGTGCGTCTACTACTCCGTGATCCTCAGATGGGACAAGTCTACAGGCCGGTGAGAATAAAAAAGAACAAACGGTGCGTCGGCTTTATCAGAAATAATTTCTGAAATATGCATTCACTTGCCAAGTTAAAGATAACCTCGACCACTCACAATGTGTGATTTGCAGCGATGTTCTGGCGAATGAGAGCTTAAAACCTGTCAAACGACATCTCAAAATACAGATGTCGGCTCAGCACCGTGGAGGAAAATCTCTGTGTCGCCGTGCAGCATTCCTCCTAGAATTAACTTGCTATGTGTAACGATCCTGTGTTCCCTGTCCCTCCTTTGTTTACTTCCTGTCAGCCATGTGCTCCTTTGTTTGTCTTGCCATGTCCCAGTTCCCTGTGTCTCCGCCCCTCACCTGTTTGTCATTATTAGTCTGCTCATTTAATTATGAATTCCAGCCCTGTGTTCACCTGTCTCTCGTTTTACCTTGTTTCGTGTCCACCTGTGCCTTGTTAAGTCCCTGTGTATTTAAACCCTCTGTCTCCCCTCAGTCCCCTGTCGGTCTTTGATGTTGTTTCGTGGTTGTAGTGTGCATTTTGTATTAAAGATTCCTGTTCTGACGTTTACGTGTGCCTCGATCGTTACTTGCCCTGCGCCTCGGTCCAGCTCTCCATACTGCAACCCTGACACTATGTTCACGGAAGCATGCCCACCCTTCCCATTGAAATTGTTAAAGATAGTGAACCAGAAAAGGGAAATAAAAAGATAGTTATTGTTATCGGCATAAATATAATTAATGTAACGTTGTAGGCCTAATGCTGCATGTGCATGTGCGTGCTTGTGTGTGCGCGCGCGCTACGCACATAGCGCTCTGATCTGATATGGCGGCAGCCTACACTTGTTTAATCGTGATTGTTTGTTTTTCTCGGTTCTTGTTCATATGGAGTAAATAAAACAAATGACTTTCTAGTTTTTGCTTGATTTAGTTGTTAACGTTTGAGGGGGGTATTTGAGTAAGTACTTGGAATGGGTTTGGGGAAAGTGGGGTCGCCAGACCTTGCCATACTTTTTTGTGGGGTCGCCAGACAAAAAGTTTAAGAACCACTGGCTTAAGTGGTGTTTTTGTAACTTCAGTGTAGATGATTGTGATTCACTGCAACTTCAGCAATGTAGGCTACCTTCCTTACCTTCGAAAAATAGCTCCGTAGGCTACAGCTGAAGCCCAGTCTGCCTCAGTGAGAATCCTAAACTTGGTGTAGTGGGCGGGACAATGCTCTTGACCACAGAGTAGCAAATGCAGGGAGTGAGAGACGCTTTACAGACAAAATAGCGCGTTTCATGTTTTATCCATTTCAATATCGGCTTATCGGTGGAAAAAATGACCGATACCGATTATTATAAAAATGCTAAATATCGGCCCTAATAATCGGCCAGGCCGATAATTGGTCGACCCCTAATCTTGATGTGCAATATCAAACAGGTCTCCCAACTGGTCTATGAAAGCCTCTACATTGCACTGCTGAGTCTCAGAAGTTCTCTTGCCATTTTTCTTCAGCTTCTGCCACTTGTCGTGAAGTGTTTCCAGTTGTTTTATGGCATGTTGGGGACGAACGGGAATCCTAGCCTTGTCCTAGAATACCAAGACTTCTTTGATCACCGCAAGTTTTTTTTCAATGTTTTATGGTGATATTACAACAAACATAAAACCTGCTTCTTGAAGACTTTGTTCAGGGCCGGAGTGGGGCCACTTTTCAGCCCGGGAGTTTCAGGCCCAAGACCGGCCCACTTTTTTAGTGGTGGTGGAAACTGGATAAATAAGGCAACATTTCAGCTCTTACTATCCTGTAGTTTTTATTATAGGCTAATATTCCACTATTCCACAAGGATAGGTTGATAAGTTAACAAAAACAGGAAGGAAGAAATAAAGCATTTGAAATGTATCCCACAATTCCACTAAGAGGCATATTGAACTACTGTATTGTTTACATGTTTTTTTTCTGCATGGGTCAGCTATCATGTTGTTTTGGTGATTTTGCTCCTTTAGGGACCGTTCGTTATTTATAAACGGGGTCACCGGAGGAAAATAGGGGAGGGTCATGTCTTTTTATTCTTTGTTGAGGGGAGGGTCACCTAACTTTTTTTTGTCTAGGAGGGAGGGTCACCCATCTTTTGTATTAATGAAAACAGCAAAAAATCAAAGTGGCTTGTTTGATTGTTGATTTCTGTCGCCATATAACGTTCTCTTTCGTTCCATAGCTCTGTCAACATTGAACAATGAAAATAAGGGAGATTTCCCGGGTTTCTCACGCAAAATAGGCTACGGAAAATGTCAACATTCGTCCCCATTAACGTTGGAAGGGTTGGAGCAACAAAGTAGCCTACTTTATTCACGCCTAACAGCCTATATCCATTTGGTCAACTTTATCCAGCCCTAAAAAAGCTAAATTTAACTTTGGTTTACTTGTAGTTTACCGTGTAGCCTAACTTTAAACAGTGTGCATGCTTAACATAAAGCATACTTGTGCTTTATTCATCCACACATCCAGCTTCTAACGTTTTGACAAGCATTTCTACCAATTGACCTTGTTCCTGCCCATCTCTAGCTTTGCTGTCTCCATCCTTTCTGTTTTTGTTGTTTGCAAAAAAATATATAGTATTTATTGGAAACCAGCAACAAGTGCAATTTGTTATTCGCTGTCATTCTCTCTCCTGCCAACAAAAATGTGTTACGTTCCAAGTAGCAGTGCGTAATTCTGCTTCATAAAGTTGAACAAATACATTTGGTCATATAAATAGCCAGTTTATGGTCTACAGTGTAGTTGGTAAGTTATGGTAGGCCAACTTGGAGTGAATATACAGGGGGAATTCTTTGTCTAGCTGAGTAGCCTGGCAGGTGCGCACGTAGGCATAGCCTATGGCCGAACACTGCAAGCGCTATGAATTGTGCTCTCACGACAACCACGTCATTAACTTAAATAGGCCTAGGTTAACATCACTGTGAGTTCGCATTCAAGCAAGCAAAACGATGATTGGAATACATCTGTTTCTCTGGAAGGGCAAGGGGTAACAACAGGACAACACAGAGACAGGCCAGAATGCAGGACTAATGTTATGAGAGTATTACAGTAATATGGGATATTCTACGGGAAAATATTAAAACGGCAAGACAGCGGGGAAACGTTAAAATGATAAACCCGGAAAAAGTTGACATGTTAGGTATTTTTCGGTCCCTGTGATTATTTGTGAAATTGTGCAAACGGCTTTTTCAAGTCATTTGAGAAGGAAGGAGTGTAGCAAGCTCCCAAGTTGACGCTCGTCTGAGAAATTGAGTTTTTGATAATGTTCAGCTTCGGCAGCTTTACAATGACTGAGGAAGCCTAGAGACGAGTCCATAGCAACAAGTTCATGTGTTGAATTAGTTATTACCCAGTGTGCTTTGTTGAATGGTCTCAATGCTTTATTGTTTTATTTCATGTGAATACTTACTAGAGGAGTAACTTTTCAAGTAGGCTAATGCAGTTGCAGGAAGTGTGCATTTAGTTTCCATGCTTATTGTGTTTCCACAACAATGTTAGTGAGTAAATTTACTGAAATGGCCACCATCTTGGTGAAGTGTGATGTGTAAGATCAGAAAGCAGAGGTTGGTTTTAGGGCGGTAGCATATGATGTGTTTTCATAGCACGTAAGAGCATCGGCGGAAGACAACGACAATTGGCCGGGGAGGGTCATGTCATTTTTGAAAATGCTGCTGGAGGGTCATGCAACTTTTGATCGAAGCACTCAAAATCCCTCCGGCGATCCCGTTTATAAACTAGATACCGCATAGCGGTACAAAATATGACCGCCGCTCAGTCCTGTACATCCATTCCGTGAAAATAAATCATATTAATGAATTTGTCTCCATCTTCTACTCCATCCCCCACTCTTGAAACTTTTGTGTATACTTGTTTGGAATGTGTGTGTGCACACATTCCGCACACAAAGTAGCCTACTGGCGCTGCAAAGGTGAATAGATTTGTTTCTGGGCCAAAAAATTTGCAGCATTGTTATAAAACCTTTAAAATCTCTAAACAATCAAACAAAGTAGGGCAGTTCATCACAGTCCATCCATTGCAACTAGACTGATGAAAGGTACACCTGTAGGCTACATTGTATTTGGGAAAAGCAGAAGGTAGCAGCATAATGTATTTATTTATTTATTATTAAACAAAACAATCCCTGTCAGTTCCATGCAGTTTTCAACAGCTATCAAGAAGAGAGGTCATGTCACGGATTTTTGTGAATGTTTCTTCTTCTACATATGTATAAGTTTAGTCATCTAGTTCATATGATATTCAGCTTTATTGTCAATGCACAAATTAAATACCAGTAGTCTAAAACAAAATGCCGTTTTACCCAGTGGTGCAAATAACTGACATGTCCAAAAGGGCCTTCATGAAATGCGTTGCGAGACTGTTCATACACATTTTAACGGGCAAAGTTGAAGAGCTACTGTCCGTTATTGTTTGTGCAAATAATATGCTGATTCATGTTCCCTTGCATTTTGCAACTATGAGGTCCATGGTTAGAGACCAAGCTCAATCTTTTGACGCAATCTTTTGATTTTCACCCAGCCTAGTCCATGGTAGGCGCCCGATAGAAATATTGTTTAATTTTGCGATTGAGATATCCACGCACTGGCGCCCCCCCCCCTGCGACGTGTTCGCCCCCCGGTTTCAGAGCTATTGTAAATGCAAAAATGCATAGAGGGAGTTATGACAAAACCGTGACTGTTAACAAACTATAAGCTATATAAGGTAGGCCCTATGCTAGGCCTACACAACACAAATTGTCACTAGGCTATGCTGGCGACCCAAATAAAATCTCCTTTGGAACCAATGGCTTAGGGACCGTTCGCTATTTATAAACGGGATCACCGGAGGAATTTTGAGTGCTTCGATCAAAAGTTGCATGACCCTCCCCTGCCTGCAATATAATTTTCAACGACCCTCCAGCAGCATTTTCAATTTGACCAGTGTCATAATGAAAACAATGAGTCCCTTACACCTTACAGTATCAAGCTGCCACCTCTTTGCGAAAAGTTAATAGTTTTGCATATCAGTAGTAATACATTTCAAGTAGCTGAATCACCGAAAGGGCGAATGAAGTGGACACTTCTAAATGGAACCCAACGCACTGTACAGTAGCTCAAGGTCTGTGGCTAAAGCAGCCATAATGAAAGCGTTATCATTGTTTGGATACTTCACACACACGTGTTTTTTAATCGCATAGACTACAACTACCAAGCTGGAATCAAAGCACATCGACTCCCCTCTCACACCCTAAACACGCACTTCGAACAAACAAAAAGCGCCTCAGTCTCACAGTATAGCCATAAGCAAAACTGTATCTGACCGGTGTAACGTTGGTACTAAATCATTCATCGCAAAGAATGATTTTTGTAGCACGTGCAACAAATATGTGTAGGTACAGCCCTGCCCTGAATACATCTCAACGTGCGCTCTAAAACATCTGGTTTAAATGGAGATGTAGATCATCACGGGTGCGTTAATAAATCTACATTGCGGCGAGTTGACACAAATTATTCTCTTTGACGAATTTATGTAGTTTCAGTTACTTTACTTTGAGCCATGCTCTTCCTTACTTGAATCACCTTTGAAAATAGAGGATTGAAGTAGCCTATATGGGTGTTTGGGAATGAACGTTGACTCAGATGCTTTTTGAGACCAATAAAATGTCAGAAATGTCCCAGCCCGGTGTTTAGGATGCATCATAGACAGGTTATCTTTCAGGTAGCCTATATATTTTCCATTAAAAAAACCATCACGTAGCGAACGTATTGTGGCTAACTCACTTAGCTCCTGTTAGTAGCCTAGGCTATGGTCATAAGCAAATGAGATGACAGTCGAAAGATACCATTACTGCTGTTATCAATTTGCTTGGTAGCCTATAAACGCATTTATGGTTTATCCATCACTCAACCATGCTAATGACATTATTTTACCTACATTCTGCTATTGATAGGATTAACGTAGCCTACCTGCAGTAAAAAACAAGCATGTCCGATAAACATTCTCAGATTTATTTCGGCTTCAAGAGGAAATGGGAATTACATGTCATGCAGAAATCATCCTACCCTTAGATGTTCTCTGCGGTAAACTACTGTAGCCTACTGTCTTGTCCTTGTAGGAAGCATAGTGTCTTTCCAACCCACTTTAGATTAACTTCCAACAAAATTACGTCTCACTGCAACGATGCGCCATCTAGTGGACAAACGACTACGTGACGCCAATACTGGAAATGCAGGCAAATTATTATTATGATGAATATTTGGGTTTCCTTTAATCCTACAGAATTTGTAATTATGTATCGGCCGTTCTAATTGCCGTGCACCACCATCTACAGGCCAATGAGTGTACAGTCACTAAATGTACACATAACTTAATTTTTTAGACCCCCCCATGGATGAAATTCTACGAAACTTGGCATACCCCCAGAGAATGTCAGGTTAATCATACACATAAAATTTGGTGCAGTTCTGAACGTCTCAACTGAAGAGAAGGGCGATTAAAGCAGAATGATATTGCATTTTCATTTTTTACCGGGGGGGGGGGGGGGGGGGGGTGCAAATCACAAATGAGTGATTATGGGCTAGGTTGATGTGGGCCCTTGAGACCAACATACCATAAAAATTTCTTCATCCTCGGTGTCACGGTTCAGGTAGTTATTTAGGAAAAACTGCATTTTTTGGGTTTTGGGGGGCCCAGCGCGGGGGAGTGGCCCCCGGGGACCAAACGAAAATTTTCCGTAAAAGTCTAGTGGGGCTACATACCCACCAAATTTCATGTGCCCCGGTGTTTCGGTGCCCCAGGTATCGTTGACCAAAATTTCAGGAAGTAGATGACGAAAAAAAAAAAAAAAAAACTTTGACAATCCCTATATGACCGCTTTGCTAGCTTTGCTAGCGGCGGTCATAATAACGAACGGTCCCTTACTACACCCACTTCTGAGCAAACAAGCCGTATAGGTTGATCATGTAGCCTACTGCTGTCATAGCCTACTGTTTTTTCTTCCATAAAATAACTTTAATTCATATGGTTAACTCTATTATCCTTTCTACTTGTCCCTATAGTCATAGCTAATTTCGGGCTCATCATTTTCAGCGGGGGACTGGCTGATCTGCTGCTCAGGCTACTTTTGTTTTTAGGCCTATAGGCTACTGCATACACAGATCAAGCTTGAGTTTTGTTATCAATATTTGCATAATATTTGCAAAGTCTATGAATAGCCATATTGGATGATACCAAAATGCTAATATTTTAATTAATTTAATATGTTACTTGCGAATAGGTTGACAACGCTACAACTTCCAGTAGGTTATTAGCCCAATTACGTCGTTATAATCATGGCTATCTATCTTTACCAGTTGCCACTTATGTCTGTCCTCTTCCAAAAAAATTGGAAGCATGGCACATTTGGCAGCATTTCCCTCCAATACTTTTCGTCTTTTTTACCTGGCCTTTTCAGTCCCTCATGGCATCTTTCTACCATCCATCCTCCCTGACGCTTATCACTGCGGTAGGGCCGGCCCGGCTGGTATCTGAGAAAACTTTTTAGGAAAGACGGGCTATATGGACCCAACCAATTAACTCTTCTGGGGAGGGGAGAACAACCCATGCAGAGGCTGCGGTGTTAGGCATAGAATGCGGACGTGTGTAGCCAACTTTAAGAGAAGATAGATTAACGTGACAAATTTCCCTCGACCGGCCCAAAAGTGAAGCGGCCCACCGGGAATTCTCCCGATTACCCACTCCGGGCCTGACTTTGTTCCAGTTATTTCAGTCTCTTCTGATCCAAGTAACCATATAGCGATATAGCGGATTTGCTTCGTGTTGCTTCAGCCATTGTCTCAGTGTATATTGTCTATTGTGCTTCATTCACATTGATGCCTTGAAAGACATATCACAACTAAAACAGGAGTTGCTATGAATTGCTCACAACAGCATATTATTGGGAAATACCGGAATCAGCAGATGAGATCAGCAAATACGCATTGCAAATGTGCGTGGACAATATGGAATTCCCATTTTAATGTGGTCACCAATAATCAATACACATTGACTGCATGGTCAAATAAGTCCATTGCTGCCATAAGCATATATTATTAAACAATTATACATCCTAGCACAATGTATCACATAATACGCAAATAATCCTGAATATGCACACTGCACAGTATGTGTTAAACTTCAAAGGTCTTGAGCAACCTCTAAATATTGATAACATTTTGCCCAATTATTTTTTTTATATATTTGTGGGGTGAAAGCATGAACTTTCAAAAGTTGAAAAATAAGGACCACCTATATATATATATATATATATATAGAGAGAGAGAGAGAGAGAGAGAGAGAGAGAGAGAGAGAGAGAGAGAGCACAAGTAAAGATTGTAATCTAGACTGGCATATATTTCAGTAGTAAATGTTGCAGGTGTGAATTGAAATGTGTTTGTCTTAATGCCCCCAGATCTAGCTCCCACTAGTTCACCTAAACCCCCTGATTGTTGTGGACTCCAGGGGCCTCCTGGTCCTGCTGGTCCTCCTGGTCCTGCTGGTCCTCCTGGTTGGCCTGGTGTTACTGGATTACCTGGTTTTCCCGGCAATCGTGGCGTAGTCCAGTATTGGGGCCCTTACTGTAAAGGAAGCATCAGATCCAACTCAGGTAGGAAGGTCCTCTCAAAAAAAAAAAAAAAAAAAAACTTTGACAACTTCTATGCTAGTGGCGGTCATAATAAGTACAACTTCTATGCTAGTGGCGGTCATAATAAGTACAGGATGATGGATGACACCGTGTTCACGGAAGTTAATGCTCGTTCGAGGCGGTAAAGCATCCAATATAATAATAGTAATGGGAATTCTAAAGCAGGTTCATGTAGATACACATGCAAAATTAATATGCTAGTTTGGTTATTTATTTTGTGTGTTTGCAGAGCTCACAGTGTCTGTGACCAACAAAACACTTACAGAGGGACAAAATGCCACTTTGGAATGCACGTCTGCTTGCCCCTTGCGTCAGAACACCAACTTTGTCTGGTACAAGAACTCCCATCCTCTGTCTAAGAAGAACACCACCATCAACAACAACACGCTGTACCTGGACCCAGTCGGTAGTGATGATGCAGGTAGCTACTCCTGTGGTGTGGAGGGCTACGAGGACGACCTCTCCCCAGCAGTGACTCTCAGTGTCAGATGTGAGTACATGTAAGGGCGGTGATACCACCAACAATTCTGCACAGAATACACACCTTGGTAACATATTATTGTGGTATATTAATATTCTGGATGGTTACTATTTTCCCACAAAACATTCATGGGTTTAATAGCTGAGAATGTAGGATTTGTATGCTTATTTCTTTATTAATTTATGTTTTGTTTATGCACCAAGATGCACCGAAGGCTGTCTTTGTCTCCGTCAGCCCCTCTGGTGAAATAATGGAGGGCAGCTCTGTGACTCTGACCTGCAACAGTGACGCCCACCCACAGGTGCAGAACTACACCTGGTATAAGACTGCGACTGATCCTGCACCAGTAGGATCAGACAAAAATCACACATTCCCTGACATCACCTCAAAGGATGCGGGTCTTTACTACTGTGCTGCAACCAATGAACTTGGTGAAGAAACCTCCAGCATGATGGCCATAGAAGTTACCGGCAAGAACACCTAATCCTTCCACTCTCACATTCTGGCACAAAACCACTAAATATGAGTCACATACACAGGTTCAGACAACAGAGGTTAGCACGAAGGAACAAGATTTATTCACTAAAACAAGGAGGTCCAACGCACCGAAGGTGGCAAAATAGCAAGAGTAAACAAAAAAAATCAGGGCACTGCCAGCAGGGAACACAAAAACGAATACAGGGATAACGGTCAAACTTAGCTTCCAAGAGGAGCATCCAGAAGAAGGCCGTAGAGTCTCTGGGGAGAATGGCGCAGAGTCTGACTGAAGTTGTCAACGACGAGGCCAGACAAAGAGTGATGGGAATCCTGGGTTTAAGTCGGGAAAGTGCTATTGGGCTGCAGGTGCAGGCGATCAGTAAACTGGGGAGTGAGACCGGGAGGCGGGAGCTTCGTGAGAGTGAGGAGAGTTAGATGTGGGTGTGGCTGGTGTGGCCGTGACTGAGTCCCATGAATATTGGAAATATAAATAGTATTAGTAATATGTGTTAGATTGAATAGGTGAATACCCGAATCCATACCAAAGTCATCATCATTCCTTGACAAAATCCTTGAAAATGTGTGTGTCAAACATTTATATTTGCTTATTATATACAAAGCTGTTTCTCACATTTATCCTATTGCAAATCCTATAAACATTGGACAGTGTTGTGAAAAAAAAAACACACACTGTTTTGTATACATGCATACATGCCTGTCACTGTAATTTTTTTAAAAATGTACTAAATGTGTTAAAGGCACCTTTAACAAGATTTGCTCTCAGTGTCCCCCGTACAGTTGAGAAGTGCAATAATAAACGGTTACACTTTACTTGACAGTATCGACATAAGAGTGACATGACACTGTCATGAATGTGTCATAAACAAGTCATAAACGTTTATGACATAACACTTCTGTTATTAAGTGACATTCGGTTTTTGTCATAACAAGTTAGGGTTAGGATTAGGGTTAGGGTTAGGGTTAGGGTTAGAGGTTAGGGTTAGGTTTCATGTATCATGACAGTGTCATGTGTTCATGACAGTGAAATGTCACTCTTATGTCGATACTGTCAAGTAAAGTGTTACCTAATAAACTAACTAAATGTGCGTCTTTTGCAACAAATTATGAACATAACTCCGATATAATATAAAATGGACAGCAGTCTGTAGAAAAAGATCTCCAAATTCCTGTAGCATAGCAGCTTTTTTCTGTTTCAATTTCGGAGGGGCGAAGGGGTGGCAGTTTTCCCTTACCGAAACTAGACAGTTGCTAAGTCGGTAATCACCTAAGGCCGCTCAGACAATGTAATGGTAGAAGTGCCGTTCATCATGTTATGAGGTTATGTGCCATAAAAATGATTTTGGAAACATTATGTTAAGGTAAAAAAACTGTTAATGGTGCCTCTTCTGTTAAAAAAGAGTGATGCAACATGATTCGGAACATAGTTAGATGGGAGTGTTCAGTGCAGGGTGGATGCTCCTTGCTGTTCATCACTGCTGTATTCATTCCCACCCTCCAGGCAGAATGTGGCTGATCCTGGTTGCTGTGGGGGGGCTGCTGGGGACCCTGGCTGCTGTCTTTCTGATTGCCCTCATCATCGCCTACAAAGTGAAGAGGTCCATCTCACCTATCAGCAGCTACCCAATCAAAGAGAAGACTAGTGACATATAACTAGTGACATCATTTGTTTACTGTAGATAAGATATTTAAATGCATAGAATATATTCAGGATGAATGAACAAAAATGTAAGTAAACAGTAGAAAACACAATTTGCCATCTTTTTGATTAGTTAGTAGTAGAACTGTTGTAGGCTATAAAAGCAATATGGCACTCTAGATCGTGCTATTTATAGCAGATATTGGCATGGCTGTGGCTGTCTATAGTTGAATCACAGCCATAGCGAAATCTGCTACCAACACCACTCTCACTTGTGCCATATTGCTTATTTATACATAGAATATATTAATAATTCAATAAAAAATATATAATATAAAAGAACTGCATGTCATAGGTTTTCTTTTATGACTACAAGTGTGTTCTAAGCCTTCAACTTGTATTTCCTTTCTTTTGTAGATGGCCTTTTCAAGCTGCGGTAGAGAGAAAGGTAATGTATGCCTCTTCCAGGCCTAAATTGATACACAACTACTACATGTATCACCTGAACAGGTTGGTTTTATTTCAACATTTGAACCAAATGTTTTTTGGCCAGAGTGACTCGCATGTGAGTGCATGCATGTGTGGCAACAGGACCAGTGTCATAATGAAAACAATGAGTAAAGAAATCCATCCTGAAATGAAAATTGAGCTTTTTGATAACAAACACCTGTGCAAAAGTAAAAGCACTGACGAAGCACTCATGAATATATTCAGTGTCTGCTCCTACTTGTTTAGGGGTCCCAACCTGATGATAAAGATGCCACATACACAGCCTTAGATCCCAAGGTCTCAAGCTCATCAGAGTATGAAACTCTCAATGTAAGTTATACATTTCCATTTTAAGATGCATGTGATAAGATGTCATGTCTATTACAATAGTATTCAAGCATCTGAACTGAAACATGACGCGCCTACCATTAGCTCATGCTGATATATTTTCTCATATTGAGCAACGCATTTGTACACACTCAAGGAACCACAGATCTGTTTTAAGACATCAAACCAAAAAACTCACTGGACCATCCTCAGTGACAGGTCTTTATTCTGCGTTGCCTTTTTAAGAACCGGCACATTTGCTGAATGCACCATGTAAACAAACACAACTGAATTGAACTGAACTTGGAGTGTTGTATTTTCAGAAAGTGAGGAACCCACGCCAAGCAAACGAAAGCCAGTGAATTATCCTGTGCACGTTCAGCTTTCTGCACTATCCTGATGGGGATGAAATACTATGAGGAGGGCAGCTACTGTATAAGTCATGCATTACAATGTAGTCTATTGGAACATTAGTTCAAACATTTTGTCAAAATGTTATACAAGTTTGCACTTTTAGCTTAAAGGTAAAGGTCTATATATTCTTATACTGGGCCCTATGCTGTTTCTACAGTCAGTGAATTATTAGAAGGGAACCGTAAATCACTGACTATTTATTTTCTATAGGTGTTGCATTAACACAGTTCATGATAGTAACCTTTGCCCATGCATTTCAGCTGGTTAAATGTAACCAATGGACTGATTTCATTGTTTTATTATAAATTATTTGTTTATTATGTCTTGATGTCTGTTTGTAGTGCTTTGTAATGTACTCTATGCATAAAAATGTGTTATCTAAAAGACTAACTTACCTACTTACTTATAGAAGTAAACAGACACAGATATGTCTGCAGAGATAATTTACATTTTGTTAGACTTTTACAGTATAACATTATTGAATAGTCATGAAAATAATCAGCAACCACTTTCCATAGGATTACACCTGTTTCGACCTTGCCTGTTATATCGATTTATCATGCATTAAATAAATAAAATCAAATAAAATATTTTTGGCAAATCCATTTGTTTTTCTGTACATTTGATAACAGCTGAGTGAAGTACATGTATAGTACACAGGCAGTTTGGAAGGAAAGCCTCACAGTTTCATTGGTTGTTTCAACCTTCTTTAGACCTTCAAACGTCCTCACCAGTATATAAACACTTCAAAATGATAAACAATGGTAATATGCTTTTGAGGACTCATGTGGATGGCTTTTAGATGAGCCTTTGTTTACACACATGGCAGCTAGAGTTTACCTGGACTACTCGATTGTCTTACAGAACAGCAAAGCCTGGATGTTAGGCACACCACATATGTACAGTATCACAGGAACTATGTTTGCCTCAAAATGATATAGTCCTACAATTAGTCCTTGAGCCAGAGGGGTTGGTCGGTACCATCTGAGGGGAATAAGTCTTATGGTCATTTTTGGCAGGGTATACCACCCTAGAGTGGCATTGGTAGCTTTTTGTGTGTTTTTAGTATCACCCTGTTTATGTATATTATACGCTTATACAGGGATATATCAGATGAATAGTACCTTAACTAATAGATATCCCCCCCAAACTTCCACAGCTGATTATTTACAGTATGCCAATAATTGTTTGTATTGGAGGTTTTCTGAAATATTATGTATGTAAATTAGCCATTATTATAATGAAATATGCAATAATTTGCATATATTTCAAGTACAAAAATCTTAACCCTGGATAAAGTCAGGTTCAAAATTCTTCTTTTTGTATTTCATTTTGGTGACAAATTAGAGTGAAATATTATTCCTGAAATGCTGTATTTTGTAATGTCTTCATAAATTTGCTGAAAACCCATGTTTTATATATATGTTCCAGAACTTTTATTCTCTTTCCATGCTACAGGTTACAAATCATACATATTAATAGCCTCCTCTATGAAATCCTCCAGCATATAAGAGTATAACTGGAAACTTTAGTGTTTGTACTTGAAGTGGAGATTTCTGGTTCAGTTGTGAAAATGGTGATAATAGATGTTTTTAACGGCTGTTGACAGTATTACACCCACTGTAATAACATTTCACTCTAATATGTCCAAAACTGACCATATCCAGTGTTAAGGTATCTGTACATTTACATAACATTTAAAACATAACATTTCAGAAAAGTTGCAATACAAAATAATATTGGCTTAATGTAAATAGTAAATAATGTAAAATATATAGACTTTATTCTTGCACTGTTGCACTGTTTGACTTACTCATTTGCACCATCACCATGACACTCATTCACAAAGAGCACCTTACCTTCATTGCACAGAGGTCCACAGGCTCAGTCTCTGCTTCAGTCATTGCAAGCGCACCTGATTGATTAATCACCCACTATGTGGATACTGTTTTTTAGAATTTATTTAGATTAAGTTTTATTTAGTACAATTTGTATTTTAGTATATTTAGTATTTTCTTTATCTTCTACAGTCCTTATTGCTTAGTTGTGTTTTTTATATTATATACTTTTAAGTACTTTTTTTGCTGTTAGTGAATGTGTGTGTGTACTGTATGTTGTCTGTATGCTACTGTGACCTTGAATTTCCCCTAGGGATCAATAAAGTATCTATCTATCTATCTATTTATCTATCTATCTAATAATCAGCTGTGCAGGTTTTGTGGGGATATCTATCAGTATTTTTAGCCTATTCACCTGTAAGATATCCCTCCATAAACATACAATGGACATCGAGGCTGATAAAACACAACAAGCTACCCCAAATGCAATGCTATCACATATTTTCTAATTGTAGGGTGGTATACCTTGTCAGTCATTATGAAACGTATTCCCCTTGGTACCGATTGACCAAAATTAGGGAGTCTGGCTCAAGGACTAAATGATGTATCTACGATCAAGAAGATACCATTAGACTCTTGTTATTGTTCATAACAGCAGAATAAATGTTACATTTCATTTTTTTAAAACACTATCCAGACCCACATTTTGGGATTTTAAAGGCTACTCTAATCTCGTCTGACATGATCATTTTTAAAGATACTGCTTGACAATGCTATTGGTTGGCTTTAACTAAACATTTCACAAATGAATGTCAGGAACAAAGCATCAAAAAAGTGTTTCCAGACATAATCCAATTTAGATATTTCTTCCAAGCTAAACTGTAAGCAACATTAGCATAGCCTACTCAAATGTCAGGTGACTGGATGCAAGTTATATGAACCAATATTAACTAAAGCCAAGTTGGCAAGTCTGACAGATTGAGGGGACTTAGCCAAAATGTTGAATGTTTACTCTCATGCCCCTCCCCACTACCACGGAGCACTCTCTCATCGAATTTGTGATGTGCATCAGTTAACAAATTTCCCTCACGGGATCAAAAGAGTATATATACTTACACTTATACAGTGCGCACCAGACTGTGATTGACAGTCAGATCTCACACAGCCCTGCTCTGATTGGACCAGAAGAACCGGGAGCTGTGGACTTTTGCAAAACAAATAACAGGCTGGAGGTAGAAGTGCAGGTTTTTTTCTAAAACCGGCTGATTTATGCTGTTCTGTCTGAGCATAGTGTTGGTTTCAGTGAATACTGTATGATCAAAACAATCTTGCCAACTGCAGCTTTAAGCTTTAGCCTAAATCAGAAGCACACATGCACTCAAATAAAATGTACACTGATGTTTTTCTGTTTATCTGTTGACAAATCACACAGATCCAAATCACAGGGCTGGTTCAAAAATTATTATTCACTTTTGTTAACTTTGCAAGATTGGGCTTTTGCCTTCACAGGGATCTATACTATCTGAGGGTCCTTCTTGCTGCATTTATTTAGATTTCTCATGTCTAAACAATTGTATCATTCATTGTAATCAATCCCATCTCTCTGAGACAAACACATTTAGATTAATGGGCCTGTCAGTCTATGCATAATACTTCACAAATTTACTGTAACAATAAACATCCTTCCATCTATGAATATCAATGATGTCTGTGAGTATTCTGAGGAAAATAAATTAAATACAAGGAATTATAGAAGCAGGCCAGGCAGAAAACCAGAGATATCTTGAAGTCCTTAGCTTGTGATAATGTCTCCGTAATCTTTTCCAGTGATTCAATTGATTCACATCAATTAATTGTGATCTACACGTTGTCAAATATAAAGAATATATAATTATTCACTTTTGATTTTGAGAACTTAAGTCAACAAGATGATGCTATCACATCTGCTAGGAGATAGATGACTCTTGAGTCCTCTGAGTGTTCTGTCCTGGGTTTAAAGAATGCTTTCATTGCTGCAGACTGGTTGGAATTTATCTGAAGGTTTAGCATCTGTGGCGTCTCACCACGACTAAAAATGGAGTTTGACAAGTATTCTAGATTTAGAACTAGATTTAGCACTGCATTGTCGCTATAGCTATACGGTGCTCCTGCAAACCCATTCATCTGTTTCTGTTTTTGTTTCCCTGTTTTCTTTTTTTTTCTTTTTTTTTTCTTCACAGACAAAAGGCACACAGGAAAGTGTGTACCCCTAGTGTGTACCCCTAGTGACAACTGAATTAACATGCATAGAGGACTGCTGGAAGATAGAGGACACTAAATAACTACAAAGGTTTTCACATTTTTGAGTGTTGGGATTTTCAAGGCCAAGGAGCCCCTTCACCCCATCTGCTGGGGGACCAAAACATTAACATTGGTGCGCAGGCAGGCACCACAGGAAACACAACCATTGAGGGGTGGGGAAGCAGTAGATTGGAAGGTATTTGACTGGAGGAATAGAGTTTTCGGCTTTTTTGTTTTATTTTGTGTTCTCTCAAGATAGTTATGCCCCAGTTGATTCTGTTGTTGCATGCAGGCTCATAAACAAGTACATAAACATGAAATATTGAAAATGCACATAAACATGCAAAAGGGGCATATCTGGAGTAACTTTAAAAAATAATGAATAGCCTCAATTCTTTGCCGCCATTATGACCACCGCTCTAAATCCAAATAAGCACACAGGGTAGTGTGCTCTCTCTAGGGCTCTGTGTGCTGGCTAATCACTCTAGAATCTTTGCACACAACCAATAACGTTTGATATGGGCACAGCAGAGCTCAGCTTTGTGGTCCACTGAAAATGACAATTGTACCTTACTGTTAATTCCATCTTCAGTGATCATGCATAATGTAATGTTTATTTCTGTGATGACTAGAAACTAGGCTAGATTATACAGTACATCCATTAAACGTTCTGTCTATCAACATCCATTAAACTGTCTACATTCAAAACACTGCATTTTGACTGCATTTGTCACGACCAGCTTTGCCATGCTGCAGGGCGGCCTGTCCTTTGTCTGTGATTCTTATGGCTGCTGTCTGTCTGTCTGTCCCGAACCTGTAACCTGGCCATGTGGGTTAATTGATGGCTGCAGGACCTCTTAAAAGAGGCCTTCCTCTCGGCTCTCTCTCTCTCTCTCCTGTTCCGGCCGTCCGTCTGCGCGGCTGGCTGCAGCCTCGCTCCACACATTTACCTTTACTTACCCCACACATCATTCTATACTGATGAACACTACACTTTTGATTAATCACTACATTTACTGATACACCTTTATTTACTTATTAAATATTCATTGTTAAATGTAGCAATCGGTGTGGTCTCCCTTTAATGTCATTACCACTGTACGATGTAATGTTTTGACACATTTCAAAAGGCCATGGCTTGAAAGTGGTCAAAGATGAAGTATGTAAATCTGAAAATCATTGTGTATGATCAAAGGTTTATGAAGGGAGTAAATTTAATCATCTAATTTGCTTATTATGACATCACTGGATGGCAACCACCTCAAATAATCTGAGTGATATAAAGAAAGTCCTTCCCTCATCTCTCAATTAAATTAAAAAGTGACAGGTGGACGGGACTTCCGGTTGATTAAGGTGGGACTTCCGGCAAAGGTATTTGATTTCCGGTGAAGGCGGGACATCCGGGTTTTGAACTTGTCATCAATGGAGTCTGACAGGCAGGTTGTTTGAATGTGGCGGGATGCTTTTGTATGAGTCACGTGTCTGGGGGAGGGGGTTGTGTGTGTATGTGTGTGTGTGTGTGTGGGTGTGTGTGTGCGGTGAGATACTGAATTTTACAGTTTTGTAGGTTTCAGTGTCATTTTTGTACTTTTTATGATCATCTTGTATGGTTTTTTAGTCATTTCTTGTTTTTTTGGCCGGGGCGTGTGTGTGTGTGTGTGTATAAGTGTGTGCGCATGTGTACATGGGTGTGTGTGTGTGTGCGTGGGTGTGTGTACAAGGGTGTGCGTGTGTACAGGGTGTGGGGGTGTACACGGATGTGTTGGTCATGGGTTGTGTCCTGGTGGGGGATGTCATGGGAGAGTCATGCGCGAGCAATTATGAGCGGTGCTGTTAGGGAGAATAAAAGTGGTGTAAAAGTATGGGTAAAGATAGCAAAGTAAGCATGGCTAGTTTACCAACTCCTGAAAATGCGGGTCCTAGTAGCGAGCGGCTAAGTGGAGCCCCTAAGAGAAAACATTAAGAGAAGACACCAGAGAAAGCTATAGGCCTCAGTATAGGCATCTGTTGAGTATGGATGCTTTTGAATTTGGCGGGGGTGCTTTTGGATGAGTCATGTGTGTGTGTGGTGTGTGTGTGTGTGTGTGTACATGGGGTGTGGGTGTACACGGATGTGTGTGTGTGCGTCCGTGGGGGTGTGTGGGTTTCTCATGTGCTGGGGATGCGTGGTGTGTGTCATGAGGTGATCATGGGAGTGTTATGCCTAGATCAAAAATCAAAAATCCGAATTGGTGCTAGAAGCCATGAGTCTGGTAAAAATGTCTGTATAAAAAAAGGTTGGCATCAACAGAGCTGTAAATTCAAATTCATCAAGATTTTCATCAATCATTGAAAAGAATAAAATGTATCAGACAGCAGACCGGTGGAGAGAGGGTAGGGGGTTGGGCCAAAGGTCTGTGTATGCGTGTGGGACGTGTGTGTGTGTGTGTATGTGTGGAGAGAGGGGGAGAGAGAGAGGAGGGGGTTTGTATGACTGTATGTATGCTTAAAGTTTTAGTGATATGAACCTGAATAAAAGAATCAAGGATGTGATGATGCCAAGAGCCTAAAAAGGTTTCAGCCATGTGTCTGTGAACTGAATAATAAATAATACATCCTACATTTAAGCTGAACCTTAAGGCATGTCTAATGTCATGGCTTCAGGGTCCTGAGGGAGTAGGTTGTGTGTGTGTGAAACTGAATGATCTGATAATGTCAAGAACCTAAAAAAAATATCATTCATGTTTCTGTGAACTAGAATTAAAAATAAATCATAAATGTAATGTTCGGGGGTAAGCGTGTCTAACGCCATGGCTCCAGGGCCCTGAGGGGTAGGTTGCAAGTGTGTGTGTGTGTGTGTGTGCGTGTGTGTGTGTGTGTGTGTGTGAAGAGGGGGAGAGAAAAGAGAGAGAGGGTCTATGTATAGCTTTATGCTGAAGGATGGGTGTCTGTGTGTGTGTTTATGAATGAAGATTGGGGAGGGGAGACTTGCTGTACTGTAGGAACGTGGTGGAGCTATTGATCAATCTAATTATCCATCTAATGATCTGTAGACCGGTCACTGGAATTCATTTAACACTCATATTGTAACAAAATACTACCACCAGAACCCAATTGACCAAACACAATGATAAGGTGTAAAGACACCTACTGTAGCTGCATAACTGTCAACTCAACAATCAGGCCTAAACACAGGGCAACAGTCTAGCCCTAGTCAGCAACATAAAATGAATGCAAGCACTGAGGAAGAGATAACTGTAGGCACATGTGAAGAAAGACAAGGACCACATGTATTTATCAGATGAGATTTGAGCAACATTGCTTGTGAAGATTGGGTCGAGCCACGTAACATATGTCCGCTTTCTATCTTTTTTGTTTGACCCAACTGACAAGCACTGCTCTTATACCAAAATAATATTTCCAGAATAGATGGTGATGGCATTTGGTGTACTTTACCATTTGAAGAGAAAAAAGTCTGCAATGTAGAGGTAGGGTCTTATGCGGCATGTTTGGGCAGTATATTCTCTATGTATACGTACTCTAAATTATCCTCTAATCCTTCGCAAAAATATTAGGTTACTATTAGGTTACAATTAGGCATAGAATCTTTTGAAACAGGTGAGAACATGAACAGGTAGTCAATAAGGCCATAATAATAGGTGAAACAACATAGTTTAGTTATCCCGAAATAGTAGTCTAAATAGCATGTTAGGCCTAACATAGACCTCTACAGGCAACATCTTTAGGTGGCAACTTCTTTAGTTGATTACTTATGTTGAGATCATTTTGTTTCGTATCACAGGTTTTCTGAAAATGTAAGTTCATACAAACACTATTTCAATATCAATAAAACAATTTGTTTTGGGGCGTTTGGGGACTGTGTCTTAGTAGTGCAAATATGTGCTGATGTGCTGGAGTTTAAGGTTTTGCTAACTGTGGAATATTTTTGATGCTAGTGTTGAAGCAATAGATATAACTAGCTATACCTACTGTGGGGGAAAAAACCTCCATGCCATGAAAAAGGAAAGGATATATTGAAAAGGATATATTGGGTGTGAAGCAGAAGGAAGTGTGCAGATGAAACTGGAAAATTGAAATTATTTCACTCACTCCAAACTCCTAAATGTTATTATTGATTATAAAATGTTACTTTTAGTTCATCTCATGTTATCCTATTAGAGACACAATCTGACTATGAAAAAATATGCATATAACAATAATATAATCTGAATAAAAGAATCAAGGATGTGATGAGCCAAGAGCCTAAAAAGGTTTCAGCCATGTGTCTGTGAACTAAAATAAAAAATAAATCCTACATTTAAGCTGATCAGCTTAAATGTAGGATTTATTTTTTATTTTAGTTCACAGACACATGGCTGAAACCTAGGCTCTTGGCTCATCACATCCTTGATTCTTTTATTCAGGTTCATATCACTAAAACTTTAAGCATACATACAGTCATACAAACCCCCTCCTTTCTCTCTCTCTCTCTCTCCCCCTCTCCACACACACACGCACCACGTATACAGACCTTTGACCCAGCCCCCTACCCTCTCTCCACTGCTCTGCTGTCTGATACATTTTATTCTTTTCAATGACTTGATGAAAATCTTGATGAATTTGAATTTAAAACTCTGTTGATGCCAACCTTTTTTTTATACAGACATTTTGACCAGACTCAGGGCTTTCAGCACCCATTCGGATTTTTGATTTTTGATAATTGTCTAGGTATAACACTCCCATGATCACCTCATAACACACACCCATGTACACACACACACACACACAGACACCCCCCAAACACATGACTCATACAAAAGCACCCCCGCCAAATTCAAAAGCATCCATACTCAACAGATGCCTATACTGAGGCCTATAGCTTTCTCTGGTGTCTCCTCTTAATGTTTTCTCTTAGGGGCTCCACTTAGCCGCTCGCTACTAGGACCCGCATTTTCAGGAGTTGGTAAACTAGCCATGCTTACTTTGCTATCTTTACCCATACTTTTACACCACTTTTATTCTCCCTAACAGCACCGCTCATAATTGCTCGCGCATGACTCTCCCATGACATCCCCCACCAGGACACAACCCATGACCAACACATCCGTGTACACCCCCACACCCTGTACACACGCACACCCTTGTACACACACCCACGCACACACACACACACCCATGTACACATGCACACACACACATACACACACACACACACACACACACACACAAACACACACACGCCCCGGACAAAAAAACAAGAAATGACTAAAAAACCATACAAAATGATCATAAAAAGTACAAAAATGACACTGAAACCTACAAAACTGTCAAATTCAGTATCTCACCGCACACACACACCCACACACACACAACCCCCTCCACCAGACACGTGACTCATACAAAAGCATCCCGCCACATTTAAACAACCTGTCAGACTTCATTGCTGACAAGTTCAAAACCCGGATGTCCCGCCTTCACCGGAAATCAAATACCTTTGCAGGAAGTCCCACCTTAATCAACCGGAAGTCCCGCCCACCTGTCACTTTTTAATTTAATTGAGAGATGAGGGAAGGACTTTCTTTATATCTCTAATGTGCCTTTCAGTAAATAACATACTGGATATTTGAGATGTCTTTTTTTTTGTCATTTCATCCACATAACTGCTGTTTGTCGCAATTTTGTGACTTTGCCGCTTATCAAGAGTTCTTTTTTTTTTAACCTTCGTTTTTTTTCCCCCATGTCACCTCCAGGGCTGAACGGGTGAAAATCATTACAAATTCCTGATGGGAGCAAGTGTGCGGACATTCCACCTTTTTTCCTTTTGTTAACCTCCAGGGCTCAGTACATTAAACTAGGTGTATCAACAACTTTTAAAGTGCCCATATTATGAAAAAATCACTTTTTCTGGGATTTGATGTGTTATTGTGTGTCTCTGGTGCTTCCACACACATACAAACTTGGAAAAAAAACACCCATGCTGTTTTGAGTGAGATAAGGGTTTCTGGATGTATCCTGCCCTCAGCCTGGTGCCAGGTGAGATAGCTAAGCTTATGTTGTAGGCAGTGTTGGGCAAGTTACTTCAAAATCATAATGTATTATGTATTACTTATTACTGTCATTTCAAAGTAATTTGTTACATTATAATATTACTGTCTCTGAATTGTAAGGCATTACACTACTATTGCATTACTTTTAAGTTACTTCCACCAAAATATCTAGAAATATGGATTTGCCATTCTAAATGCAGTTTATTACGCTCAATGCAGCTTGCTCTTCCAATGGAGGGAGATGTGGTTTAGCATAATGACTGAGCTAGGCTTAAGGCTAACAACAGTAGAATGCAATAGGCGCAGTGCTCATGATGCAATACAAGGAACAATCATAGTCAGAATTTTGTTAAAAACCGACAAAAGGTCAAAGTGTGGTAAATTGTGATAGAAATACTAACTTTAAGGCCTAGGCCTACTCATTAAAATCAATAGAGAGCCTACTATATTGTAAATCAAAGCTTAAAGGAACCGTATGTAAGATTGTGGCCAAAACTGGTACTACAATCACTTTCAAATTACTGTAGAGCGGTGTATCCCCTTCCCCTCCGACTGGCAGAGACTTTGACTTTGTGATTAGTAGATAGGTGGAGGGTGGCGCATTAGGCCAAAACACAACATGACAACATCAACATCAGTTGAGGGCTGCAACTTCACTTTTTAAATGACAATATCCTGGCCAGACTACTGTTGTCAGTGATATAAGTATTTGAAATGAACATGATTTCTTAATGTCTAGTGACATATCAGGGCAATTTTATGATTAATTGAAATACATTTTTTACATACGGTTCCTTTAATAAAGACATGTCAAGATGGTGGCCTGCTGGCCATTTCGGTGCCCTAAGTGAGTGGCTTTGAGTGAGTGACATTTAAATGATAACTCAAACACTCAAACACCTGTGTGTTTTTAAACATTAATTTCTGAAGAAATGCTGTTTTACCTATAAATGGTGCACTGTCACTTTAAGAGCATTGATCTTTACGTTGTCATAATGCCCTTTTGCCAGCTCTTGTTTACAAGCCTTGTTTGTGAGTGAGTTACATTGATAGCACAATATTAACAATAATATGCACAATGTTAAGTTGTTTTAAGCAACCTTCATTGCTTTGGAAATGGAAGTAAGCTTATGCAATGACATGTTGCTTCACATTTCGTTTTGCGAATACAAGTGAATTATGAGCCTGGTATCCACCTAGCTATCTGAATGGAATGCGTTTCAGTCGACTCAGCATATCATGTGCTTCATGTAGCCTAAATGCTTGGAAAACGAATGATTGAAGACCCACCAATTCTAGTACTACGTGGTTGAGAGAACCCAAAAGGTATCAAACTTGCATGTAACATCGTGTTAGTGCATTTTGACATTGTAAACGTTATTGATGAAGAGTGAAACACAGTTTGCAATAAAGCTACTATTCATTGGTTACATTTGGGTGCCCCCTCTATCCTTTGGTGCCCAACGCAAAGTGCGTGATGCGCGTGGTGGCACTGCCAGGCTACACAATCTTTTTCTGCATTTCTATCCCTTTATTCTCTTCAATTCAAGTTCACAGCACAAATCTGACATGCACAACAGCATAGTTTGTGTTTTATCAAGAATCAAAAAGATTAGCGTGGCACTACTTTAGATGTTTCATTAATTTACTTGTGCTATTTCGCGAGGCATAGAGAGATCTTTCGGTTTCGCACACAAAGTGCACTAACTATTATGTTCTTCATAGCCTTGTCTCTGACAAGCTGAAAATAATGAGCGTAGGCTTATGTCCATCCCGCAAATAGAGTCCGCCTGCGAGTCTGCTGCAGCAGTCATATTCAACCAGTATCAGGAGATAACGTTCTACTATTTTGCGCTGATTTTTTCTCCTCTGTTGTTCTCGCGTGGTGTTTGCAAATATCAAAACAAAACACCACTTAATTTCGGGTTAAATGCATTGTAACGCGCGTTACTGAAGTTTGTACCGAGTAAAATATTACCCAATTTTTTTTTGTAATGCCTTACATTACCACGTTACCGCAAACAGCAATATATTACAGTAATTACATTACTTTTGTAAGGCGTTACACCCAACACTGGTTGTAGGCTACTGAAGCTCCACTGTTAGATAGCTAGCTAGCAAGCTAACCGTTTTACATAGAGATTATGGTAAAACAAAGGTGTAGTAGATGTTAGGGGATTTTTAATTGCCGTGTTTCAGACGTTGCATAATAACACCCCACCTCTCCACACCAAGCCTACAAGTTCAACTGTTTTTTAAGCCTAGGCTACATATCTCAGAAAATATGGTAGATACAAGCTTAAACCTTTGCACAGTAGTTGTTGGGTAATATTTAGCATTATTGACATAAAGTATGAAGCAAAGCCAAGATGGTCAGGCTAGGCTGGAGGCATTTGTTGATTAGGCACGAATGACCCTGTTAACAGTTAATGGAGTGGGGCGTGGGTAAGTGAGCAGCAGCTCATTAATATTAATGAGCAGCAGAAACAGCACACTTTGAGGGACTGAAAAAGAGTGTAAGAGGTAAGTAAGAATCTTTTCCTACAAGCTATTTCCAGCAAACAAATTCAGAAACATGTTTTCTGGAACTCATAGACCTATTTTAACTTCTTGAAAAATTGTCATAATATGGGCACTTTAAACTATCTGTCTCAGTGTCATAAGGTAGGCTATGTGTGTTACTGACCAATTTATGTTCTTCCCTGAGCATGTGTTGGGAGATAGAATGTTGAAGCTGAATATGATCTGAAGTGTATGCAGGCTACTTGGACATCTTGAGAAGGAAAATAAACAAGTTACCCATGTTGTTGACAGTTCTGCTAGATAGCTCTCTAAGGCATGCATTCCTGCCACCCCTTTCCGATCAGCTTTTACCTGGCACCCAGAGGGTAAAATGGTAATCTAGTGTATTGTTACACTGGTCTGAGGAAAACCAAAAAATTTTGCTGAAGCTGCTTCACACATACAGTACCCCTGCTTCACTCACTTCACTATATCCATCAACATCGGTGATTTAAGTTTTTTACCAGATCTACTTCATAGGTGTCCCGTTATTCAGAATTAATAGCCACCCCACCAGCCAATCAGAAAAGAGTATTTCCGCCCTCTTACGTGTACAGTATGTGTCACTTAATATTCATGTCTATATAAACCAAGACTGCTGATTCCTAAAGAAACGCAAGCACCCATATTATTCTTGACTTAAATTTCCCCTTGGGGATCAAGAAATTATCTATCTATCTATCTATCTATCTATATCTATTCCATTGCGACGAGAGCGAGGCATCCGGAGCGAAGGGAGTTGGTGTGTGGTGAAGTGGAGACAAAAGGTGACACTCCTCTGCTCAACGTTGAGAGCGATGCTTGAGCAGACTGCTGGAAGGTGCTGTGCTGTATAGAAGGCCGTTGGCAGGCAGCAAGCAGGGCAGAACCAGTGTCTATAGCCCCGCCGGGAGATGCGACCGGAGCCGCGATGTAAATAAGGCTTCCGATAGGAAATCCCCACTGCTCGACAAACACTGCGCACCTCAACGGTGATGGTGGCATTGCAGGAGGCAAGTCGTAAAAGTTCAACGGCAGTGTACCTAAAGGCCATCAAGACCAAAACAACACAAACTCCCCTGCCAACACAATCAGACACAGTTCAGAGTGTGGGTTGGAGTTGAGTGGGTATCACGCCAATCTGCACTCCTCTGCTGACCAACCCAGCTGATGATGATCACCAGCCCTTCAGCCAGATGTCCTTGAGCAGCAGCTCAGAGGCTATATCTCAAACCGCCTATAGGCCTACTTGCACACTTCAAATAACATAGTTTAAGTATATAGTGCAGATATTGGAACAATAGAGGGATTTTCATTCACCTCTACACTCACACCGATCAAGGCACTCTACCCAACATCCACTCATTTGCACACACGCATTTTTCTCTTCCATGCATCTCACATCCATTCTTCCAAACTATACTTAGTCAATTACAGCATTTCCACTTTTACACCTACAACCAAGCCCTATCATATTCTCTAGATACACTTTAGCTATTAGTCAATACATTTATTGAAATTGCATTTGGTGTTGGTGTCCATTTCATGTTTGCTTCCCATACGAGCCTGGGCCATAACAACTTGGCTGTTTGGTTTAACTGCAAGACTCTTAACTGACAAATTAGGGTTACATTACAAATGAACTGTTTTTTGATATTCAGAAATGATGCTAGAGCAGGGGCTTGTGAGAGCTGTAGCCTAGAGAGGTAGTAGCCATGCAGATATGCACAGACTGAGAGCAGAATGAGAATTTGCAGTTCACTGAGAATGACTCCAATGCCACTTGTGGGCAGATGTGAGGACATTTATAAACAGTGGTCAGCTATTTGGCTCCATGTTAATTCAAGCAGCAGCACATCACCATGTGCAAAATGCCTGACTGGATTGACTCAGAGTCGAAAGTACCTTGGAGATATAACGAAGACGACCGAATACCGAGATGTCACCCAATGTTAGAATGCCTGGCAGCAGTGCTTTGCCGGTGCTATGCCCGAAAATAGTTCCAAATCTAAATTGGTCTAGTAAATCCCTTCGTGTTAATTTGCATTGATATTTGTACTCGATGTGAATGTACAGGTTACGAGAAATCATTATAAAAAATCTTGAGTTATTTGATTCACTTTTGCAACGACATGCTAGCTGGAATCGCCGGATTACAGCGACTACGCTAAGCTAAAGCTAACCGGGCCGTTTCTAGATTAGGACAATGGCTGGGTCGGCTATAAAACGCTTTGGCTCACTCATCCAACTCAGGGACTGCGGGGAGTGACCCAATTTCACCTAGGGGTGGCGTATTCCTTTAAACCTTCCAACTGCTTGAGAGGCAGTCTCTCTTTTATCTACAATGCCTTATTGTATAATTCTGCCAAACATTTATCCGTAGAGAAACTATGGGATACGGGAACATAATCAAGACAGAGAATGGGAGACAATTTAGCTCAATTTATCTCAAAGCTCCAAAAATGTAGCTCACCAGTTGATCCACTTCAAAACTATCCACAGAGCATATGAAACTCCTCACCGAAAGTTTCAAATGAATCGGGCTCTCAGCTCTACCTTCTATATTTGTAATGTCCTACCCAGCACATTCATCCACATGTTTTGGGAATGTCCCACAATATATCTATGTACGCAGATATCGCAGATCTATGGATGTTTGTACTGGAGGAACTGTTAAAGTTTTCTCAGTCCAAATAAAAGCAAACCACATTAATATGATGGCAAATATTAATATTACATTTAATTACGTGCATAACAGTGCTGTTAAATGTAAGCATCAGCATTTGTGGTATCTGTCCCACCAACCCACTGCTTTCGCTGAGCTGCAGTGGAGCGTTTATGTAAGCTCCCCATGAGAACTTTTTAAGTGGGGTCAAGCTCAGATCAGCGTTTGGTTAACATTCAGCCTGTTGTTTCTCTGGACCTCTCAGTGCGTGTCAGAGGGGAAGTTTTGATTTGAATGGACAGGCTCAAGCATGCTGGAATCTGGCCAATGAGCACACTAATTCTATGTTCATGAAAGGGTAACTCGAGCCATACTCAAGGCCATGTCTACCACTATGCAGCACAATGTCTATATTGTATATATTTTCTCATAGATGTACAGTTGTGTGTTTGAATTATGAGTTAGATAATAGGTATGACATTGAAATGGCTCCACAGCAGCCAACAGCCATTGTTTTTTTTTAAATTGTTTGCGGTAAAGGGAACCAGTCTGTGTTGCAGCTAGTTTGTACAACAGAGCCGTTTTAGTGAAGTGGCCATCTTTAAAACCGGTTTGATTCGGATTTTTTAAGCAGTGGTGTTACCCAAGCCTAACCTGACGAGCCAGACCCACATCAAGATGTAGGGTCTGGGAACTCACCATTGGCAGTGTTCAATCCGAGGGGCGGGATAAACGGTTGTCTTTCAGATTTCCTCTGCAAAGACAACGGTTGTCTTTCAGATTTCTTCTGCAATAGGATAGCATTACAACTCATGAGTACCATGCGTTTTCCCACCAGCAGAGCTTGTTGGCTAGTTGATCAAACTTTTGCCAACTTAAAAAAAGCTTAACTCGAGTTGCGCTGATCACCAGCAGCAGCATCCATCTTTTGTTTTCAAGTAGCAGGGATTCATGCGGAACCGTCACAACTCTGTCATCATTATGTTAAGCCCGTTCACCAACTCTATACACAATGTGATTGGCCTGACCAAAGTTTGTTTTTTCCAGCTCGCAAGCCAACGGGGAGTTGCTAGACTTCTCTGGCTGCAAATTACCTTTGCTGATGCTACGGTGTGTCCAGATTTCTAGGCTAACCCAAGCCACTATTTCTGTGAAAAATTAAATGTTCTTGAATTTCCCCTAGGGATCAATAAAGTATCTATCTATCTATCTATCTATCTATCTATCTAAAGAGTTTTGAAGATGGAAGAGTTTCCTGGTGTCAGTGGCACTGTGGATCTTATTGTAAAAATCCTTCTTTGCAGCTGGATGAAGACAGTAGTGACTGGTAACTAAACTGGGGTCCGTTGCACAAAAGCAGAATTAAGACATCCGGGATAAGTTACTGAGCTGCGCTCAATGTATCCAAAACACGAGCGTACAGGCTTAATTGGTTGCACAACGAGCAAGCCAGGATGAGCAGACACGGATTCATCAAGCCAGGTGAAACCTATCCTGGATAAGTGCGCGCTCATGGCTCCCTCAAATAGACCCCGCCACCGATCACAGATTCACTGATTCACCATGGCAACTAGACATAACTAAAGCGGCTTCATTGCTTCTTCCACGGTGAGAAGTAGGAAGCGATAGCCTTTTCACAACAGCAGCAAACAGCAACACCTCTGTTTAGGAGAATATTGCAACTAGTGCCGCGACCACCACGTGCGAAATGGTTAGGCACTCCCGTGACGTCACATTGTTGCATGACAGGTCGGAAATGGCGATATGTAAAAGTTAATTAATGATCACAAACTTTTAAATAATGACAGTGGGTCTAGTTATATGTGATAACAATGTGTAGTGGGCAGTGGAATAACTATTGGTTTCCGTTTGTGATGACTGCTGACTGAGATAAGGGATGAGATTAAATAGATCCTGGAATTTAGCCTGGTCTGGAGCAGGCTAGCTCCACAGAATAAATCGCCATGGTAACTTATACCATAACATATCCTGCTGCCCCCTATCCCGCTTTTGTGCAACTGGATCACGGCTAAATTGAGCCAGGATAACCAAGATATCCCGGCTTAATCCCTTATCCTAGTTTTGTGCAATAGGCCCCTGGTCAATGATCGGTAAGATTTATTTTGTTTAAGTCTGCAATAACATTACAGTTGTTTGAGGTCACCCAAAGGCAGAATGCATGCCAGTAATCTAATTACAACACATATGGATGGACATAGTGAACTTAAGAGACATGTTTCATTGTTTGAATAGTTGCTGCACTTTGCTAGCCTGGAAAATCCAGACCCTGGTAATCTAGAAAGATTAAGGGTCTGGCCACGAACAATGTAATGGCCCAACTCGAGGGGCGGCACCAAGCATGGATTTGAAAATCTCACTGCACGCAATTGGATAACACTAGAACAGTGGTCACCAACCTTTTTGAGCCCAAGATCCCTAACCTCGCCCTGAACAAAGGCAAGATCTACCTTGAAGCGTCAAAAGAAAATCAAAGCTAAAATACTTCCAATTTAAGGCCTTTTATTTAGGCAAATGTATCAGGTCAAAAATATCACATCCTCCACCCCCTTATACAGGCGTCAATGAGATAACAACACTTTAACATAGTCTTTACTTACATGATTTTGGTTTTGATTTTTGAGTAAGTGTTTGTGACAATACGTCATGATAAATTTGATGTTTGATCGCTGTTTTGGTATGAAGCATCTTTCACGTAATTAATGCGTAGCCTACTCTAGAAAGTGAAAGTAACCTAAGCCTAGGCCTACAATGCACTCCGTGTCTGTGCACGTCCGCAATCGATTACATTCTTCAAATGGAGAACAAATTCCTGATCGCTAAACTTTTGTTTTTTATTTTCTGTCAGTTAGCAGTTGATATAGAAGCACCTAACATAATTTGACTTCAGCGGTGACAAGTCCTGTTGCGAGAGAGAGAGAGAGAGGGCGCACCTGCAAAGTGGTGCTGTGCGTGTGTGTGTGTCTGCATGGGGTTACGTTCGGTTCAAGTCAGAAGTTGGTTCGTCCGGTCCCGCATTCACGCTGCTCCATTATTAGATTAACTTTATCAGACAGCACTGTAAATGTATGCAGGAATTTTTCGCATTATGATGGCTAGGTCTTGAATAAATCATGCGCTATCCTATCCCACGCTGAAATGTAGGCTACGGCCTGTAAACGTTGGCGAACATGTGGGAATTTGGTGACTGTTTTTAATTGTCCTGTTATTCTCGGGATCTACTGGGCAAGTCCTAAAGATCTACTGGTCGATCGCGATCGACGGGTTGGCGACCACTGCACTAGAACAATGTTTACTCTGAATGATTCCGGACTTCTACGCAATTGGATAACACTACGACCAATGTTTACTGACCTCCAACGTTGCAGCGCTGTGTCAGTTTCAGTTTTATCAGTTTAGCTTGCCTCTGGCCCGCATATATCAGATACGCCGATTTGATTGGTTCCCCGGGATGCAAGGGGTAAAAGTAACGTGCATCATTGCTCATTGCCAGAGTGTCTCGCAGAGACAATTCTATTGTGCTCTCGCGAGAACTCTGGATTTCCAGGGTAGCACTTTGTCTTTGTAGGGCAGAATACATACATTTTATGAAGATTGATTTTCAGGAGTCACGTGGGATCGCCGAACAAGATGGCTGCACATTAGAGCGGTCCAGAATAGTCACCGAAATAATGTAATATATCTGTTAATATCTCCTCATTTACGACTATTTCAGCAATACTTCATCAATACTTAATAGTTCCTTCGACAACATCCGTCAAATATACATTATGGCTTCGTCTAAGTATTTCAAAGGTACACGTGGAAAGTCTGCCATGGACACTGGTGGTGCTAGCCCAAAAAGCCCTGAGCAAAACGTTAGCTTGGAAAATCTTTTCAGTGAAGTGAGTAAAATGAGCTCTACGCTGAATGCAGTGGCTTCGGACATATCAACTATTAAAGCTACTACAACGGAACTGAAAAATGCTGTAAGTGCCATTCAAGAACGGCTGACTGAGGCAGAAACGCGAATATCCAAAGTGAAGGACACTACTCAACAGTTGGTTGGCGACCGACAGGTGCACTGCAAGCGTATAGACACGTTATGGAACCGTGTAGAAGATTTAGAAAACCGAAGCCGCCGTAACAATATCAGGCTGCTAGGTTTGAAGGAGGGCGCCGAAGGAAACAACTTAAAGGCCTGCATTGAAAGGATTTTGTCTGAGGGCTTAGGCATGGACATTGACAGTGAATTTGAGATTGAAAGGGCACATAGATCTCCCGGATACCGTCCGGAGGACAACCAACCACCACGTCTAATTATGATTCGATTCTTACGTTCATCTGCGAGAAAGAATAATAACCTGACTCTCGCCAGATGAATTTCGTTCCGCCTAGCTCCACTCATCCATCTGGGATCAATCCACTGGAGTGTTGCTACAGAAGGCTGGGCCTAATCAAAAAATGCTTGCATATGATTGAATAAGCCACTTGTTCGTCATCTATTGACGTGCTACTTCAACCACTCACTTCAACCACTCACACTCACTCGAAGCCAACCCGTGACGCTGATAACAGTCTCACAGTCGCTTCTACGCTATGTCACATCTATGAAACTCCCGCCCTGCGTCCTGATTGGCTCTACCATAAAATCTCGTGCTGAAATCACTCTCAATGGAAGAGGTCCCAGATGGATGTGAGTGAAGCTTGGCGGAGCTAAGCGAAACGAAATTCATCTGGCGAGAGTCAGGTTAGGTGCTTAAGGCAGAGAGAGAGAAAAGGGGAGCAACATGGAACGGATGTGCGCTCTCATTTTTTCCTGATATGACCAAGGAACTGGCGGAGAGCAGAAAGGCTTTTGCTTCGGCCAAACAGCTACTGCATGCCAAGAAAGTAAAGTTCACCCTCGCATTTCCTGCGACACTACGATTCACGTGGAATGGGAGGAATAGGAAGTTTCAAGACGCGATGGAGGCTGTCAAGTTCTTTGAGCAACGAATGACAGATGGCGCAGCTGATGGAGAAGACGATATTGTTGAAGATTAACGTAGGCCTACAATGACAATTATCACTAATGGAGAGTTTGAGAAAGGTATGGTGTGACTGGACGTTTCTTTTGTGTAGTTATCTGAACCTAGGGAAGCTGGACGTTCCTCAGACCAAATCAGATTTTCTTTTTGTTTTGTTTTCTTTTGGTATTTGGACTGATTTAAAAAGGGAAGAGTCTCCAGTTAGTAGGAGTCTCCTGTGTGTGAATATGTTTTCTTCTACTGATAAGGGGGGTTATTGTTGACCAGTTTGGTCGTGTTTGTTCACATTTTGATTAGGAAATTATTCAGTGTTGGTACAAAAACTCTGGTACTGTTTCAAGAAGGTCAGACAAAATGGAATTGCCTTTATATGCTCTATATCTTAATTTGTTTTCCATAAGGAATGAATGGCATATAACTTTTATGTTAAGATAGTGTCCTGGAACATAAATGGATGCAGAAATCCAGTAAAAAGGAAGAAAGTTCTCTCATATCTTAAGCTTCAAAAAACAGACATAGCATTTATTCAAGAAACACACCTAACAGATGATGAGGCTAAAAAATGTAAAAGAGATTGGGTGGGGCAAGTTTTTTACAGCTCTTTTTCCAGCAAAAATGTTCACAAAATGTTAAACTTCTCATTAGTAAGGGTATTTAGGGATGCAAATGGTAGGATTATTTGTCTTGATACCATCATAAACTAGCATAGAAATCTAGACGCGCCCCTAGCGGCAGCAAATTACATTTGCTGCCAGGGCTAGTCTAGCAACTCTCCGTTGGCTTGTGAGCTCCAGAAATCAAAACTTAATCAGGCCAATGAAATCGTGTATAGAGTCGTTAGGTGGGCTTAACATAATGATTGATGGCAGAGTTGCAACGGTTTGGCTTGAATTCCCTGCTACTTGAAAACAAATAAGATGGATGTTGCTGCTGGCGAACAGTGTGACACGAGTTAAAGGAATTATCCGGAGTAAAATGCACTTTAGATCAATTTACGGATGATTGGGGGTACATACGTTGAGTTGACATCAAAATCATGTCATTCGGATGTGTTTTGAGAAAGTTTGATGGTACCGTTTTCAGTCACAACTCGTAGCCTGGAAGTCAGCGGGGCATTTCAATTGCGCAGCTACAAAACGCTATTTGTATACCTCTTCTACAGTTCCAAACAACATAACACTTACGTGGTAGTGAGTAGAGGGTCCGTAAAGCCAACCCGAAGTATCCCGAGGTCTTTATGTGGTCGAATAGAGAGTCCAGAATTAATTTCATCAAGCCAGTACCTTTCCGGAAATGTTGCCATCTTTGCTGTAGGAGTCTTATTGCTGAGTGTGTTGTAACACGCTCTGGAAATTCACAATTTCGTCGCCGTTTAAAAAAAAAAAAAAAACATAGTCCAGTCCATACAACTTCATTTCAATTTCGAAAGAAATACTGGACTATGTTTTTTTTTTTTTTAAAAGACGGCGACGAAATTTTGAATTTCCAGAGCGTGTTACAACACACTCAGCAATAAGACTCCTACGGACTTTCCCCTGAAGGTGGCGGCAAATATGGCAAAATTTCCGGAAAGGTACTGGCTTGATGAAATTCATATTTAGATTTTAACCAAGTTTTGGATAGTACATCAGATAAAAGCAGAATTACCCAAACCGTAACACCTAAGGATAGAGCAGCTATTCACATGATGATGAGAGACAATGGTTTAATTGACATATGGCGCTTGGTCAATCCAAGCAAACGTGAATATTCTTTTTACTCTCATTGCCACAAGTCCTTTTCACGTATAGATATTATTTTGATCTCTCAAAATCTAGTCAACTTTGTCATTGACAGCACCATTAATGCCATCTCCTTGTCTGACCATGCACCCGTTGTACTTTGTATAAATATACAACCAGACAAAACCAGGCGAGGTAGATGGAGGATGAACACCTCCATGCTGCAAGACATGATATTCCGTAATGAACTGGCAGAAGATTTATCATCATTTTTTGAAATCAACATGGGTAGTACAGATAGTGTGGCAATGGTATGGGAAGCATCAAAAGCTTATGTTAGAGGTAAAATCATAGCGCAAACTTCTAAAAAGAAAAAAGAGTACATTAACACTGTTAAAAAATTGGAAGCAGAAATAATCATAATGGAGAGAGAACTGGCCAAACATTATTCAGACAGTCTGTTCAATGATATTTGCAAATCTAAATTCAAAATACAAGAAATATTCAACAAAAAGGCATAATATGCTTTATTTAGATTGAAAACAACATTTTATGAAGCAGGAGAGAAAACGGGCAGGCTTTTGGCTAGACAGCTTAAGGAGCAAAACTCTGCTCATGTAATTCCTGCGATAAGAAGAGAGGGTTCTCTAATAACATCTTCCAAAGGAATTAATGAGGTCTTCCAAAGTTTTTACGAGAAGCTCTATAGGTCAGAAGGTATGCCAAACGAAACATCATTGCAGTCCTTTTTCTCCACTATACCTCTTCCAAAGGAATTAATGAGGTCTTCCAAAGTTTTTACGAGAAGCTCTATAGGTCAGAAGGTATGCCAAACGAAACATCATTGCAGTCCTTTTTCTCCACTATACCTCTTCCAAGTCTATCATCTCAACAGGTAGACATTCTAGATAAACCAGTTTCACAAGAAGAGGTCATAAAGGCTATTCAGGCTATGAAAACAGGGAAATCACCTGGAACCGACGGGTTTCCTGTTGAATATAATAAAGAGTATACAGACATAATTTCTCCAGTTCTGACTAAGGTGTACGAAGAGGCTTTTCAGACCGGCTCACTTCCACCATCTCTGAACGACGCACTTATATCATTGATTCCTAAAAAAGGCAAAGACCATACAGATTCTGCCAATTTCAGGCCTAATTAATGTAGATAGCAAAATACTGGCCAAGGTTCTGGCTTTGAGGCTAGAAAAAGTTTTACCAGACATTATACACCCTGACCAAGTTGGTTTCTTACAGGGTAGATCTTCTGATAATTTACAAAGGCTTATACACTTGATATGGTTGAACTCCTCCAGCACTGCACCAGTGGCTGCAGTCTCATTGGACGCAGAGAAGGCCTTTGACAGGGTCGAGTGGGGTTTTCTTCTCTCGGCCCTGTCAAGATTTGGGTTTGGAGCTGGTTTCATGAAATGGTTCAAGATTCTTTACAGTAATCCTAAGGCAGCAGTCATGACAAATGGTCTGATCTCATCATTTTTTAACCTCTCCAGGGGAACACGACAGGGGTGTCCTCTATCACCACTTTTATTTACAATCGTTTTGGAACCTCTGACCATAGCTGTAAGAGCAAATCCCTCTATCAAAGGAGTGGAAGGAGGGGGTAGCGACCATAAGCTAATGCTTTATGCTGACGACATACTTTTTCTAATTAGTGACCCACAAAACTCCCTACCTGCCTTAATGGAGACCATCGATGATTATTCTCATCTTTCAGGTTATAAAATGAATTGGACCAAATCTGAAGCAATGCCAATATCCAAACATTGTCATCCACATGTAATGACACAGTATAATTTTAAGTGGGTCCCAAAGGGCATGGTCTACCTGGGTATCAAGTTGAGTCCGGACTTAAGTGAAATGTCTGTATTAAATTATGATCCATTGCTTCAAAAAATCAAGACGAATATAGGGAAATGGGAGAGGTTAAAACTGACCTTATGTGGCAAAGCAAATGTCATCAAAATGGTAGTTGCACCACAAATTAACTATATATCCATGATGCTCCCGCTCAGCATACCAGATCATATTCTTAAACAGTATGATAATCTCATCAAGGAATTTCTTTGGGCAGGGAGGAAACCTAGGTTTAAAATGAGCAAACTGTTTGCACCTAAAGATAAAGGTGGTCTTACCTAATATTAGACTGTATAACTTGTCTTTTGAAATGGCTAAGATAACTAAACACTGGATTAGAGGGGTGTCTGGTTTAAAATGGGCCACCATAGAGGAGAGTCTCGCCAAACCTTTTCATCCTATACAGGTATTATCCCAAAAGTTGACTGGTTTGGAGAGAGATAAAAACCCAATTATTAAGCACTCTAGGGAGGTTTGGGCAAAAAATCATAAGCTACATAAACTTTCACATCACAAACAGCAATATGCCTCAGTATGGCTTAACCCAGAAATTAAAATAGGGAAACAAACAGTGTTTTGGAAAAGGTGGATAGATAATGGACTTCATACAATTAATGATGGCATTTTAAAATCTTTTGCTGAGCTAACTCAGGAGTATGATCTCAGAGAGAAAGGTGACTTTTGGAAATACTTGCAGATTAGACACTGCATAATGGGAAAAAGTCGGCCAATAAAAGAAGACAATCCAGTAGTTGATTATTTCCAATATCCGTGTAATCATAAAGCATCAGTATTTTACAATAAACCCATCTGTGTGGCCAGCAGCACATGTGACAATCTAAGAATAATTTGGCAGAGGGATCTTGAGTGTGAAATTGATGAAGATAATTGGGAGCAAATTCTGGCAGATAATGGTAAATATATTAAAGAAATTAGATGTAGATTTATTCAATACAAAATATTACACAGATTTTATTGGACACCATGCAGACTTTTTAGAATAGGGCTAATAACTAGTAATATATGTTGGAAATGTAAAAAGGAAACAGGCACATTTCTGCATCTCATGTGGGATTGTGCTATGGTCAAGCCATTCTGGTGTAGAATATTGGGGTTTCTTGAGACGTGGATAGGAGTTGACCTACCAGTGTGCCCACGCTTATGTCTTCTAGGAGATAAAACTGCAATACCACAGCTGACGAAAGATGTTCACTCAGTGCTGATGGTTGGGTTGGCCTCAGCTTCTAGAATTATACTACGACATTGGAAGTCACCTATAAATCCAACATTCCAGGACTGGAAAGTTTTAATGAGCCAGACAGTGTCGTATGAGGTCATGCTTGCTAGAATAAAGGGTAGAGGACCGGTGGTATTGGGTAGCTGGGATTTCTTTGCAGAGTACCTGACCTCTGGACTTGTACTTTAACTACTGGGATGTGCTAGGAAGACTATGTACATTCATCTTCTCTGCTTGTATGTTCTTTTATGGTGTTTATTAGATTAGATTATACTTTGTGCTTTATTTTTATTTTATTTACTTATTTATTTTTCTTCTTCTTTCCGACCAGGAACATCTAAATATGTTAATTTAACTGTCTGACCATGCTTGTCTTTTGTTTCTCTTTTTTCTTTGTGTGATGTACCGAATGAGATATGTACCACAATTGTTCAAATAAACCTTTGATTAATTTTGAATTCACAGCATTCTCCTCTGTGACAAATGCTATTAACACTATTTTGATTTATTTTTTTTATCCTGCAATCTTCGCAAAAGTATAGGTAGTTCAAAGAATGTCTGCACATTTTAAGGTTCAATAGCAAATACCATGGCATAGGTTTTTAAACAACAACTTGTGCCTCTGAAAACACAAGCTTAAAGGAGAATTCCGGTGTGATATTGACCTAAAGTGTGTTGAAACATGATGCCGAGTGTGAACGTATATCTCATAGCCCATCTCGGCTTGTCCCCTGCACTCCAAAATCTGGTGCTAGTTAGCCGATGCTACCAACAGCTTGTTCAATGGAGGTGGTTCGGCATCGGGCTAGCCGTGCAAATAAATCACTGTTTTACACCATTTACGAGGCTCAATGTATCTCCACACTTCATTGGTATACTACCGAAGACCCTGACATTTAAAACGAGACATTGAGAACTTTGAAAAAGCACTGGTAGTTTACTTACAAGACGATTTATACAGACAGTATCTTCACGAAGTTTAGCGTTTGCAGCCATCTTGAATTTAGTCACGATAAGTCGAGCGACGAGTAAGAATGAACAGGTATGATAAGGGATCAGATTCCAAAAAGAATTCAGTGGAAATGCATGGATTCTAGTTGCTGCTACTGGAAGAAACACACACACACAAACTTTCTCTCTCTCTCTTAGGTTATAATTGGAGTCACAACAGCATTACAATGGTTCCGTTTATCAATATGTGGCTTCCTAAAAAGCTTTTGGACATCATTCATTTAACATTCATTCATGAAATATCCTAATGGATAGATCTAAACATAGACTGAGAAGTATCAAAATGTATTATCATTAAATATTGAAATGTATGTTGTGAACAGAGGCCAAATGTGCAGATTTGCTGCAGTTGAAGCAGTGTAGCTGTGCCGCAGGGGAACAGCATGACAATATAACTCTGAGTAGGTTATAATTTCAGTCTTAATAGGTAAATGCCCCTTGAGCTCCGATTCAACGATGCTAACATCTGGTAAAATTGCTCCAACTTTTTAAGAAAACCAAATGTCCCCAAGTCAGCATGTTGTGTGCTTTGTTTTCTTTGTTTTAATATGAATCCTTACACAACATCAGACATGTATTCCCTGCAATTTGTCTTGGCCTATATATATTTTTCCCACTCTGCATTATGGAGCAAGGAAAGGAAGCTTCGTACTTCCTTTGTGCGATTATAAATGCAACCCATTTTTCTTTGCTTTTACAAAGTGTGGCAATGGCTTTTACAAAGTTTTTAGGTGTTAGCCAATGTCTTTTTTTCTTCAGACAAGCATGAGGTGCTCAGCTTTGCTAACTAAGCTAATCCTTTTCTCAGCTTGGTGATCCCAATAAAATCTAAAATCCCAAATGGAAAACTTTTCTTTGACCAAGGTTTTACATCATAGATTAGTGATTTATTATGTTTATTTTCAAGATCTGGGTAAATACAGTTAGGTCCATAAATATTTGGACAGTGGCACAATGTTTGTATTTTTTTTTTTGCAATCTGAAACCAAGCAATCAAGATGTGTGTAAAGACCTTCAACTTAAATGCAAGGGGTTTAATAAAAATGTTGCATTAACCATTTAGGAATTACAGACATTTGTATACATTTTCACCTTATTATTGAGTCACAAAAATAATTGGACAAACAAACAATAATTAGTGGTTATATTTAAATATGTTATAAATCTATGTATATGCAATGTAATACTCCCAATAATTATTATTATATAAGTTATTATATTATTTGGTTATACACAAACACTGTGGCCAACAGTATGCTGTAGGGAATGAGAAGCAGATCAGAATTTAGAAGCTTTTGTATGGAGACTAAGGAATGTTAACACTCCCTATCATTGTTTAACACAAGCATATTTTAGTGTTATGGTAACACATTGTAGAAATTATAATTTTTTTGTAGATTTTCAACTTACCAGATAGCCATTTAGTGCTGAGAAGTAATTCACTGAAAACCAATGAATTCTGGGTCCCCCAATAATATATAGTATTACCCCCCCCCCACCCCCCCACCCCCGTGGCGCCCCTGGGGCCATCCATAGGTCAGGAGCCTATTAGAGCTTCTGAGTACATATCCAAGGCACAAAACCACAAAACCTTCCCTGACAATTAATGTGCCCTTTTGCAAGAAGTCACATGCCAGCTCTAAGGTCATGTCCTCGTTTTGCAGTCCAGAGAGTCTATGGGCCTTTTTCTCTCTCCCTCTGATTACCACTAGAAGGCCTCACTGGTGACACAATGAAGCCTTCATGGACTAATTAATACTGTTCAGAAAGGGATAGGTTCTCATGTTCTGCGGGGCATTATGCAATTGGAAGGATCCATGGCTGTGACACCTCACACAAGGTTCTGAGAGGTCAGTCTCTGTGTTACACAACCATGTTTTCACTCATTCTCCATGTTTCAGCTCTAGATTCAAGTGCTAGTACTATAGCACAAACCTGTGCTTCAAGCACAGTATTTGCTCTCCGGCCATTACAGAAGTGCTTTTGGTGGATATTTCAAATAAGGAATAGGCTGTATGTGTGCAAAAATGGGAAATTGGGATTTATGGAGCTGTTAAAGGCTGAAAACAGCTAAAGAGAGCAGAGATAGATACCCTCAGAGGAAATGGCTTAAAAAATCTTTTTTAAAAAAACAAAACATGCAGGATAATGCACTTACACTACAAAGTTCCTGTCAACAATGAACTTATAGTGCAGGGCGATATGTAGCAAAAAAAAGGTGTTTGGAACATTTCATATAGATTTTTGCAAATTATGACCCTATAGTTTGCAAACTACCTGTTTCCAATTTTTTCCCGGACTGCACAGGTCCAAAATCCAAGATGGCGGATATATCACCAAAAATTGCAAATAATCGCCTTTTTAAACATTTTAAATGGATATATGTTAGGTATTATCATTATATACATACATTTTCTAATAAAATTGAATTACTTAGGTAATAAATATGACCATGGGTGACATGAGATGTCATGATTATCAACCAGTGATGGGTGTAACCACCATTATGCTATTTATTGGCATACCCGGAAAAACACATTGACTGATTTAAAAGTTTCCTTCACATAACCTAATAATCATTTGAATTAAAGTAATGTTCTGCACTCACCCCAATAGATTAGATTAGAGTAGATTAGATTCAACTTTATTGTCATTGCAGAGTACAAGTATGAAGACAACGAAATGTGGTTTGCATCTAACCAGAAGTGCAAAAAAGGAGAAAAGTGCAATGTGATATACAAAGTATAGACAGGTGGTGCATAGACAGGTCAAGAAATATAGTGCAGTGTAGACAGTAGTATACAGTTGATTTATATAAAGTAGAGAGGTTTAGAGTAATATAAATATGTGCAGTGTATTAGCAGTTACCTTATAAGAGCAGAATAATATGGCTATGTAATGTAAACAATGTATAAACAACATACATGGGGGGGGGGGGGGGTCTGCCTCCTTGTTGTCCCTGTCAAGGTTGCCATGGTCGTGGACACCTCAACAGGCACAGGCAAGGAGGCATTGGACAGGGGTGGGTGGGTGGGGGGGGGGGCTTAGTTGGTTGGTTGTCACTGGGATGGAGAGCTAGAAGCTTCCTCTGAACCTGCTGTGCGCCTTATGCAAGCATCGCTTGCCCTGGATGGCCTCAATGGAGGGGAGTGAGGAATGCGTTGGGCAGTTTTCACCACCCTCTGCAGTGCTTTTCGGTTGTGGGCAGAGCAGTTGCCATACCAAACTGTGACACAGTTGGTAAGGATACGCTTGATGGTGCAGGGGTAGAAGTTCACCAGGATCTGAGGAGGCCGGTGGACCTTCTTTAGCCTCCTCAGATAGAAGAGATTCTGGTAAGCCTTCTTGATCAGGGTAGAGGTGTTGAGGGTCCAAGAGAGGTCCAAGAGATGTGGACACCCAGAAATCTGAAGCTGGTGATACACTCCACTTCAGTCCCATTGATGAGAATGGGTGTGTGTGCTAGCTTTAGACTTCCTGAAGTCCACAATGAGCTCTTTGGTCTTCAATAATTCTGTTAACAGGACTTGCAGGAAATTGTGGGAACATATGAATTTGTTGATTATATGCAAGCCTAATGCTGCCCACTACAGCTAAGTCTGCCTTCATCCATGAATTGTGACTGGTTTCAGAAACAGCATCCTCTGAACAATCTACAGAGAGTAGCTCAGTGCAATTAACACACACATTGGATAGCATCTTAATAGATGGCATGGCTGTTGTGCAGGAGATGGTTGTCAGAAAAAGTGACATAAACTGTTGCCAAGATCTGGCAGAATGCTTCTTTGAAAATGTTGAAAGTAAGGCACGAGGCTACAATGACATATACTTATTATTTAACAACTATACCATCACAAACTCCATGAAAGACAGGACGAGACAGGTCCATACAATGGGAAAAGCACATGATAAGGGATACAAAATACAAGACTCTACACCAATCAAAGACTTTAAAGCTTTCCTGGGATCGAAGGAAACCAAAGCCAACCTCATCCTCTACCTTGGTCATAAAGCTGTTGAACTATGTAAACTGCCAGTCACAGTTCACACACACAAAGGTGGCAGTAGCAGTAAGTCATTTTGGCAAAACCCCATATATCTATATGTCACACAGATGTCTTGGTGCTTGCCCTTCGCAGGGTACCAGACATCAACAAAGACAGTCTCATTATCCTGGGCACTGGAGAACGTCGACAAAAGATACAGCCTAGAAATCTTGACGCACCCTAGCGGCAGCAAATGTAATTTGCAGTCAGGGTAGTCTAGCAACTCTCTGTTGGCTTGTGAGGTGGAAAAACCAAACTTCGCTCAGGGCAATCACATCGTGTATACAGTCGGTGGACCTATCGGGTATCCTATTGTATCCTATCCTATCAGGAAATTGAAAGTCAACCGTTTATCCCGTGGGAAAGGAAAGGTTTCTGTTTCAAGTCAATAAAGTCATGATGGTGTCATTAACACACTTTGTAGGCTTGTAGTAGGTCCTCATCCATCCGTTTAACACTCTGTAAAGCGCCATGAGACATGTGTAATGTTTTGACGCTCTATAACTGAAATTAAATTGAAATTCTGAGAGCACACAGGCAAGCAAATGTTTGGGCACAAGATACAGTGCCTGCTCCAAAGATTCTTGACTCACTATCACTGGGATGGAGACAAATTGTTGATGGCAGACATCCCAAGTCTCCCGGAAGTTTCGGGAGTCTCCCGCATATTGATAGCGGCTCCCTGATGCCCCGCAAATTAGATAAAATCTCCCGGAATCTAGAGCGAGCGAGCAAGAGCGTGCACGCAAGACCGAGACTTCAAATCACGTATGCATCTGAGTTTAGCGCGCACACGACAGAGAGAGAGAGAGGGGGGTGGTGCACGTGTGCCTGAAGCAAGACGCATCCTGATTGGCATGTTTTGCTAAATCAACCAATCAGTTTTCAATGTAGTCAGGCTTTTATGTCTTTTATCCTGAACGAAATTAATCAGTTCAATGTATCTAGGAACAGGAGCGTCATGGCAGAGTCAGAGTGCCCCCACAAAATGACCCATTTAAGACCCATTTCACATCAGACCACACAATGTGTAGGCCTACCCTTGTCTCATATAAACAATAATGATACTGTAGTTGTAGTTGTATGCTGCACTGTTTGTAACAGTGACTTATTGCCCATGGCAGGTTAAATGATTGCAAAAGACATGTTGAGGTGAGTTGAGCAAGTGTCATTTCATGTGCATATTATTCAGGCCTATACTAGATGGCTAGTTGCCAAGGTTACATGCCAAGGCTAGTTCCCAAAATCTACATATTTTATTATCAAAATTCCTATCTATAGGCCTTCCTTATTTGGTGTACTGACTACACATTATTGAACAAACATTCATCTGTATTTCAGTATCTAAGTATACCTATAGTCTACAATAATTCTTTTTTTTTTTCGGGATACCTCCCTGAAATGACTTTTAGCAGGTTGGGATGTCTGTGATGGGCAATGGGCTCCTGATCTGTCAAAACTTCCACCAGCACCAGAGGCTGTTGTGAAGTGTTGTTGTCTTGCCAGCCAATGCAGTATAAGGTGTTCATGCAAGAGTAACAACTTACCATTCACGCAACTTTGCAGGTGTGAAGGCTCTGAGGAGATGTACACCAATATTAAAAAGACAGTGACAGTGGTGAGGATAAATACTTGAGTGACAATGACAATGTTTTGTTGAAATCTTCAATAATGAAACAAGATGCAGATTTTTTTCTCTTTTTTTCATTTTTTCCATTTTTTTCTCCAAATTTTTTGCCAAATGATGCAATACATCTTTTGAAAATAGTCTGTATCTCACTTGTCTACCTTATTAGGTGTATATTTATCAAAAAGTTGACCACTTTAAGCCTTTATATTATTTTTCCGCATATATTGTCCGCCATCTTGAATTTTGGCACTGAAAATGAAGAAAAAAATTGGAAACAGGTTGTTTTGTATTCAATGGGGTCCTAGCAAGTAAAAAAAACACCAGTTGCAAAAATCTATATGAATCGTTCCTAAAATAACACAATTCCCCATACTATTACAGAATAAGCACTCATGTATCCATTGATATATGGTGTGTGTGTGTGTGTGTGTGTGTGGGGGGGGGGGTTGTTGGGGTTGTCAATCACAGTCATTAGTTATTAGCCATCATGGATGTATACTCTAAAGTCATAAAATAAAATTAACTTTGAAAACATAAAAATGCTTCAATGTTGTCAACGTTGGTCAAATGCACAAACTTCTTTCCCAGGACTTGCTTCCACATCCTGTTTTCACATAACAAAAGAGACCTCAACGGACAAAGCAACATGTTTAATCAGGCATCTGCACTTAACCACTGAAAGGGCCGGGCTAGGGCATAAGCACATGCAGTCACACCACCATGACACATCAGTCATGCCAGATATCAAGGCTGTACATTTTTAATGGTGTTCTACGTCTCAGTGTGGGACTCATTAAAATTGACAGCAGGGCTAACATCAGCAAGCTAACACCAGCGGCCAACCTGACTCGGCTAGTCGCTAGGCCAAGGCCTATGCACACGGCAGAGACTGCACTCAAAGTGTAAGGAGCAGACACAGTAAAATCATGTTATGTTCAGTTATTTCCTGCCCATTCACATTGGTCGATACCTGACCTTTGAGCTTTTTTAATAAAGATATTAACTTTCAACCTTTCAACCAAGCTCAAAGATCAAAAACAAATATTGGTAGACAGCCTCCTGTTGATGTTTCTGCACCCCCTCCACACATATCAGGATGATGATGAAGAAGAGGAAGATGATGATTATGATGATGATGATGATCAACCCAACCCTTTATAGACCATTATTAAATCAGTAATCCCTCTTCCAGCATGACTGTTCACAGTGCACAAAGCAAGGACCATAATGGCATGTTTAAGGTATTTTGGTGTGGGAGAACTTGACTGGCTCACAAAGAACATAGTTCTCCACACACCATCCATCACCTTGGGGATAAACTACAACAGACATTGGGGAGCCAGGTCTTCTCGTCCAACATCATAAATGTTTCTATGGATGAATGAGCAAAAAATCCCCTCCCGTCACTGACCTTTTTGGGGTCTGGTAGAAACGTTAGTGAATTATGGTGTTCCAGACTAGTATCTCCCTTAAAGGAAATCTAGTTGGGTGTGGCTAACATGTGTTTCTCATTGATCAAGCCTTTCCCCCATAATATTTTTAATTGATCCCATAGCATATTGTACAGTAGTTCAACAAGAGGGTTTTGTCGAGCTCATGGTTGTACAGTATAACCCCAAGTGTGTCTGAGTAAATTCTCTCATTAAGGAGGCCCTAAAGGAGGGTTAGCAAAGGCAGTTTGCTAAGAGCAGAGAGCTGTAACTTACATCAAACATATTTCCTCTATACAATTTCATACCCTAGGGCTTTTACTATTTAGAGTTTCTGCTTGGAATGAATATGCTTTTTAGACAAAGAAGGCTGGGAAATCCTCAGGCCATGCATTCAATAATAATGTTGATCTCTCATCCTGTGAAGCAATAATTTCACTTGAAACACTCAAACATGCATTTAAATTAATGCACTTGGTAACTTCCACTGCCCATTTCTCAGCTATGTCTTCATCAAATCAATCATTATTTAATTAAAGATAGACAGGCAACATCCTGCAATATTGTAGACCAATAACTGCTTGCTGATAGGTCATTTTATGGTGAACTGCGCCCTCTATTGATGGAATTCCAGCTAGAATAATGCCAGAGTATATTGCACGCACCTATACCTTCATAAAGCATTTGATTGAAATGCAATGAGTTATCATTTTACCGTTTTAACCATTTTGGGTAGCCTATATCAAGCTCCGAAGAAAAACCAAATAAAATTAAATGAAAATAATAAACAGACACCTATTACTTTAAAGAAAATATTTGGTGCATATTATTGACCATTGACTACAGACTGTCAATAAAGAATCAATTTATTCATTAGATTTTTTGGTCCACCTCCCTGAGCGTGACGCCTGACATGATCATAAACATAACGGCTATCAGCCTCTCGCGCTCCCTCCCTCCCTGGTCCTTCCCCCTCTTCCTCTCCCGTGTTGACAGATAGTTAAATCACATAGTCCACAGTAGGGTGCGGAGCAGGACAAAAATGTTTCCCGCCTCGTGCATTGATGGCAAGGGCATGAGTGTGCGTTAAAATATTGTTTTGCAAATTTTGGGCTTGAGTTTTCATAGTTCTAAGGCGAACATATTGAGAAGACCATTCTCATTAAGGATTTTAATGGAGGAACCCATTCTTATAGCATTTTAAGGGTAAGACAGGTACAGTTAGTAATAACTGTCCTTTTCTTTCCCCTGCCTTTAACGCTTTTTATATTCATAGCATACTGGTATCGTCAAAGGAAAGTTGATTTTGTTATAGTCTACTTGTTCCTTGCTGTACTATAAAAGGGTACTTCGTTCAGTTTGTCTTTTTTGGATTCATTTTGAGATTTCTAGAGGATTAGTTTTGCGTTGCCTAAACTGATGCTGTTTCTAGATTTCGCAATATAGCAGGAGCGCTTTACTACGTTCTTATTGGCAAGGTCTGAGTCGACGAATTACTCTAGTCATTAAATGCTATTTTTTGCTTGTTTTTATAGGAGAGTGTTTATTTATAAATGATAATATTATAAATGTATCAAATAACATATTTAACAAATAAGTGTGATATAATTTTGCGCGCGGTGCATGCTCTGTTCATGTCTGCACGCGCAGTCAGTGCCGTTCAATGCCTTGTCAATATGGAATGAAGTCGGTCGGCTTCGATTTTGTTCATTTGTAGGCTTGATCAAAGTTGTAGGCTACATAGCAGCAACTAAATAAGTCTTGCATTGAAGTGAGTGCAGTTTATTTATCCCAATAGTTCTGACCATGTGTTTGTCTTAAACAGTTGTTCAACCTCCAGTAATTTTTCTCATTAACTTATTGCTGTGCATGTGCATTCTTCCTGAGGTCTAAACGTCCACACCCTGTTTTCAGGACGGGTTGAAAATGAACGAGAGGCGGGAGTCAAACTTCACTTTTTCTAATGGTGATAACTGGACTTTTCCCAATTCCTCAAGCGACCACACCATACCAAGAAACAATATCACTTATGTCGGATACTACCTGCATCAGCCGCCTACCGCGGTGGTGTTCATCGTGTCCTACTTGCTCATCTTCCTGGTGTGCATGGTTGGCAATGGAGTTGTTTGCTTTATAGTGCTGAGGAGTAGGAACATGCGCACCGTCACCAATCTTTTCATCCTCAACCTCGCCATTAGTGACCTACTCGTTGGGATTTTCTGTATGCCTACAACACTGCTGGACAACATCATTACAGGTGAGCGGCGTTGGCGCATTTAGAACATCTGGCACTATTTGAACATGCGAGCAATTAATCAATGTTAATCGATGGTGCGTGACATTGATCTATGCCTCCCCTCAAATTAAGACTGACTAGCGTAATTGAAAATAGAGCGGTTTCATGTTTATCAGTGTAACCAGATTACACCAATCAATAACCACAAATTACAATATAGAACAGAATGGTAAGTTGTCTTCGTGAAAAATCGAGCATTAAGAAATGGAAGAGCAGAATTCACCAGCTTAGGCCTACATCTCTTTCTGGCCATGTCAAGACGTGCATACTTCTTTGAAGTGTGAATAATTCATTATGATGGGCAAGAAGATGGGGGAGTCGAAATGGGAAAGACAACTTGTACTACCACACCATAGTGCTCAAGAAGTGTTAGCTCTGATTCAAACATACAGTGTACACCCTGTCTCCCCCCTGTCTCCCGCACTGTGTGTGGTATCTTAGGCAACCAGCAAAAGCCAGGGCCTGAAGACCTGTCCTTGGTTAACACAACAAAATAAAGACAGTGTAAAAACAAACACAGTAATTATTATTTAAAAAAGAGTTACACCAATTGAGAATGGTGAAATGCAACTGCAACTGTATCTCTTTGATGCCATTTAGACTCTCATTTCTACATATTGTTGAAGTTATTAAAGACAAGATTATGCTAAATCAAAGTACGGTAGATGTTGAATCAAGTTGGATGAATTTCCACCAGTTTCGTCATCAAGACCATGTTAGTTGAGACATAGACAAGTCGTAGAACTTACAAACTAAAATACTAACTAAGAAGCAATGAAATGTAATGGATAGTCTATCAAGGCACCAGTACAACCACCAAGATGCATTGTGATCCAATCATTCACTTGCCAAGGTCTTCAGAGGCGCATATGACCACATTTTTGTAGTGTCTCTTTAAACAATGAATTTGTGGGGGACACTTATATGAAGGTTGTCTAATACAGTTACCAAATGGTTTTGCTACTAATGTATACTTGAGACTACTCAAGAGGAGAATCTGTTGTGTGTGCAGTTAAATAGAACTTCCCACAATGCATTGAGCCTAGAATGAGTAGGTCAGTTATGTAGGCATTAATTGTGATTCAGTGAGGTTGGCACCAAGCCAAACTGACCTGTGTGTGTGTGATTCATTTAAAAGGACTATATGGCAACAGAGGACAGCTCATCATTGCTGACAATAGGAAATGGGAAAGTAAGAAGATTTATCATAACACTATGATCAGTTCAACATAAATCACCTGCTGTGTGGGCTCCCCTTTTATTGTCTGAGCCACACCTGTACGCTACGGCTTTTCAAAGGCACCATACTCTGCGAGTACAGATGAGACTTTGGAATGATTCACTCATGTTGACAGGATACAAGTGTAGGAACAAAGCATTCCTCAAAGCCTACACAATACAAGCATAACCTCAGGAGTACTATGCACAATCAAGCACATCAGAATAGCGGAAATGAACCCTATCCAAGCAATGGCTGAAACTGAGGGAGCATAAAGCATAACTAATCAGTTACACTGTGAAGTAGGGCAAAGTGGTGTCACACCTGTGGAAGCTGATTTTGGAACTGTGCATCAAGCCCTGCCAGTGTGGGTTTAAATGGACTCCTAATCTGATTAAAATCAGAATAATGACTTAATCGGAATAAAAATGACACATATAAACACCTTGATCAGAATAAAACTGCCGATCCGATTAGAATTCTGATCGGAATGGAAGGGGTGGTGAATTCTGTTCTTATTCTGATTGAACAGCCATGTATACAGCCATGTATACAATGAGGCATTCTGGGGCATGGTGTGTGTGGCAGCCATTTTGAGATGTGGTAGCCAATTATGTTTAAATAAGACTAAATTAAGCATGTGTCCAAAGATTGCTGTGATGACTATGCATATGAACTTGTGTTATGTTAGGACATCTACACAATGGCATGTTGGCCAAAAAGTTATAATGGGCCACTTTCTTTGACAATGAATTGACATGTAACACACATTGACATGTCAGACTGTACGACTAGATGCTGTATACTGAATGTCATGAGAATTGGATAAATGGCTTATGAATTGTTCATTTTAGATTTTTAATACAGTGGGAAAAGTCAAAATTTTTAGAGCAGCGGACCACTGAGCTAAAGATGCAGATTGCATCAGAGATTAAAATGATGCAAGAATTTTGAGTTTGGGCCACTGTTTCTGAGATATGAGTCAAAATAATATCATTACTACAGCAGCACCTGTGGTCGCAGTATAGCTGAGGTTTTTGGGGCCTGGGTAGGTGGGGGAAATTACAGACCATGTTTGAAGTTTCATGACATTTTGCCTTATAGTTCGCTGCACTAACACTCACAAATGTGTAATAATAATCTTACAAACACAATATAGTTCCCGCAGTTTCACTACTTGGACCCCTAATGATTGGCAAAGTTTAACCAAAGCTAATTTAATAACTAGCCAAAATCAATTTTCTCATTTAACGTCATGGACAAGACCTTAACCACAAAAATGATCAGCTCAATGCTTTCACATGCCACATGATAGCGATAATTCATGTACAAGATCGTTGCTTGTTGATAGACTTTGCACCAGGCACAGAACGTAAAAAATACTTTCAGGAGACTGGTCTATTTTTTTTTTTTTTTTTCGAATGTGTGCAGCGTTCCTGCGTCGGGTGTAGCCAGTTCCACTGATTATAGTAGAAGTTAAATGTTGCAGCTTGTGCTGCATATGAAAGGAACGTGTCAGTTGCACATCTAATGTAGCTCCATGATTAGAGTCAGCTGACAAGACAAGGTCATGTCTTGAAACTAAACTGAGACCACACAAAATATTCCAAAACAAGAAACTGACCATAGTAAGTAAGCATAAAAATAGTATTATTAACTCTTAATTAACTATTATTAACCGATTTAGCTGATATCCCAGCTGTCCTGTTCACTTACTATCAACTATTGACAGCTGTGCACACAGGAGACAGGAGAGTGGGAAGTGTTCTATTTTTTATAGCCTATTTTGTCGTCATAGAAGCAACTTTTAAAATGGAACTCATTAAAATTAGCTTGCTCTTTAATGTAGTCCATACAGGCCTCTTTGTCGCAACAAAATGGAAAATAGAAAAAGAATATTAAAAGAAAAAAAGAGAGAAAATCATATCTCTCATTTACACTGCCTTGGCTGAATCATTTTCACAGCCAGACTTTGCTCAGGCACTGTTGCCCAGTGATGCTGGACACTTTGGATGAGAATAATTAAACACTGAGAACTTGAAACTCCATATCTCACTGTGAGATGTTTCTAACAGGGATTCGGTCAGATCCATTACAACCCAGGGGGCTGTCCCCTAAGGGCAAAGTTGAGAGCTTGACATTAATGCATCTCACTGTGGGAAAAAACTGAATCAGTCATTTAGTGGAGAGGAACATATTCATTCATTGTGAACATCTGCTGGATATGATTTCCACTATAGGAAGATAAAAACAAAGATAATTTTCATCATCTGGAGACTTACTAAGCCTATGAATTTGTCTGGTTTCTTCTCAAACATATAGCTGGGATTATAATAAAGAGCTCAAAGACGTCAGTCATAGTCAAGAGTTGGACCAACCATTCAGCCAAGGTTTGTGGTGTTTTCTAAGTTACAATCAGATAGGGTTGAAGTGGAGCAGTAATCAAGGATCTTTGTTACAATGGCTACAAACCAGACATCGCAAAGTGTTCAACCTATGACAATCACTGCTAATCAGGTCGAATAACATGTGTATTGCTATGGAAGGTGGTCATTGACCCAATATAATTGTTCATACTCACAGACTCACAGCCTTTGAGTTGCATTCTTGCTAGGAGGGTTAAAAAAAAAGAAAACAGTAAACAACGGATATAAAATGGTAGCGGAAATAGTATGCAATACGTTTTTGATGTTGTTAATTTAGTATGTCACAGGTGCTATCCCATTCCAATACCCATTTGAGCTCAATCACCTCAGGGCTTAGACCTTAGGAGAGATAGTGAGATTTAGTGGTTGTGTTGTTATGGGCCAGGGTTTTAGACAGATATAATGGCTATGGCATTTTTGATTGGGGGAAAAAAAACAGAGGGTGAACTTACTCATCCAGAGCCTAGGACAGTCGGAACGTGAGCGCATTATGTGATCCTGCTCATGTTCTGATCGCATCATGATAGTTCTAATCCCCACATTACAGTATGTCCTTTGGCATCATGGGTTTATCAGCGCAGCCAATCTCTACTGCCAATGCTGATGCACTCGTTAGTGCCCTGAAGGACCAACTGGTATGAAATACCAACTGCGCCTGACCCTCGAGTTGTGCATTTCATTTATGGACCACAAAGAGAGGATTATTTTCTGAACTGTGGCATGTTTGGCTTAAAGGTTAGAGAAGCAGGCTTGGGTCAAGTTTTGACCCCCGTACTGGGGAAAATGTTGGTGGGGCGGGTGAATGAGCAGCATCCCTCAGCATCCATTGCCATTAAGTGCCCTTGAGCAAGGCACCTAACCCCCAACTACACCCCGCACACCACCAAGTGGCTTCTCACTACTCTGAATGTGTACATGCTCACTACTGATAGTGTGTGTGTATGTTCATTGCTCAGTGATTTCCAATGGATTAAATGCATAGTCCTTATTTCCCAATAAAATGTCACTAATAATAAACAGTATGACACAACCTTATACCTATAACCAAATATTGTAGAAGTCAGTAATAGCAGGTCCCAGGCACTCAAATGTAAAAGAGGAGAAGGAATTCTTTAAAAAGCCTTTATTGCATCTGGCTTAAGTCATTTTAAAATATTGAGCCAACATGTTTCGACCGAGCATGGTCTTCTTCAGGGCAAGGTAGCAACATGAATGAGAATGCCACAGAATGCCACCTGCCAATTACCCTGACAATTAAGGTATCATTAACATCAATGAGGCCGGACACCTGGACACTGTGAAATTAGTATTGGCTGTGGAGGATGTGCTAATGGATGTTCTGCTGAAAGAGGAGAAGAGTCATTCTCTTTCTTTTCCAAGCTCTCTGACAAATCCGTTTGTAACAAAAGACTTCTATAACCTTGAAAATAACAGCATACTTGTAGCACAAAACACAAAATGACATCAGGAGGTAACAGGAAGGACAATAAATGTTCTGCTATTTCATGAGTAACTTAAAAAATGGGATAGTAACACTATATTGCGTAATATAAACTCAACTACAGTAACATGCTTGATTTTATGACTATCATACAAGTTATGAAAGTACTCTTTTACCGTAATATAATGCATTGTTGAATAAGGCGATGGTGAAGAACATTACGTTTTGTTCATTTGTCTTGTTTTCAGGATGGCCATTTGGAAGCCTGGTGTGCAAAATGAGTGGTATGGTCCAAGGCATATCTGTATCGGCATCTGTCTTCACCCTGGTGGCCATCGCAGTGGACAGGTAATGCCACAAACTCATTTAATTTAGTCAACATTCATGCTTTCTTCACTGAGGAATACTTTGTGGTGATGTGTGTCAGAAAAGTCTTCCCAAACAGTTACTCATGATTAATGTCCAGGCTATAACCAAATCCACTATGTGGGTGTAATGAAGGTGTTTCTGTGTGGTGTTTTTTACATTGAGCTTGCCAAGAGAAAGACTGTGATTGCATATTGTTTATTTATACAACAGTCAGGTCAGATCGAACTAGCCTATTTATTTTTTTTCTTATTGGACAAGAGGCATTCTGTGAGTCATCACGAGTGGTGATATCTCAGGACATCACTACTCGAGTGTTTTACAGTAGTAATCACTCCGCGCAACATTCTATTCATTCAAAGCGATAGAGCAGCGATTTCATAAAGTCACATTTGAGTGAGTACATAAAGAGTAGGTCATTTTCTATTTAATATGAGACATAAGTAGGCTATACAAATGACTGTGTGCACAAGCACATACAGTAGCCTCTCACACTGGACTTGGCTCTTGAGTGGTGTTGCGTTGCTCAAGTGGTGTTCCATTGCTTGTTGCGTACCTTCGGCACTCAACCTTTGGCCTCGTACCTACGGACGAATTACAGCCATGGCAATGTCCTTTACCAACACCGCTTCCACTTGTGTCATATTGCCTAATGCTTCATTGGTGGGCATATGCTTATGGACAAATATGTAAATGTCGAGTAGGATACCAACCAGTTATAGATGCACTGGAGTATGATGATAGGTTAAACTATCTCTCCTGTAAGGTAAACAAAACAGTTGTGTCATTGGAGATGTATACTAAATATGGGCATTATTCCCTGTGAAGTGCTTTCTCACTTCAGTCAGGGGTCCAGCTGTTTTTCAATGCTTGCTTTTCATTTTAAAGGGTTCAACATAAGCACTTGCCAGGCTTGGGAGTGCAGAAAGTTGGTAGGCCACTGTTTGGGCCAGTGTTCTGCCCATCACAGTTCACATCTGATGCTAACTTGCTGAAGCTAAACATGTGAGGTTACTAACAGAAAGAGGGGCTATATTACAGTGAAATAAAACATTTTATTATGTAAGTTTTATATAAAAGTGACTTTTCGGGCCAGTAGAAATATACGAGGGGCTTGTACAAATCAGATTTATTGGCCCAAGGGGCTGATGGAAGGAAAATCTGATGTTCTTGAATTTCCCCTTGGGATCAATAAAGTATATATCTATCTGTTGGACCTGTTTAAAATTGAATGAGTTGCTTGGTGAGTTCTTATCCCATTAGCCACAAAATCTCATTCGACTTTTTGTGAATTGCCAATTATCTGCCAGTATTAAAAGGCATACTCCCTGGAAGACCAAAAAGTAATCTGCTAGGCAATTAAAAATATCTGCTACCACATTCAGGTCCAAGACCTGGGTTCAAGTCTGACTGGGGTCATAGCCCGATCCTACCAGGGGCGATTCTAGACCTAGAGCTTTGCTGGGGCACAGGCCCCCAACTCCCAATACAAAAAAAAAATGTGCGCGCAATATGAAATAAATGGCTAGCCTACAGGTACCCTGCCTGTGCTCTTTCTCCCCTCTCTTCTCCTTCTCTTCGACCTTCTTCTCCTCCTCCGCCTCCTCCTCCTCCTCCAGCACTCTCTCCCTCAATTGTTGTAGCAGCCACTATCCAGCAACATCCAAACACATAGGCATAAGTAGGCCTATACTCACTGCATGAATTTAATAGGCTTTCCTGACTTTTTTAGTCAAAATTGAGATAAACTTCCCTCCCAGGCAAGGGTCCTATAGTCATCCTGGCAATAGTTCTTTGTAGCTTAAATAGCCTACTAAAGCCTTCATACTGACTTTTGGTGATCATTTGCAAATATCTGTGTAGATTATTATAGGCTACATTTGCAAATGCAGCAAACTTATTTAAGTTTGCCATTAAACCATTGATCAAAATCACAGCACTGGCTATTACCAGCATAAATGTTAATGTTACCGTTAATGTGGGCAATTATCATACCTCCCTCGTCCTCCTCATCTCCTCACTGTTCCTCTACCTCTGCCTCTGTTCAGGAAGAATTTTATGATGTCCATCTCTGAATAGTTTATCAGAAGGCTATGTTTAGTTTTACAGTAGGACAGCTTCACAAACAGTATAGGCTACTTTTACAGGACTTTCTCTACAGTATACGTATCATTATTAATTGTCCGCATGTGTGCATGCAGTCTACGCATGGTGTGTGTGTGAGGGAGAGAGCACAAGCTGGTAAACTGTTGCTAAATTTAGGCTACAATGACGCTAAGCATTGAAAAACAGATGCTAATTATGTGGGAAACATTCTCTAACAGCGATCAACTTGTCATTTTTTCTGTCAAACAAGTTGTGAATTTGCAGCAGTTTCCACTGTGTATGTGTGTGTAGCCTACAACGAAACACTCGAAAGAATCATGTGAACGATTTTCATTGGTTGATGCTTTCAATCTTACCCAGCTACAGAGGTGCTATTTCCTGATTGGCTATTATGGCCCCTTTCTTTTTTCCTTTTTTTTTTTTTTTATTGGCTGGTAAGTGACAGGCTCGAGTCATGACTAAAGCAGGCATGGAGATGCGCTCATGAATGCCGTTTCCAGCTAGAGCAGCGCTAGAATTTTACTGGGGCACTGGAGACTTTTACTAAGGCACGTGCCCCAGTGAATAAGGTCTAGTGACGCCCCTGGATCCTACCCAATCTCCCTCTCTCCCACTCGCTTCCTGTAAGTATCTTCACTGTCCTATACAATAGGCCGAAAAGGCCCAAAAAATATACGTAAAAAAAAAATCTGTGGTCAGTCGAATAATTATGGCAGTGGGTCTATAGGAAACGGAAGGCATCTGTCTGCTGTCTCGCTGCCTTCAGCTCTCTACCGAGTCCCTTGCCGTAGCAGGCATCAAGGTAACGGCTACAAACTTTGTTTCGGACAACCTTGCAAGATAGCAACACAGAACGCCGTTGTCAGGATACCAGAAAGAAGAATAACGTAACGTTCGACTGCAGCAATAGTTGCTCACAATCACATTTTTTTTTTTTTACATTGAAGGTAGCATGAAGGATACATCAATGCGTGCGTGGGATGGGATATCTGTATTGTTAGGCACAACTAGACAGGAGTGCCATGCGACCCCATGGCTAGATTGTACATTTGTTGTGGTCGTTTGAGGGGATTATATGCTGAGCAGATCTCTCTCTCTCTCTCCACTTCCCCTTGGCTTGACTAGTGGCTCTAATGAAATTGGCTCCCTGCCACTTGCACTGTGTTTTTCTGCCTGTCAGAACCGGCAGGCTCAGAGTGTCCACTCAGGCTTGGCAGCGCAGTTCCTGGGTTTCCCCCTTCCTGTTTCCACCGACAGCTGGGCCTCGCAGCGCTGTGATGTCACTGTTACATCATTAGAGTGCCAGCCGTACATGCATGAAACAAATAGCCCTCGGTTTTTGACTTCCTCTTTCTTTCGCTTCCTTTTCCCTTTGTTTATATCTTATGTTTTCCCTCCATCTCTCTCTCTCCCCCTCTGCAGTATCTATAATGTGTGTGTGTGTTTGCCATAATTTTCATGGGTGTGTGGTGTAGCTAGGTCATACTCTTTGTGTCTCTATGTGTGGAGCTTGGTGTGTGTGTGTGTGTGTGTGTGTGTGTGTGTGTGTGTGTGTGTGTGTAAGTGTGTGTGTGTGTGTGTGAGGGGTGGGGGTTGGGGGTTGTATCAGGATAAGCTGACATCACTCCACGCCCTGCACCACCTCTCCACCCTTCCCAGGAAATTACTTTTACCAGGTCAAGACTTTTATTTGTCCCCACTTCTTCACATATTGTATAAGATTATAACTCCGTCCTTTTTTTCAGGTCAAATAATTGTGTTGAGCCTCTTCAATAACTCTGAGGAGCCCCTGGGGCTCGTAGACCCGCGCTACAGAAGATCTCTAATCTTTGACAATAGCATTCAGCCTGTAATTGTGTCTGTGCTGGTCACTGTTTCCTTGTTCTCCATCCTTCACTCCAAGTGAGATATTAAAGATGTTCTTCATGAATTTAACAAATTAACTGTTTTATTTTACACATTTATACTCAAACAAAGCCAATGAAATATAGAGTTAACGTCTCTCAGCTTCAAGACAAACCTTGTAGGCGATCAAATCTGCAGTGGGCCTCTAGCATTGAAATTCCAGCCCAGTCAGTTCCACTATAGCTAAAAGACAGTATTGATTTCAAGTTACCTTTGGCAGTATGGCTCTGAGCTGGGGCCTCCCTGACCTCCATTTTCTTTTAAAATCTCTGACTGTTCGAGGGATTTGTGACAGCCTTTCCCAGCTGTTTAACATGTTTGTAGCATATCCGTGTTCAACAGAATTATTTTTAAAAACGGAGGGGATATAGGCTATCAGTTTTTTCCTAATAGCCTACCCTACTACGTATCTCTTAGATTTCGCTAAGGAGTGTTGTAGGCTAGGAGTTATTGACGGCACTAACTTTTACAAAAGACCAGAAAACAATGTTAAAGGAGAATTCCGGTGTGATTTTGACCTAAAGTGTTTTGAAACATGATACCGAGTGTGAACGTATGTCTCATAGCCCATCTCGGCTTGTCCCCTGCACTCCGAAATCTGGCGCTAGTTAGCCGATGCTACCAACAAGGCGGTCAATGGTGGTGCCTCGGCATCGGCATAGCCATGCAAATAAATCACTGTTTTACACCATTTACGAGGCTCAATGTATCTCCACACTTCATTGGTAGACTTCCGAGGGCCCTGACATTTAAAACGAGACATTGAGAACTTTGAAAAAGCACTGGTAGTTTACTTACATGACGATTTATACAGATAGTATCTTCACGAAGTTTAGCGTTTGCAGCCATCTTGAATTTAGTCACGATAAGTCGAGCGACGAGTAAGAATGAACAGGTATGATAAGGGATCAGATTCCAAAAATAATTCAGTGGAAATGCATGGATTCCAGTTGCTGCTACTGGAAGAAACTGTAATCCATGCATTTCCACAGAATTATTTTTGGAATCTAATCCCTTATCATACCTGTTCATTCTTACTCGTCGCTCGACTTATCGTGACTAAATTCAAGATGGCTGCAAACGCTAAACTTCGAGAAGATACTGTCTGTATAAATCGTCTTGTAAGTAAACTACCAGTGCTTTTTCAAAGTTCTCAATGTCTCGTTTTAAATGTCAGTGCCCTCAGAAGTCTACCAATGAAGTGTGGAGATACATTGAGCCTCGTAAATGGTGTAAAACAGTGATTTATTTGCATGGCTATGCCGATGCCGAGGCACCACCATTGACCGCCTTGTTGGTAGCATCGGCTAACTAGCGCCAGATTTCGGAGTGCAGGGGACAAGCCGAGATGGGCTATGAGACATACGTTCACACTCGGTATCATGTTTCAAAACACTTTAGGTCAAAATCACACCGGAATTCTCCTTTAAGGCATTTGTGGAGAAGAAGGATGGTTTGCGTGTTTTCTTCCTACACCTCACGGTAAGCTATTTCGTTGCTCTGATTGGTTAGGTCTATCCAATTGAGTGCAGAGGCATTCCCCCCCCTGTATCGGTTGAAACACGCCCCATAATTATGTCCCAATGGAGCAGTATCAGACTCATATTCTGACTAGAACAGGCTAACTCCATCCCCTACTCCTGCAACTTTTGTGTATGTAAATGAGTGTACGTGCATGTGTGTTTTGTGTATATGTGTGCTTCTCTGTGTATGTGTTTTCGCTTTTGTGTGTGTGTGTGTGTGTGTGTTTGTTGGGGGGGGGGGGTAATGGTGTGCGTGTGTGTGTGTGTGTGTGTGTGTACAGTACATGTGTATCCTTGCCTGCATGTGTGTGTGTGTATTTTATGTGTCTGTGCGTGTGTGTGTGTGTGTGTTCATTTGTGAGTGGGTGTGTAGGGGTAATGGGCTGTGTGTGTGTGTGTGTGTGTGTGTGTGTGTTTATGTGCGTGTGTGTGTGCGCGTGTGCCTCCTTCCCTGCATGTGTGTGTTTTTATGTGCGTGCAGGGGCGCCTGCAGGAATTAATGCTATAGTACGCACACCCGTACCCGTGTGTGAGTGTGTGGTTAGCTATGTGTGTGTGTGTGTCTGTGCTTGTGTCTGTGTGCGTTTGTGTGTGTGTGTGTGTGTGTGTGTGCATTTATGTGTGTTTGCGTTTGTTCATGAGCGTGTGTGTGTGTGTGTATGCATATTGTACAGTCATTAAAGGTACACATACAGTTAAGAACAAAATTATTCACACCTCTGGCAAATATTGATTCAATGTTGATTTTCTCTTTATTGATATGTTTGTTCTGACTGAAAATGACACTACCACATGTCAAAAGGTTGTAAGACAATGTGGTAGAATTATGGAATCAAAAAAAGAAGAATTTTCATCTTTTTTTAATTTTTTATGAAAAATGGCGTGTCCAAAATTATTCATACCATTTTTAAATAATCAATGGAAACATCTTTATTTGCATTCACAGCTCTCAAAATGGTTCTTGACTTTGTGGCCTGGCCATAAGGAATACTACACATATTTTAAAAAATAAAAGTTAATACAAGTGCTCTTCTGTTCTTACATCAGTCACTTTAGCTCATTCACCGCACCTATAACACAGCACCTGTTCTGTGGGGGAATTACACTCATTTTCCACCTCCCCTTGAGTTAAACAATTGATTTGGATGAACTGGAGAAATGTAAAAATCTAGATGAACTGGAGAAAGGTAAAAATCAATTGTGAGTGTATTTCCCCAAATGGTGGAATAACCCTTTAATGAGCACACTGCTTTAATAAGTCAGCTATTACTGTGTGTCAGCCAGTAGAGGCTTTCCCCCCCTTTCCTAGCGCCCCTCTTCTGCACCACTCATTGACCACGGCTTTCCTCTTTCTTCCCATGTTTCAATAACGAGCTGCCCAAGAGCTGGGTGCACTTTGTAGTTGTGATACGTTTGTAAAACCCTCATTGTGATATTCACAACAAAGAGGCTGGGCAGCCGTGGCCCACTGGTTTGGGCAGCCGTGGCCTACTGGTTAGCGCTTCGGACTTGTAACCGGAGGGTTGCCGGTTCGAACCCCGACCAGTAGGAACGGCTGAAGTGCCCTTGAACAAGGCACCTAACCCCTCACTGCTCCCCGAGCGCCGCTGTTGTTGCAGGCAGCTCACTGCGCCGGGATTAGTGTGTGCTCACTGTGTGTTCACTGTGTGCTGAGTGTCTTTCACTAATTCACGGATTGGGATAAATGCAGAGACCAAATTTCCCTCACGGGATCAAAAGAGTATATATACATATATACTTATATTCCAAGTTACACTAGTGTCGCTCAAACTGCGATGGCCTATTGAATATCTGTGTGGGCTATGTAATGCAGATGTTGTGGGTTCAAAGTTTGGGTGCACATCCAGTTGTCATGGACTATGTGTAATAAGCAATATTTTTATGATCAATTAATTAAACATAGCACTACAAACCATCCTCAGGAAATGCAGAAAGAGGAAAAATAGTGTTTGCTAAACTGACAATTACATTATGTTGGTGTAGCCATAAACTCTCTATGCTGGAAAAAGAGAAAGACTGTCATGGAAAGAAAGAAAGAAAGAAAGAAAGAAAGAAAGAAAGAAAGAAAGAACAGTATATTATGACTGCAGCACATGATAAACCTATATGCCTTGTTTGCTCATAAGTAGGTGTAGAAAACCTATGCAGAGTAATGATAGTGACCATACTGTTGCATGATCATAACAATGACGGCCCCCAAGGTCTCATTCCAACAAATCCAGCCCACTGCCTAATATGAGTCTGACACCAATGTCTAATACTATGGAAAAGGGAAAAATAAAATTGGCCCTTACACAATTGTGATTGACGTTCCTGATTGCCAGTCTGCTCCTGTCCTCAGGCATGCCTTGTGGAAGGGTCTCATAGGAATAGTCCCATGCTGCTCTGGGTTATTTGCTGGGAAGAGTGGATTTGGTTTTGGTTTGGTTTATTTATGGATATAGAAAAACAAAAGGATCCAAGGGATAAGGGATGTAAAAGCGATGAACACTTTTTTCCAACATGGTCCCTGACGGGATGCCTTACAATGGAATAACAATGGGCAGTGTAGCTGCATAGTATGGAAATAATACTACTCTAGAATGCAGTGCATTGCACAGGAGAGTTCTATTCTGCCCTCTGTGCAACTGAAGACTGCATGTTAGATGGCCACCTGACCTGCCTGGGTAATTGCAGGGGTCAGTTTAATTACCATAATCTGGCCATAGCCGCTGAAATGGCCGGACAGAAAGGTCATGGTCTCTCTGAGTCAAGAATATAAGTCATGAATACACAATACTAATTTTGTAAAGTAAAAATAAAGTCTGTGAATATCTAACTTTTTTCCCATGCACACTCTGTCCACATAATAATAATGTAACATTACCCTATTTAAACAGATTCAGTCTTTAGGTGGGCATCTGATAAATGAAAAATTAGAATTTCTCTGTACATGTTGATAGATTCATTAGCTGTAACAGTTGTGTGGAATGAAGTGAAATTATAAGTGAGCTTATGTTCTAGCTGCACAATTCAATTATGTCTCCAGTCAGGGTTCATGGAACTGAATCATTTACAAGTCATGCTTCATAAAATGTATTAGTTATATCATTAAAGGAAAGCATAGGCTCGCATAGAGACACATTAGTTTTTTCCCCCAGACAAATTAGTTTTTAAATGAATGCCTGATCATGGACAGGTGAAGCTCTCACTGTCTTAGAAATCATTTTATGCTTAATGCTGCGATAAACATGAGGCATTGACATTGAAACAAACTAAGGGTTCTAAGGGCCTATTATATTCAATTGTGAATAACTATGAACAGAGGACCCTTGAGAGGGAGAGGGAGGCAGAGACAGAGGCAGACGGTTTCATGACTCTTCTATTTATCTTCCACAGGTTTAGATGCATTGTGTACCCCTTCAAGCAGAAGCTGATGATATCTACAGCTACCCTCATCATCATCGTCATCTGGGTTTTGGCCATATCCATCATGTGCCCATCAGGCGTCATGCTGCAGGTGACCAAAGAGCAGACCATCCGGATATACCTTGGGGACGGCAACCGGACAAGCCCGTTCTACTGGTGCCGTGAGAACTGGCCCAACCAGGAAATGAGGAAGATCTACACCACGGTTCTCTTTGCCAACATCTACCTTGCGCCCTTATCGCTCATTGTGATCATGTACGCGCGGATTGGCATCACCCTCTTCAAGACGGCCGTGCCGACCGGGGACAAGCCCGGCGCCGGGCACGACAACCGCCACACGGTTTCCAAAAAGAAGCAGCGGGTCATCAAGATGCTCCTGGTAGTGGCACTGCTCTTCGTCCTCTCCTGGCTGCCTCTGTGGACACTCATGATGCTGACGGACTACGCCAGCCTGTCCGAGTACCAGTACCGGGTCATCAACATATACATCTACCCGTTCGCCCACTGGCTGGCGTTCTTCAACAGCAGCGTCAACCCCATCATCTACGGTTTCTTCAACGAGAACTTCCGGCGCGGCTTCCAGGCCGTGTTCAAGTTCCAGCTGTGCGCCGGCGGCCGTGGCGGTGGAGGAGGTGGTGGTGGCGGTGGAGGAGGTGGTGGTGGCGGTGGCGGGTACCGGCGCAGGACGTACTCGCACCGCTTCCAGGGCAACTCGGTGCTGCCAGCCAACCTGCAGCCATCCACTGAGCCCATCTCACTCAACAGCCTAGAGAACACCAGCTCGCGGCGGGTCAACCAAGTCAACGAGCAGGACTTAATCATGGAGGACTTGGAGAAGGCCTCCCAGAGTAGCGACGGGAAGGACGGGCCGTCCCTTTGAGAAAGCACAAATACAAACAGCCAGGCATGCTCAGTCCAAACATATCGCAGCTATTGGTATTACATGTATAACATGATGTTGTGTGTGTGTGTGTGTGGGTGAAACGTTCACCTGGGACCGTTTTGGCAAACCCAGCCAAACGTTCCACCAGACACGTTTCTGAGGTGCAAACTAGCCAGCAACCCAGCGGGGGTGCTAAAGAGAGACGTTTAGACATTGTTTACTACAGTTAGGTCTCGTCAAACTAAATTGTAGCTTACACAAGCTCAGCAGTATTCTTTGGTTACTAAACCAAAGTTTTGGATTAATAGTGCCTATATCTCGCTACGTTTCACAAAATATAAGGGCACAAACCCTGAACTGCTGTCTATGTGTTGGGTTTTTTCTTCGACTTCCGCTCCGAGGTGCAGCTGTTCGCAGGTTCGAATCCGCCTGTGTGCTGAGTCCGGTCTTCGTGCGTTGGGTTGAATTGCACAGCTCGGCCCTGCACACAGGCGGATTCGAACCTGCGAACAGCTGCACCTCGGAGCTGAAGTCGAGCGTGTTGACAATTGAGCTAAAATCCACCGGGTTGCTCGCAAAAAAACCAAAAAAAAAAAACAAGATGTGGCAGCTAACTCATAGACGGCAGTTTAGGGTTTGTGCCCTTATATTTTGTGAAACAACGTCTAAACGTCTCTCTTTAGCACCCCCGCTGGGTTGCTGGCTAGTTTGCACCTCAGAAACGTGTCTGGTGGAACGTTTGGCTGCGTTTGCCAAAACGGTCCCAGGGGAACGTTTCCCTAATGAGACCAGGTTGGTGTATTTAGTGATTATATTCATGCATTTGGTGTTCTTGTTATTAACTTATTTGTCGAAAGAATGTCATAAGAAGAAAGAGAGGTCTGAATAAACTAGCCTCTTCACTACTCATAGGAGATGTGGAATTTTAAAAAAAGGCACCAATGCTTCTGAAATATTTTGTATCTCGTACATTTGAAACCATTTTACATTTTGATGTAACTGAAAGGACAAAAGGTCTTTTTACTACCTCCTTTTAGATGCTAGTGGAAGCCTGCGAGAGTTTTTTTTTTACACAGCAAATGACCCACATTATATCAGATCCCAACAGTATGATTCACTCTCATTTGAAATACATGAACCCAGCTGGAGTGAGTGCCCTCAAAACGAAAAGCAAAGTGCAATTAGACTCAATATTAGCCAACCGTATTCCTAGGGTATAAATAATTTCAAGGGTGGATCAGTTAATCCAAGCCTTTATAGCTAGGTGAATTCATTAGATTTAATTATCTCTCTCTCTCTTTCTCTCTCCCTCTCTCTCTTTCTCTCTCTGTGCCTCTATGTTGTTGTCTTAATGTCAGTATGGGGTGTTGTCATTTAATATTGAAAACAGGGTACAGTTGTCTTGTGTGTTTTAATACAAACATGTATTCATTTTCTCCATGTGGAATGTTAAAGTGAAAAGTGAAAGGTCTTAAACACCCATTTACGTATAGTTAGAGTAAATATAAAAAAATAAAAATTCTATTTATATAAAAAAGATGTCACTCTTCTGAAGTGCAATTTATGTATGTTTAACATTCTGCTTAATCATCTTGTTTCAAAGGACTTGAGTGCTAGCCTAGAAATCTAGACGCACCCTAGCGGCGGCAAATTAATTTGCTCAGCTTGTACGTCTAGAATCGAACCATAGGAATTTCTATTGGCTTAACACCGTGGATGACGGCCAATCACAGCGCTCTATTTCGTTAGAGAGTCTTAAGGCGGGCTTAACAGGATAACGACATCCTGCGACGGTGAACAACAAGGAAGGTGGCTATGGCAAACGAAGAGCGGTTGTTTGAATCGGCGTTGGCGTCAACTTTGGAGGAGTTGGACTTGTGCTTTTCTTTGAAAGTAGATCAACACAATGCACTTAAGTCATTCCTTTCGAAGAAGGATGTATTTGCCGTTTTGCCGACCGGATACGGATATGGTCGTAGCGCTGGCCTATTGCATGCCTAGGCAGTTTGAAAGACAATTCTCTGCCCGCCCCTTGGATTAAGCGAGGTGAATGATTCGATGCCAGACTATACATGTCAATGATATAGGATGGCCCGCCAGGCTACTTGAGTGCATGAATGCATGTGAAATGTGGTGATTGGTGACTTTTCTTGGCTTGACATTCAGCTGCAAAGCTCAAGCTCAATTCACCTTGGCTGAATCACACACACACACACCACACACACACACACACACACACACACACACACACACACACACACAACTGCTGGCGCTCTAACTGCCACAGACAAATCTGATTCAGCTTCTATCCAACATTTTTTTTTCTGTCGCTGCAAAGTGCTTCTCGCCTTAAGCTGTATGCCACAGCCAGGCCCCGGAAGTGTCTTTGCTGTTGTGTCCTGTACACTGATCACTTTATGATGAAGATGACATGTTGCTTGTGTTTTACTGCAATGGAGTTGAAGTTGCAAAATGATCATACACTCGGGCCGGAAAGAATGTGGCTACACAGATGAGTATTTATGAGTATTTATGCCACATATTTAGGATACGGTATGATGAACTGTTTTCATTGCCCATGTATTATTTATTGCTTCTGGGGGGCATTCACACCAAATTAACTCAGATTCTTGATTTGCATTTAATTTTTAAATTCTTTTTTTGCCCGTTTTGTTATGATGGTTTGTGTTACATAAACACTTTATTGTTGTTCTCCCATGATCTGTGGATCTTTGCTACTGATCATGCAGGCGGTCTGGAGTGACAGTAATAGGTCCGGAGTGGCCTTACTCTGCATCAGCCTGGAAGCCAGCCCGAATATGACCCTGCCTGCCCACACAATTTGGAGTCGGGAAATTTAGTCTGGACTTGTTCCTTTGAGAAGCCTCTATGCCCGTATAAAAACTAGGTGGACCAATCAAATCATTTGGGTGGGCTTTGTATGATGATGGACAGATGAGCAACAGTACCAGACTCAAACTCTGAATAGAATTGAGTCTGGCGACGTCAGGCTAGTTGTGCATTCCTCTTGACTACCTTCCCCCTGCAGTTTGTGGGTGACTCTGGAAAAGACCCCATCTGACCCGAGAGCTAACAGTGTCATTTACAAACTGGAAAACATGATGGAAGGAAAATCTACATCAATAAAAATGACCCTAAAAATCACCTCTGGTGGAGCCAGTTCTATTGATTAGAAGCTAATTGTTGCAGCATAAACTCCACAGACAGAACACTTTGGTTGCGTGCCCGGTGTTGGCAGCCCATTAGAGTGCAGGTGAACTCCCCTGGCTGAGTTAATATTTGAAGTGCTGCTTCCAATCAATGCCTTTAATACTTAGCCTTAGATGCCTGTCATCAGCAATGTGACATGTAGTGATTTCAATCCATTAAAATGATCATCGCCACATTGGTACTTGGCAGGGGGTGTTTCCACTGTTTCCAGCCTCAAATGTGTTTAGCTATGGAAGAACTGGTTGAGTGTATATATTTGGGGTATCTTCTTAAGAAGACAAAGTGAATAGGGAATAATAATAAATAACACACACACACACACACATAGAATTCAAACAAAGCTTGTGCTGGTGTGGAATATGTTGCCAGCGGAGAAGGGTGTGTGGCAGTCTCTTCACTGGAGGGGATATACTGTACTGTATGTTGCCATTTGCATTTCTACTGTGCCAGATACAGCTCGTTGGAAAGTGGGACATTTAGATCGTTACATGCAATGCTGACAGTGTGGCATTCTGTCCTGCAACACAACAGAGCTTTGCAAATGGACATTTCCACAGTTGCACTCTTTCATTTGTTGTTGTTGCTGTCGTTGTTGTTGTTTTGCTGATAATGTTTTTATTTTGGCAGTATTTTTCTTTTTTCTCATACATGACATGACTCTTGAAAGGGTATTATTTCATGCTGTGTTCTTTGTGTATTCTTTATTTATAAATATGTTTGTTTTTTTAATATCAACTCAAAACAGGGCTGCATTACATCATATTTGGACATTTTAATTGCACTTCTTGCAAACAAGGTTTTCATTTGGCAGTGCCATTTATCTGCCATTGTTATGAACTGAGGTTTTGACAGGACATGTATTATATTCTGCATTGAACACACGTGACAGCCCTTCAGTTTTTCATGAGAATGTTAAAAGCCATCTGAGTCACTGACAAACCTCATCTTTTGTGAATGAATCAAACAAAAGCTACAACCAATCACAGAAAATTATCACAGAAAATAATAGCAGTTTCATGCTTTTGGCCTGTGTTGTTTTAAGTATTTGTTGTATTGTATGAATTAACCATCAAACTTTTTTAAGTAACAAAATAAAAATAATCATTATTTGGAAATTAATAAAAAAAAATAAAAAAAATGGCCGTGTCAAACATATCTGTCTTCTAGATAATTTGTCATCTTGAGATGTTGTCCTGTCCTTTGTCATGGCCTAAGATTTGAATGCTCAGTGATTTGCTCTCTGTATGATTCACCCACTCTTACGGCAGACCCAGCATTATCACAATCTATTTATATCAGGAATAATAGCGTATTCTGTTGCAGCTTTTTTATAAATGGGAGGAAAGAATACCAGCATTTTACAGAGCCATTGCTGATTATATTTTGCACAATTATTGTAATTGTATGGTAATGACGAGATAGGACTAAATGACCTCATGGCAGTTCACCATGGACTGTCTCTTCTGATGCCTGTACATTCACAGTCATCTCTGGTCTACAGTTTACGGTCACTACAGAAAGACGGAGCACTAATATATTCAGTGACTCAGGCAGCAAACATGGAACAGTATCTGCCAGTTAAAGTTTAATGACAAATGACCTCACGTACACCTCAGCCAACCAGTTTTCAAGGCTGGTATTATTGTCCAAATTTGGGATCTATGAATCTTTATGGTCTTGAAGAACAAAAGCCACATTTACTCATAGGTTCATACATGTTTGAACCCATCCCCAAACAAACACACACCATCACCACTACCCTACCAACACACCTGTCTTCCTATTTGACATGATGGCAGATGACTCGGACATGATGAAAGGGAGGAATGAATGTGGAATGAATGAGGAATGAATGTGAATTTGGCAAGCTCTATTTAGACATCTTCTGTCAGTTGGCTGAACCTTTGGGACTGCCATTTTACACTCTGCTGCCCACAGCATTGCTCACTGCTCTGGTACAAGGATCCTCTCAGCAGCATTGGTAGCTGCCTGAATTGAATGAATGTCTGTTCATTAGGAGGAGAAATTCATATTGTAAGGTTACTGTTTTTAACATTTAACAATTCCTTACATGAGTATAAGAGAAGTTAAAAACATGATGGACATGTTTGGCTTAAATTCACTGCCAATCCTCCAGCCATCACATACAGTACCCACATGTTTTTCCCCGCTGATATCTTTACGAGTCTTTGTGCAAATTAACAGTCTCACAACAAATGTATGCTCAAGTTAATGTGGTGTGGTAGCTTGTGTATGCCATGTCTATGAATAAATATCAAAGCAACACATTCAGAAAGAAGCATGTGTCATGTATCAGGTCATCAGAATGTACTCTTTGCTGTTCATTTTAACTTTCTCAGTGGCTAGCTTTTAGGAAGAAGAAGCAACACTTAAAAAGCACAAGCGAGGCACAATAATAGGCTTGTTAGTGGAAGAAACAAGCAAAAAGCTGATTGCATTGCTTTAACAAATATGCTTGTTAAAATCAAAAAGTAAAAAACTAGCAATCTAACAACTAGAAAGGAAGGCAAAACATCTTACAAACACCAACAACAGCCCACTGATTAAAGGCTTGCTATACCATGCTACGTTGTGACATTTGACAATAAAGTTGTTGATGTCATCCTGTGAACCAGGTTTTTACATATTCACAGAGTGCTCCAATCTGGACCATAGAACTAAGGGCTAATTGTAATGACAGATGTGTGATAATCACTCCTTCACATGGCCATATCATCAAAATTATTGTAAATATGATACCAGTAATTTTCTAATTCTATCCTTGTGTTTAGTGCACAGTCGTCCAACAGTAAAAACCAAAACAAATGTAGTTTGACTCAGCACCAAATACCAGTCAGGGTCACACAGTTTCACAACACAAGTGCAGTGAGTTGTCACCTTAATAAGCACAGACGTCTATCAGTTCGCTCTGTCACTGAATTCATGAGTGTGTAACTGCGCGAGCGTCTGACATCATCATGTATAAATGTTTGGTTTGATTTGCTTGACAGTCATGACTCCAGGGGTGTAACAATAAATAAACTAAAAGGTACACAATAACACAGGGTCACACCAGGACCCTAATATACATCTAGTGGGACTTCATTGTATTTCAATGTGAGGACAATGACATTATGACTGCTTGAGATAGCAGAATGGGTGAACAAATGTCCTATGATCCATAAACACTGATGCTCTGGAACAGGATGAGCTAGTGGTTCAATGAGAATGAGAAATACACAGTAAGCAGATACAACAGTATCGGTTCTGATGGTTTCTATTTGATAAGCACAGTTAAACAAAAGGGGCAAACAGTCTGGGAGAATACAAAGTGTATTTCACAATAGGTTGTGTTCCTCATGTACTGTAATAGAGCAGTGGTTCTTAAACTTTTTTGTCTGGCGACCCCCCTAAAAACATAGACCAAGTCTTGCAACCCCCTTCTCTCTAACTGGCAGAATTTGGTTTCAAAATGTTGTGAGATGGGCATTGGAAGCAGAGGCAGAAAATGTCTTCTCTCATAGGTAGGCTATGTCAACATCAAAGGCAATATGTCAATGGCAGCCTTTGACTAAAAACCTCTACAAAAATATCTTTAATCCAGACTGCAAATAATTTTGCGACCCCCCTGGGGGTCCCGACACCCAGTTTGAGAACCACTGTAATAGAGTATGCATAGAGTAATTATAAAGAGTACAATAAATAGCAGTTGTACATGACCTTTACAACGCATGAAAATATGATCAGAGTCAGTCATAGTTTATGGCAGAATGGGTGTCACTCCAACAAATCACGACTTGATTGCGGCGTATAGGTTCCAGTATCAGAATATTGCTAATAATAAAATATATATAAATAAAAAATAAAAACCTTGCACATCAAGTACTGCCGATGCAAAGATACAGACTCTTTTGAATGTTTGCACTGATGATGGTCTGAAGGGGAACGAACATGTTCACACTGGGTAGCACTCTGGGTCTGCACCTCTTTATTTTACTTTCATTAATAAAAAGAGCATATTTGTATCGGCACTGTGTGTCTGACCTATCCTGACTTCAGACTAACAGAGAATCTCAAACAAATCCTTTGTTGTCTTTTATGTTCCATTGGAGTTACGGATAGATATAGATCAATAGAATGTGACCTTTCATATATGTCTATAATAAACAATCTAAGGATGAACTTTTCAAATTTGATTGGTACTGTATGCCTCGGCCTGCCATAGCTTCATACGCCCTAGATACAGTAGAATATTATCTTTATGCTGGACAAAATCGACCACACAGACATGATGAGAACAGTGTGAGTGAGCAACATAGCATGCATGACATTGACCCTTGACCCAGACCCCGCAAGCTTAAGAACATGAGTCTATCAAACCCTTATAGCGAGTAAGCATGCTTGATGATTTCATGAAGATCCTTGAACTATCCAAACTGCAAACATAATGGATGGTATGGATGAAATAGAATGGCTCCCGCCCAAAGGCAGAGGCATAAAAACCTTCGCCCAGGTATGTTTTCAACTGTCTTGCCAAGAGAAATCTAGAGATCACTTCCATGTTGCAAATTGCTAGGTTTTTACTTTCATGAAATTAAATTGATCACTTACCTGGTATACCGGTAGGCCTACCACTATCTCAATCATGCTCAGCATTTTACTTGTTCTGATTATTAAACAACCCAGTCTCAGTGTCCATATGTCCTTGACCACTGAGGTGAGCTGGATTGATAGTGGAGACATCCATTTCTCCGTCATCAAAAAGGCGTCATGTTCATGTCTGAGCCCTCCGAGGACCCTTGAATATCTCGACATGGAATGTATTGCTGTACATCCCATTATAGCAATACAATGTTTCTATGTTCTGAACGTCTGCATTTTACAGTTTGGATGCAACATGACAGTTCATTTAAACTTCACAATGAGTTTGACAAATTAATAAAACAAATTTGTTGTATTAATTTGTGTGATACAGCCAGCAAATTGGATCTACTTCATAGGTGTGCAAATAACATACGTTTGATGCATGCTCTAAATTACGCAGGACAATGGGAAATTCAACCAAGCAGTCGAATAATATAATGGAATGTATAAGCTGTCTATACACTGCAGCCTCTTGAAGTCATCTGGACTGCACTGAATACTGAAAAAAACAATGAGATGCTGTGATTGATGAGATTTGGAACATGGAACAAAAAACTGACTTTATTAGAGAACAAAAAATGATATTGGGCCTTTGGCTGTGGAGATGTGTTCAGAGGTGGGTCACTCAGATCTTTATCCTTTGTCTTTATTTGAAAGTTGAACACGTAATGTTATCATCTCTACACTCCTTTCAGTCACAGCTGTAGCTGAAAAAGTTTAGATCCATGAATAGTTACTAAACTCTGACGATGTAAAAACAAATGCACCATCCATGTGGATTCATCAGACATGAAAAACATTCACAAAATGTAATAGACATGGACAGACTGTCTTGATGATGTAGGGCAAAGTGTTTCACCTCAATTAACATTACCACTGCATAGTTGTATGTGTGTGCCAGTGTGTGTGTGTGTGTGTGGTGTGTGTGTGTGTGTGTGTGTGTGTGTGTGTGTCTCAGAGATTTATTTGGATCTTCAACATGATTAAAGCAATTGCCTATATGCCAGGGAGGCTGTTTAGCCAGCTTATTATTTCCAGTGGAGTATCAGCTGTGTTGTAGTGGCTATTGTTTTAATGTACCTGTTTACACGGACCCGGTTGGGTGTTGCCCCTAGTGAATGAGCATGGTAAGATGCTGTGTCAAAATTCAATAAAGACTTGCCTTGTTGGGAATAAACAAGATATTTAGTGTCCAAGTGAACACGAAAGGAGCAGAATATAACAGAAGATGCAGACACAGCTGACGCCTCGGAAATACATGTATATGAGCTGGCTGAAGAGCTTTCCTTTCATATAGACCATTTAAAGAGGTATCCACTAAAAAAGAACAGTGGGCTGCCTCAAAATACCTCTCATTGCATAATGTAACTCAGTGATGAAGCATAACATATTGATGTGTCGACAGGAAAGCTAGGCAAAACTGATAGAGAACTGATGGATTAAGCTTACAGAGAAGAAAGTATCCTCAGGGATCATTAGCAGTGATGGATTATAGGCTAACTTGTTAATGAATCACTTTTAAACTGGCTGCCGGGCATTGACAAATGGCATCCCTATTTAATTGTTGGCCAAAAGCAATTGGAGAGGAGAGTAAAGCACAGGCCAGTCTTTAAGGGTTAGCAAATCAAGCTGGAGACAGAGGGAAAGTGGAAAATGGGTTTAGGAACATCAAAAATGTATGTCTGAAATGCGGCAGTCTGTAAGCCAGAAGTCAAATCTGACCAAAAATGTCCAACAGCCCTGAAGACTGGAAACAATATACTCATAAATAAGTTATCCCAAATCGCCCTTGTGTCTCTGTTAGCACGACAAAGAGGCAAAGAGGCAAAGGAGGAGCGATTTGCCCTACAGTTGTTCCTGCCTCTGAGCAGAGTCAGACTAACGTAGACAAGCAGAGAGAGAAGCTGCAGACTGAAGAGCCAAAGGGAGGCCAGGAATCACACTTAGTTTATTTACAGTTGGGCAAGTGGAGGGAGTTATGACTCGGAAGTGTGAATAAGGGCATGAAGAGTGCAAGTGAGGCCGGGAGGCAAATACTACATACACACAGTTTTGATTTCATTTATGATGACCAGTTGTGCCCTGCAACTAAAATAAATGTGCCTGGGAGGCTCACTGAGCCCACTATATGCCATTTTCCCAACATAAAAAAGAGACACCTTTCAGTGGTCTATTCAGCATGCAGTATCAAGCTATATCTTCTGTTCTCGACCCAGAAAGATCTTCAAAGCTGACCGCTGAGATATGCAAATTAAATCAAAAACCTGAGTTGTGAGGTTTACGTGATAGGAAGCTTGCTGAAGTCCTCTAGATATAATATCTTTAATGAAAACAGTTAGGAATATTTGTGTGGATATTATATTTTACCATGTCTGCTCGCGGACCACTTGGGATAGCTTGCGGACCACACTTTGAGAAACACTGATGTAATGCAACAAATCACTGAAAACACGTGACATATCACATATTTGTGTAATTTGTTGAATTTTCATATTCCACAACTGAAAGACAATTGAAACGAGGGATTTTTTTCTTTGCTGTTAAGTGCCTTGCTCAAGGGCATAACAGTGAAAGCCGGGAATTAAACCGACCGACAACTTTCAGGCTACTGCACGCTAGCCCAGCTCCTTAACCACTACACTACCACTGCCCACTAGAAAAAGACTAGAGTGCCAGGTGGTAATATGGGTACAGTGTCAGGACCGCACACTACAATCTCCCAGAAGAACTAAATTTATTGAGTTAAAAACATAACGCAACGTTTCGACCCACCAGGGTCTTCATGATGACCCTGGTGGGTCGAAACGTTGCGTTATGTGTTATGATGGCAGTGTGCGGACAACTACTCTTCTTTCCTTGATAAGCTTTTTTGTCCTGCACCTGGCCTCAGTGAGGTGGGATGTGCATACAACCACTTTGAAGAGGACTACAGTGTTAGGACCACCATGCCTATGATATGCCGCAGCCTCTTCTAAGTGTCTCCTAGCACTAGCATAGACAGAAGTCAGGTACTCTTGATGTTGCACCACCCAATCAGTCGGTGGACTGACCCTGTGGTCACCTCCAGTATATCCAAGTAGGTGGTCGACTGGTAACTGTGGCTTCTGACCGAACATCAGCTCGTATGGGGAGTGCTGTGTGGACTGGTACACGGTGGTATTATAGGCGAACAGGAGCTGAGGGAGCAACTGGGGCCATTTACGCTTCTTTTCAGGGGGTAAGGTCCTGAACAAGTCATGAAGTGTCCTGTTGAAACGTTCACATTGACCATTCCCCTCTGGATGATAAGTGGTGGTTCTAGTCTTTGTTATAGGTGTCACACAGGTGTTTCAACAGCTCCTCCTCAAAGCTGCTCCCCTGATCAGAGTGGATTCTCCTTTGCACGCCATACACATAAAACCATCTCTCAGTTAGAATCTTAGCTACGGTGGAAGCTCTCTGATCAGGGGTGGGAAAGGCCTGGGTAAACTTTGAGAAAACATTTGTGACTACCAGAACATTCTCTTGTCCTGTGCTAGCCCAATCCAAGAGAGTAAAGTCAATGGAGATTATTTACAAAGGCTTAGGGGCTAGCATATTTCCCAAGAAGGTTCTGGCTTGGGTTGTCTTGCTTTAGCAAGCACAGTGCTCACACTCAGAACACCACTTTTGCACCTCATGCCACATCTGGGGCCAGTAGCACCTCTGTCATATCAGATCTGTGGTCCTGTCCACCCCCAGATGGCCGTGGTTGTTGTGTAGGCTAGTGAGCACTTTGACTCGCAACACCTTTGGCAGTAAAAGCTGCAGCACTGGATCCCTGGAAGGAGGAGCCTGGATCGCTCGGTACAAGGTCCCATCCACTTCCTGTATCTGGGACCACTGCTTTATCAATTGCGGACTTCCCTTGGTTCACTCCACTTGTCTTAACGGGTATGTGGTCGTCCCTGTCACCAAAACCACAGGTATCTGGAAATACGGGTATGTGGTCGTCCCTGTCACCAAAACCACAGGTATCTGGAAATACAGGGATCAGTCCCTTGCAGGACTTTCCGGTCTCTTTTGGTTCGACCAGGGATGGTGTCCACCATACAAGATTCTGTCATCCAAGAGTCTTGGATAGGTGCACTTGAGGCTTGCATGTTGGCTATGGCAAGCGGCAGGGGGACGTCCAGGCCGTGTGACACAAATCGCAAAGTGTTAGTGGGGCTTGTGGGAAGCCTAGAAAGGGTATCGGCATTGCAATTAGCTGGCCCAGGACAATATTTGATGTTGTAATAAAGAGGGCAAGCTGAGAAACCCAGCAATGTTCCAGAGCGCCCAGTTTCGCTGACTGCAAGTATTGGAGGGGATTGTTGTCAGTGTACACGGTGAACGTGTTGCCCAGGAGATACTTGACATTTTTTTCTGTGATTGCCCACTTGACTGCAAGGAGTTTGAGTTTCATGGCACTATAATTTGACATGTTCCTCTCACTTGGCCGCAAATCCCGGCTAGCAAAGGCTATTGGTCGCTGTAACCCATCCTTCTCCTGTGACAAAACTGCCCCCAATCCTGCATGGCATGCATCCGTCTCTAAGATAAAGGGACGACTGAAATCGGCATAACCTAGGACTGGTGCTTGAACAAGCCATTCTTTTAAGGCTCTGAATCCAGAAAAAGTTCTGAAGGCAAACCTGAACGTATACATTCAATGTTAACTATCCAATATTCAGATGTCTGTAATTGAAATGTATGCAAATTAGTGCATAATTAATGAGATATTGTTAAATTACATGCTTAAACATATATTTTCAGAAAACTTGTAATGCAAAAAAATATTGTCTCTACATAACTAATCAACTAGTAAAGTTTCATAAGAATATCAAGGAGTTACATTTTTTACCCTATTCACCCGTTCTATGTTGCCTATGGAGGCCAGTTTTAGGCCGCAAATGCTAATTAGCAGGTTTAAAACTAAAAAATCAGCTAAGTAAATATGATATTCAGAATCAGCACCCAAAAATTAGGCAGAATACCCTCTTTACCAGTGTTTTCTCACATTTGACCCCCAAGTGATAGTAGTCCCAGTCTTAATTATGCATTATATAAATGATGATATCATCTAAGTGTGAAAATGGATCGTGAAAATTTGAAGACAAAAAAAATCTTGTTCCTTAGACTCTATACTAGCAAAATATGCAAAAAAAACAATTTTTACAAGAAAATCCAGCGGAATTACACAAGACACCGTACTATAACAACACATTCATGTTGCTTACCTGTCTACTGTAGTCTAACAGAAGAGCAACCATTTTCTGCCCAAAGGTTCCAGATTGTTTCTGCTTGTACAGCGTCAGGAGGTGTGGCGTGTATCTATCCAGCGATGCAAAAAAACTGAATGGGAGGTTCTGATTGGTAATACGGTGGAACTCCTTGTAAAGCTGTGAAAAGAACATCAAACAAATAAAACATTAATTTTGAGAATGTCTGTGTAAAAGTGTTTGAACATATTCTACCCTATAACTATCCATCAGCTTTTTGTATCAATATATAAAAGTAGAGTACACATTTGATGTAAATGAGCAGTCTTTGAATGGGCAGGGGACAATTTGCTTTTGTTTTAAATGTCTACCAAGATGAAGAAACATGTCCCTTTCAACAAATGGCTGCCTAAATGCACGAAGTGGGCATTTGAAAGCCCTTCTATTGACAAGTTCTTAACGGTCTGACCTAGGCGCCGCATCGTGCACACGAGACATGTGCACTTTTAATTAATTGTATCTTTTGAATGAACAAATGCAATTGTGATAAGGGCATGGCAATGGACATATTGTGGAGTGCTGGCCATGCAATAGTCTGTAATGGCTCGTTAACCGCACTTTGCCAGCAGTTGAAAACTCACATAGCTTACATTTCCACATTTTGTGAACACCTGCTCCTGAGATAATGCTATAAGCTAACTTAATAAGAGTCCATCATGTTTTTGCTATCGATAATTATGTAGAATTCTAGCTAACAACCATGCTCAACAAGGACATGGTGCCACTGGGCTATTGATAATGGTATCAAGCATGACATCCCTACTAAAACCACCCACAACAAAAGGCTTTTGAATTATTAAAAAAATCGCTAGCTAGGTAACTTTTAGGCTCAACACGTGTCGCTAGTAGAGGCTATTCATTCAGCCCAACTAGCTAGCTAGCCACACTACCAAACAAATAAAAAACTACAGCAACAAAAACAAGATAATAGTTTCTCACGATCTGTAGGGAAATTAACGTCAACTTGAGAGGGTAATGGACACGGGGAGTAGTGAAAACGAGACGGAGACACACAAACCTTTGAAATGGAAGCATCTGTGGATGTTACGTGGTCGCGGGATGATCTTTCTTCGGGTTCGTCCCGCTATGAGGAGAGCCGTTGATGTTGAAAGTGGATGCTGCTTGGCCGTCGATGCCGGATAGTCGAGAAGATGGTAGCAGACACCCGTAGCAAAGTCTTACAACACACAAGACCCACTTCCGATTTACACTCTTTCTTATGACAATGAAATTTTAAGACTAAGTCTGATTCTCTCTTAAGATTTTCTGCAAAGGGTTAGTTCTAAACGCCTAACTAATGATCTGCCTCACTAGTCAGTCACCGCGCTCTGTCCTCGTCGAGATCTGCGATCCCATTGGCTGTTGACTTATGCTGCTAACTTTTCATCTTAAACTCTTTTTTTCACCATGGAATCGACTCAATGCTATTAATTTACTCCAACTCGAAAAATGATTAATTATCATGCCAACTTATTTTTTTTAAGTTATTATAACTTCAAACCAAAATTGAGTTCACTACACTTTTAATACTTAAGTCATGTAAACTTTCTGCTGTTTTTAAGTGATGTTAACTTAAATCTTTTGTTGAGATGGATCATTGGGTTTTACAGTGTGTGTACATTTAGTGACCGTACACCAACAAGGATTCCCGGGACACTGAAAGGCCGGGGTACACGAAACTTGGTGGGCATGTAAACCCCACATGGATAGCATGGAACCATCGCTTTTCGTTTTGATCTGTAGCCCCCCCGCTGGACTGGATCCACAGAAAGGAGGGTAGGGCAGACACAGTTTTCTGTGAATATCTTGAGAACCGTAGGGCCTAGGATGACCAATTTTTTTGTATGTTTGCCTCCAGGGGTCATGTAAACCCATTCCATATGCACACATGTGCATAAACAAATACACATGCACACACATACATTCACAGTAATCCTACGTATGACACATACTCACACAGTAGACATATATACGCATGCATGCACATGCACAAACACAGGCACATAAACAGGCAAACACACACATGCATGCACACTTACCTACCCACACACACATAAACATAAACATGTACACGCACACATGCACACAATTAAAAAAATTCTCAGAATTATGAACAGGCAACATGGGGGTGGGCTTGTATAAAATGTATATTGCATGTGAAATCTATGAACTAATCATGTTTTGGTACTTGTTGTCTAGCAGATACCAGTGAGAATTGAGTGTGCATAATGCAATTCAGTGAGACAGTTAGAATCATATATGCCTTTCAGCGTGACTTATTTTTGTGGAAAACATGTGCTGGACTGGGCGGCGGTCATATTTTGTACCGCTCTGCGGTACATCTAGTTTAGTGATAGGTCTTGGTCAATTGTAACTCCTAGATTTTTAACACTTAACACTTGGATGAGGATAGTCGAAGACCACTAAATGTAGCCTGTGATGAGGATAGGATATCCCTCATCTTTTTAGGACCTAAAAACATGACTTCTGTTTTATTGGAGTTCAAAAGCAGGAAATGATTTGTCATCCATGTCTTTATGTCTTATACATGTGTCAAGTTTGGCTAATGGAGTTAATTCATCAGGTTCTATAGAAAGGTATAGTTGTGTATCATCTGCATAAGAATGAAATTGAATGCCATGTTTCCTAATTTTAGAGCCTAGGGGAAGCATATAAAGAGAAAATAACAGGGGCCCGTAGTACTGAAACTTGAGGCACCCCATATTTTACCATAGTCTGGGTAGATGGTTTATTGTAAACCTGTACAAATTGTCTGCGGTTAGAAAGGTATGATCTAAACCAAGTGAGTGCTACCAAATGTTCAAACCTGTGAAGTAGTATGTCATGGTCTATGGTGTCAAAGGCAGCACTGAGGTCCAGGAGGACCAATACTGATATATGTCCATTATCGCCCGCAATGAGGAGGTCATTAAAAACTTTAAAGACTGATTCAGTTCTGTGGTGAGCTCTGAAACCAGACTGATATAATTCTTGGATTTTATACAGTATGCAAGAAGGCACCAATTTGCTTGGACACTATTTTTTCTAGTATTTTGACATAAAAGGGAGATTAGATATAGGCCTATTGGCCAGGGTCAAGGCTAGGTTTTTTGAGGGATGGCTTAATAACAGATAACTTAAACGACTGTGGTACATGCCCTGATAGCAGTGAATTATTTATAATCTGGAGCAAAGCATTATACAAGAAAGGGAGAGCAGTCTTCAGAAGATGGGTAGGAATAGGATCTAGTAGACTAGTTGTAGATTTTGATGAGGAAATTGTGGAAGTGAGATCTAATATGTCGATAGGTGTAAATGAGTTCAATGTTGTTTGAGGTCTCATCTGTGATTCAATTATGTTTTCGCTATCGTTCAGCAATGGAGTATGAATATTTGGTGAGACTGATTGGTTATTAATCTGGTGTGTCTGGTAACCTTTATATCTCTCATCAGCAGCCAACAGCAATGTCATCAATGGGGCATCTATGAATGTATCGCTCAGATTATCATGGAGAGAGATCAAGCTAAATCTTCTGGAGATTACAATCACAATCTGTCTAATTATGTGTTGGCTGGCTTATTAAAGAGAAGACAACATAGACATGGTAATTCTGTTTCCTTGTGTTCCTTGAGATTATACATGAGGGCGGGGGGGGGGGGGGGGGGTTTTTCCGGAGTGAAAGCATTATTTGCAATTTTAGATAACCGGTTAATAACGGTATTTATCGTTCTGATTAACCTTTGTTTGAATATTATTCAAAAGTCCATAGCCTTGGAAAGTGACCTGCCCACACAGTGTTCCCCAGACCCCTTATAGGATGAATTTATGTTATGAATCCGTGTCTCTCCTGTATAATAGGCTAGAACTACAAGTTGATAAAAAAGGATTTTCATATCCAACACTATCTAACTGCCTTTTCCAAGTATGTAGCCTAAATTACTGAAACATTTTTTGAAATAACATAGGCTACCAGAGACACTAGGAAAATATTTATAGGCCTGTCATGCAGTTGGTAGCACCACACATGTTAGTCTATACAAGGCTTAAAGCAAGGACATTTTCTGTCCCTGAAGTTAGGCTATCAGGTTTGCAGGGTAACAGGTTTGGTAATGGTGATTTCCCAATCCCATCCTATCTCTCCCACTCACCTCCTGACACTTTTCAATGTCCTATCCAATTAAAGCCAATATATACAGTTGGCCTAGCCTATATATGAAGGGTTCAGATGCAAAACCCACTTTTCTTTTAAATGAGATTTTTTTTTATAAGGCACCAATAGGATTTTGCCTACAAATCGATATTTCAGACCAGGAAGAGAGTAGTATTTAGCGGGTTTTGAAGTGAAATTATGTTATTAATGTATAGGTTAATTGCATATATATATATATATATATATATATATATATATATATATATAACTATATACAGTATATATATTCCTGTCTATTCACCCTGTCTAGTTTTGACTAGACAGGGTGAATAGACATGAACTGTCTACCAGCAGTGCACTACCAGCAGACCAGTATCAGTAGATCTAAGAGACCTATAGTAGGTCTATATTGTGAAAACATGTCTGCATTATATTTTGGTTTTGGGCCCTGGCCGTTTGGTGTCTTATAGACAATGAGTAGCAGTTTAAATTTAATTCTAAACCTAACTGGGAGCCAGTGCAAAGACCTGAGGATTGGGGTGATGTGATCTCTTTTCTTTGTTTTGGTTCTGGCTGCTGTATTTTGCATTAGTTGGAGCTGTCTGATGGACTTTTGGGGGACACCAGTGAGGAGAGCATTGCAATAATCAACCCTGCAGGAAATGAAGACATGAAGGTATGATGAAGGACTGTTTTTCTAAATCCTGCTTAGACAACATCTCTCTTCGTGGCTATATTTCTAAGGTGCCAAAATGCTAATTTAGTGAAACTAAGATCTCTATCCATTGTTACACCAAGGTTTTTGACACAGGTTCTGGTTTGAAGTGACTCCAAGTAGGTGTTGAGTTTCAATCTTCCCTCTTTAGTCCCAAACAGAACTATGTCAGTCTTGGGAGGTTTGAAATAGGCCTGTAATTTTAAGTATAGATGAATCCGGGTATCTTTCTTTTTTAAGAGTTTGATAACTGCAGTCTTAAGTACAACTGGGAAAATGCCTGAGGTAAGAGAACCATTCACAAATTGCAAAAGCTCAAATGGCAAACAGCTGAAAACACTTTTAAAGAAGCTTGTAGGCAGAGCAGACAGCAGGTAGATGAGTTAAGTTGTATACTGTATGGTTTGAGTAGTTTGTACACAATGCATATTTGTAATTCTAATAATTTTATCCAGCCCACTCTAAATGAACATCGTCATTTGTGAAAGCTGTGCCATCAATATTGCTCAGTGCTTTGTTTGCAGACATTTGACTTGCATCGGGCCTCTCAAAAGTGCAAAAGCTAAACTGAGCTGATGTGGGCGGTGGACGTTGCTGTTTCCCTCCTGGCCCTCTTTGCACAGTGGCCAGGCAGGCGTGCTCTTGGCCCGTTGTGTACGCCACAACGGGAACCCTTCGAGCATGGCTGCCCACTCACTGTGCCCGCTGCACTGGCTGGTGCTCAGCCCATGTCATTCTGGTCCGCTGTGCACGTCGCAGTCCCCTCCAGCAGGGAACTCTATTTGGGTCACAGGGGAGTCGGTGGGCCACAGCGCAGCACATAGCTGGCTGTCCAATCAATCACTTGCTTGTGTTAATTCCTCCGCTGTGATCTACAGGAAGTAGTTCGGTACATCTGATGTCCACTGGCTCTTCTCTTTGAGGTTCTCCCTTTCAACTATTGACTGGCTTATTATTAAAGCAGTGGTGCAATATAAAGAGCAAATAAGACGAATGTTTGATTTTATTATCTCAGTTTTCATAAATGCTCTGTGTGTGACATGCTTTGATTTATATGATCTATAAAATAAAAAATAGATTGACAGACGCCTACACTGGTGCTGGTGAATTCATTATTAGCTTTTGCCAAATCACTGATTCGACTGCTGCCTTATTCCTTCATGGCTTTTGTTAAGTGGTGGCGATATTAAGAGATGCATGCCTAAATTCTCTGACTTAAATTCCAAGTTAAATCCTAATCCTGATCTATGCACATATGTGCATAGAGGCATGTCTAATAGACCATGACATTGTTTGGACGGACAGTCAGTCAGTTCCATTTAGACTGAAAATGAAAATGTGGTGACATACCATGGCAAACCTGCTGAGTTACACTCTACACTCATGTTTGCTGTATAGCTGTATTTAGACAGATTATGTCCCCTCACATTAGTTTGCGCTGGATTTACTGTTTCTATGTGAATGCTTCAGAAAAGCTTATTAGTCACAGAGCAGTGACAAAAAGATTTGTTAAAAAATCTGCTGCTTGCTACTAGCAAGATTGTCAGGGAAAACATATGGTGGTGGAGGAATAATGGTATAATGGTTGTTTTTCAGGGGTCATGCTTGAGTTAGTGAAGGGGAAATCATGATGCTTTAGTACAGTAGTGGAGGAAGAACTCAAACTCAGCACTGAAGTAAAAGTAAACTAAATAAATAAATAAAACATGAAACATTTACTTAAAAGAAGTACCACATTCACTATTTAAGTAAGAGTAAATAAGTATTTATTTTAAAATGTACTTAAGGCATTAAAAGTAAAAGTACTTTCCTTTTTCAACTTTCTAGAAAATAGTACGGACTGTGGCATTTTAATAAAGGATGATAAAGATGATGATACTGGTACAGGTAAATTAACAAATAACATGGTCTAGGCAAAAAAAAAAAACTGTACCTCTGTAAACAAAGTCTGAGCCATGGAGTGCCTAGTGTCCCATAATGAAACATAATTAAAAATGACTTTCCTGGAGAGTTGTTAAACTCATCACTGAAACAGAGCAAAGGCCAGGGCAAACATCAGGGATCAGGTCAAAAGTCAATGGGACCATGGCTGTAGGTTCTCACTGCTGCAAGGTGTTAATCCTGTTCAGCTGAGGAAAGCCCACGGGTACTCTGTTCTTCCACGCCTCTTCTCAGCACTCATTAAAAGAGCTAAATCTCTCTCTCTCTCTCTCTCTCTCTCTGAGCTGGATAATTGTACACTCCACTAATGCACTCCCATGAAAAAAAAACCCAACAACTCTGTACTAGTTCGGTTCAAGGATGCAATTAGAGCAGTTATTAATTTAAGTAGCCCAGGGAGGGGAAGGAACGGAGTTAAAAATTGTGAAGTAGTGCAATTGATTCAAATTCTTTATCACCAGCAGTGTGCAAAAGACATCTGTTGTGTAAATAAATAAATAAACACACACATAAATAGTTAGATATAGAATTTGTACAGTATTTGTATAGTATAAAAGGATAAACACAGTAAAAATGCAATAACACAACCTAGTGTATCTCATACAGTATGATTAATGTTTCATCATTATGATAGTTGCCTTGGCTGTCATTTTGGTTATGTAAAAGTCAACAGTGACTGTCTTTGAATTTCAGAGCCTTCTCAAGCTCTCATGCAAAATATATGACAGAAAGATCATAATGGGTAAACATTAAATTAATTAAAAAAAACAAAGAGAACGGAAAGCTAACTCTGTCAAAAGAAAACAGAGTTCTCTTTGATATGTTCATTATCATGTCAACATCAGAGGAGTTTACCATAAACCCTATGAGTGTACAAATCTTCTTGAAAATGCCGTACACATACTTTGTTAACAACGTTTTACAATATACAATCAAGAGAATGATCATCATAGATTTTTCAGGTTCATTCAAAAAAATGGGCCATAAAAAGAGGCCATAAAAACATTCCCAGCTGTGTTATGTGTTGCCAAAGTTTTCATGTTTTGTTTTTCTCAGTTGGTTGTAAGTGAAAGCTCTGGCTAGTTTCTTTCAGGTGATTTCCTGCATTTTTCTTCAGAATATAAAAGTCCACACTTGGAATCTTCTGACATGGATATCATTGACCATATACAACATAGGAGTCAAGTTGTTTTGATCAGAAAGTAAGGGCTTGCTATTGCATCAACATGAATCATATTTATTGTTTGGAAAATTATTGTAAAGAATGATTGTAGAAATATACCAAGACTACTGAGTAAAACTGCAACATGATAACTGTGTTTCTGCTAAGAAAGCTTTGTTTCATTATCACAGAGTCAATTTCACCCACTAACAACATGCACCATCCAGGTCTGTGCAATAAAATGGATATAGTGAACTGTCATGAGTGTATGTATTTTATAGCACAGTTGCCACTGAGGTTGTTTCAGTGATCTATTGCGAAGGTAACTAGAAATGTAATGCCAAAGGAATTACAATAGTGGATGGAAAGCTGCTGGGTTAATGTTGGCGGGGAGATTCCTAGAAAAAAAAAAACATTGAATCCCTTAATCTTTAAGTTCATACAAACCCTTGTACCAAAAAACCTTGTGTGTCAGGCATTCTTGAGATATCACACTCAATATATACCCACTCGGTGAGTTGCACAGTTTTGAAAACGAACGTTAAGGGTTGTTTAAAGGACATGTTTGTGCATGCCCATAGCCAGCCAGTCAAAGGTGATTCAAAACGAGTCAGAAAGTTGAGAGGACCCATCGTCAAAATTTCGGTGTCCATCACTCTAGTTCATCCAAAACCAGAAAAGGGACTCAAAGTGCTAAATACCGGAATTATCCTTTAACATGATTTCAATGGTATTTTAATTGATATTAAACCTCAGTAAACCACTATTAGTCTAATCTGGCAAAATATTGGGAAATTCATATCCTGATTTATCTACAGCCAGGATAAATTTGTCTAGGCCTAGGTATGTCTGGTTTAGGCTACACAAGCTTGCATAAACTAGATGTACCGCATAGCGGTACAAAATATGACCGCCGCTCAGTCCTGTACATCCATTCCGCGAAAATAAATCATATTAATGAATTTGTCTCCATCTTCTATTCCATCCCCCACTCTTGAAACTTTTGTGTATGCTTGTTTGGAATGTGTGTTTGCACACATTCCGCACACAAAGTAGCCTACTGGCGGTTAATAGATTTGTTTCTGGGCCAAAAAATTTGTAGCATTGTTATAAACCTTTAAAATCTCTAAACAATCACAAGTAGGGCAGTTCATCACAGTCCATCCATTGCAACTGGACTGATGAAAGGTACACCTTTAGGCTACATTGTATTTGGGAAAAGCAGAAGGTAGCAGCATAATGTATTTATTTATTTATTATTAAACAAAACAATCCCTGTCAGTTCCATGCAGTTTTCAACAGCTATCAAGAAGAGAGGTCATGTCATGGATTTTTGTGAATGTTTCTTCTTCTACATATGCATAAGTTTAGTCATCTAGTTCATATGATATTCAGCTTTATTGTCAATGCACAAATGAAATACCAGTAGTCTAAACAAAATGCCGTTTTACCCAGTGGTGCAAATAACTGACATGTCCAAAAGGGCCTTCATTAAATGCGTTGCGAGACTGTTCATACACATTTTAACGGGCAAAGTTGAAGAGCTACTGTCCGTTATTGTTTGTGCAAATAATATGCTGATTCATGTTCCCTTGCATTTTGCAACTATGAGGTCCATGGTTAGTCTGGCTTTCGCCAGACCAAGCTCAATCTTTTGACGCAATCTTTTGATTTTCACCCAGCCTAGTCCATGGTAGGCGCCCGATAGAAATATTGTTTAATTTTGCGATTGAGATATCCACGCACTGGCGCCCCCCCTGCGACGTGTTCGCCCCCCGGTTTCAGAGCTATTCTAAATGCAAAAATGCATAGATTGAGTTATGACAAAACCGTGACTGTTAACAAACTATAAGCTATATAAGGTAGGCCCTATGCTAGGCCTATTACACAACACAAATTGTCACTAGGCTATGCTGGCGACCCAAATAAAATCTCCTTTGGAACCAATGGCTTACACCTTACAGTATCAAGCTGCCACCTCTTGGTGAAGTTAATAGTTTTGCATATCAGTAGTAATACATTTCACTCTGTGTGAATCACGGAAAGGGCGAATGAACTGGACACTTCTAAATGGAACCCAACCCACTGTACAGTAGCTCAAGGTCTGTGGCTAAAGCAGCCATAATGAAAGCGTTATCATTGTTTGGATACTTCACACACACGTGTTTTTTAATCGCATAGACTACAACTACCAAGCTGGAATCAAAGCACATCGACTCCCCTCTCACACCCTACACGCACTTCGAACAAACAAAAAGCGCCTCAGTCTCACGGTATAGCCATAGGCAAAACTGTATCTGACCGGTGTAACGTTGGTACTAAATCATCCATCGCAAAGAATGATTTTTGTAGCACGTGCAACAAATATGTGTAGGTACAGCCCTGTCCTGAATACATCTCAACGTGCGCTCTAAAACATCTGGTTTAAATGGAGATGTAGATCATCACGGGTGCGTTAATAAATCTACATTGCGGCGAGTTGACACAAATTATTCACTTTGACGAATTTATGTAGTTTCAGTTACTTTACTTTGAGCCATGCTCTTCCTTACTTGAATCACCTTTGAAAATAGAGGATTGAAATAGCCTATATGGGTGTTTGGGAATGAACGTTGACTCAGATGCTTTTTGAGACTTTGAGCAGAAATGTCCCAGCCCGGTGTTTAAGATGCATCATAGACAGGTTATCTTTCAGGTAGCCTATATATTTTCCATTAAAAAAACATCACGTAAAAACATCACGTAGCGAACGTGTTGTGGCTAACTCACTTAGCTCCTGTTAGTAGCCTAGGTTATGGTCATAAGCAAATGAGATGACAGTCGAAAGATACAATTAGTGCTGTTATCAATTTGCTTGGTAGCCTATAAACGCATTTATGGTTTTCTACAAATACATCAATAATCAAATTGGCCTCCATCACTCAACCAACGGTAATGTTGCTAACGGTAACATTATTTTACCTACGTTCTGCTATTGATAGGATTAACGTAGGCTACCTGCAGTAAAAAACAAGCATGTCCGATGAACATTCTCAGATTTATTTCGGCTTCAAGAGGAAATGGGAATTACATGTCATGCAGAAATCATCCTACCCTTAGATGTTCTCTGCAGTAAACTGTAGTCTTGTCCTTGTAGGAAGCATAGTGTCTTTCCAACCCACTTTAGATTAACTTCCAACAAAATTACGTCTCACTGCAACGATGCGCCATCTAGTGGACAAATGACTACGTGACGCCAATACTGGAAATGCAGCCAAATTATTATTATTATGAATATTTGGTTTTCCTTTAATCCTACTGAATTTGTAATTATGTATCGGCCATTCTAATTGCCGATACTGATGGTATACGTGCCTGTGTGTGTGTGTGCGTGTGTATATGTGTGCACCACCATCTACAGGCCAATGAGTGTACAGTCACTAAATGTACACATAACTTAATTTTTTAGACCCCCCCATGAATGAAATTCTACGAAACTTGGCATACCCCCAGAGAATGTCAGGTTATTCATACACATAAAATTTGGTGCAGTTCTGAACATCTTAACTGAAGAGAGGGGCGATTAAAGCAGAATGATATTGCATTTTCATTTTTTACCGGGGGGGGTGCAAATCACAAATGAGTGATTATGGGCTAGGTTGATGTGGGCCCTTGAGACCAACATACCATAAAAATTTCTTCATCCTCGGTGCCACGGTTCAGGTAGTTATTTAGGAAAAACTGCATTTTTTGGGTTTCGGGGGGCCCAGCGCGGAGGGGGAGTGGCCCCCGGGGACCAAACTAAATGTTTCCGTAAAAGTCTAGTGGGGCTACATACCCACCAAATTTCATGTGCCCCGGTGTTTCGGTGCCCCAGGTATCGTTGACCAAAAACTTTGACAATCCCTATATGACCGCTTCGCTAGCTTCGCTAGCGGCGGTCATAATAACCATTGACAACTTGTTATCAGTTAAAGGTGCGATTTGTAGGATTGTTACCGAATGTTCTGTAGGCCAAAATCAAAACACTGGTGAACGTTCTCACAAGGATAGCATGGAACCATTGTTTTTCGTTTTGATCTGTAGCCCCCCCCCCCCCCCCCCCCCGCTGGACAGGAAATGAACACAATTTGACAAACGTGACTTATTTTTGTGGAAAAAATGTGCTGGCAGCGGTCATATTTTGTACTGCTCTGCGGTACATCTAGTTTGATTTGTATTATTACTTATTTTTTATTGAATGACAGATAGGTAGAGGTTGCCAATGCATATTACATTTGTCATATGTTTTCTGTAGAAAGGCTTAACAGTTTGCTTCATCTTATTTTATTTGTAGTCTCTTATGTTAGGTGATACCTACTTCTCTCTCTCACACATCTCTCTCTCACACACACACTCTCTCTCTCTCTTTCTGACACACACACACACACACACACACACACACACACACACACATATATGCACACACACACACACACACACACACACACACACACATAGCCAGAAAAGTAATCATGAGGATCTGCAATAAGGACAGAGGGAATTGCTTTCAATGTGAGAAAAGAAACAGAAGGAAATAAATAGATGCCCTGAAGGAAAACTGCTGAAAACTATTTTTAACTTGAGTCTTGGGATGCTCCAAAAAGTGACAGCAGTTGACAATATTCAATACCGAATAACTCATTATGTAAACTGCCTCACAGTATATGGCCAGTGGCATATGCCACATGTCATATGCTACAACATGATGAGTTCATTTCAGATAGTTTGGGGCTGGAGGGGAAAGTGATCAGACCTTTTGCATCGATTTTGCGATACTTCAGAGAGGCTCAGTGTTAAGTGAGAGATTAATAGATAAGCCCCTTGGAGACTCACTCCAACTTGTTGTCAGACTTTACCTGGTGCCTGTTAATTGCACACTGACAGCAACTCGTTTCAAAGAAATATATGTGGCTTTCCATCAGTGGGTCATTTTTACACAGCTTGTGTAGACGCTAAACAAATTGCTCGCTAGAAGCAATTAATGCCTGCAAATCACGTCTCAGCCCTGGAGAGGGGGAGAAACTGTTGTGGGCAAAGGAAACAAGGGAATCGGATGGAACTATGTGTACTCTCAAGTCTGCAAGTTATGAGCATCCTTGTGGAACCATAGTGTTTCATCACGTTTTTATACAGAGAGTAGCTTTCTGAGTTTGTGCAGAAGCAACTACAATGCACAGAGCCCACGCGCAAATACCCCTAATGATTACATAGGCCTATGTCAGGGATAATGGACGACACGGCGTTCGGTCCACAGAAAGAAATGATGGCGCATCAGCGGAGGGGCTACACCTTGTAAGTGCATTTCTTTCTGTGAACCGAATGCCATGAAGTCCATTATCCCGATACGTTGCCACTTGTGTTGTGTTCATTTGCTGTTATATTTAAATTATATTTTGTTTATAGAACTACTTCATTCTGCCACATATCAACTAATTTCTGAACTTGCCGTTACTAGTGTAAATGGATTATTGATTTCCGTAAATCACAGCACAATGTTTCACAAACTGTTATTCAGAACAAGAAGGTTGAGTAGTATATGAATATAAATATTTAGAAACCATCATTGACAGCAAATTATCTTTTGAGAGCAACACAGATGCTGCCTGTAAAAAGGCCCAACAGAGACTTTTCTTTTTGAGGAAGATGAAATGATTCAGCATGTGCAGGACTCTGATGACTTTGATGAATCAGTCCTGACATTTGGTATTGTGGTGTGGTACAGTGGTCTTCCAATGATCAGCAAGCGTTAGCTAACAAAGCTGGGGGGTTCTTTTATTTCTTGTGGCTATTAGGAACCTGAATTCACTTGATTACATCTCTATATCTTTTATACAGTATGTGATTATTTATCTATTTATTCCTGTCCATGTTCATTATGACAGATTTAGGCCTACTTGTGTACTGTCCAATTGGATTCTGTCATTGGTTTTAGGGGAAAGAGTGTCTCCATTGTTGTGTGTCCTGTGTTGTTTTTAAAATGTTGTTGGTATCTGGTGGTGCTTTTCTGTGTATGTTTTAGATATCCTGCTGCACACTAAATTTCCTTTTTTAAGGATAAATAAAGTGAAACTTGAAATTTGAACTTGGATGGTTGCTATGACCAAAGGCCAGACGTTAGTTCCATCTCTCCCGTTGTTAAGCGGGCATATCCCAGGAATCTGATGAACCTTAGCTTTGAAACATTGCTACCTCCTTCATATGCTACAGTACAATGTTACCATCTGCCCTGCACTTAGAGGTTCTTGAATTATTGACAACAAATCCAAATCCATGAAGGCTCAAACCAGTGGTTATCTGAATATAAAGTGCATCTGGTGGGAAAGTCAAATCTCCCCTCAAATTTTCATTGCATTTTCATTTGTATCTATCTATGCTGCATTACTGTAAGGTGCCCTGGTATTCTTGATATTGTAGGCCTACATGACATGAAAGTGTAAGCTGGTAAACCTTGTTTTGTGTCAATGCAATGTAACCTTTGAGTTGAATAAACACGTATCAAGACAGCCTACAGCTGGTCTGAAGCACTAGGATATAGGCCTACTGTAAGAAAGCATGCACTCTGCCCTATAGCAACTGATGACATTAAAAGGCATTCCACCCACATACATTTTCTTTTCACTGAAGGTCTTCCTTTTCATATTGTACACACATACTCTTACTACAAATCTAAAGCAATTTGATACCATGTTATTGAAGCTGAAAGTCTGAAAAATGGCAAGCAGCATTTTCTTTTGCCATAAGTATATTACTTTGCCATACTATATTACTTGCTGTCTAACTGCAACTCGTATGTCTGAAATCTCTCCACAGCCACATCAAAAGCTGACACCTGGGACAGTGCACATGGTGAAGGCAGGAGGCACGTCTGCAGTCTGGCCTAAGATGTCATCTAGTGGCTCTGAGGACTACCCCCACCCCCCCTCCTTTTCTGTTGCTCTCAGAGAGAGAAGGTGCAGATATTTTTGTCAGAAAAGATACACAGCCAGACAGTTATGGGCGACCCCTCTGTCAGCACTCTCCCTCAATCCAACCCGTTTGCCCTTCACACAGCATGAGCGAGAGCTTGTCCACCATGGTACCTTATATGGTCAGTGATGAAGCACATAATGACCAAATAATATTCACGGTAGTTAGTCCCGAACTCCCAGAGACCTTCGTTCAATTAACTGTGTGTGTGTGTGTGTGTGTGTGTGTGTATTTCTTTGTGTTTAATCATTGGAACATGTGGCATGATGTGTTTGAGGTTACTCCGGCACCCTTCGAGCTGCGAGTCAAGCTCTTGATGTGTGGTAGTCACGCTCGGCTCACCTCCCCGGGGCTGTGTGAAATGTGTTCCGGCTAATCACATCTCAATGGAGCCCCCTCCATTCGCATCTCGCTGTCACAAGGCCATCCTCTCCTTTTCCATCAAAGACAGCCCAAGTAGAACTGTAAATGTCATCTTCAATAACAGAGGGAGGACCTCCTGCTTGTCTTAAAGCATATTCGCATAAACTTTGTGATTATACTAATGCCATGCTGAGGTTGTGATGACTGAGGTGTCCTCCTCTTCCTCCCCTATTCATCGCAAATGATGTTGAATACAAAACCAGACGTTTATTTCCTATTTCATGAAGGTACATAGCAATCAGTCCACGGGTGGCCTGCTGGGCCTAGACCAGAAATCTCCCCAGAGGAAGTCTATTTGGGGAATACAGTGGATTACACATCCTATCATGTTTCACCTCACATGTTACATAAGCACATACAAAGTATTAATGCCTAGGACATTGGAGTACTACATGGGAACACAAACACAGACAGACAGCCAGCCAGGCAAGCAGAAAGACAGACAGACAGACAGATGTATAGATAGATAGATACTGTAGATAGATCAAATATAACACATTAAACATTAAACACCCACAAGGGCACAGATTTGTGTAGCTAATTCTTTTTTTGCTCTTGTGCATCGTCAGACATTTTAGCTGCCTTGTAAGGCATCACCCTCCACTGAATTCTGCTTGGTGATTCACTATGGCAGCCGCTCCGCTTTATCTCCACTCGTTTGCCGTCCCCCAATCTTTGAACAGACAGTTTAGCGCTGGCAATCCACGAGGCGCCCCGCATCATGATAGAGGGAAGTGCACGAGAATGGGACGGCACCCAGTCTGAGACGGCATCAATTGGGATCATCTGCTGTCTCCAGGGACTTTATCACAGCCCCGCAGCCTTCTCCCACACCGAGTCAGTCCTGTCACAAGGACCGAATGTGCGGCATGTGCGGCTGGTGCACACACACACACACACACACAAACAAGGGCATTCATCTATCCACACAAATTCACTCTCTTTGATGCTCACACACATAAACACACACACGTGCACACACACACACACACACACATTCACATCCTCTTTTTATATCTGCCTCCCTGTTCAACTGAGCAACTATAAAAAATAAGTGGAATAGTCATTATCGTAAAGGAAAATTCCGGTATTTATTTTCTGGTTTGTTTTGGATGAACTAGAGTGGTGGACACCGACATTTTGACGATTGGTCCTGTCTCGACTTTTCTGACTCGAACTCAAACGCCAACACCACTAACCACTCGGTGAGTTGCACAGTTTTGACAACGGACGTTAAGGGTTGTTTTAGGACATGTTTGTGCATGCCTGTTGCACCCACTCTGAAGCAGTAAAGGCGATTCAAAACTAGTCAGAAAAGTCGAGACAGTCACAGGACCAATCGTCAAAATTTCGGTGTCCACCACTCTAGTTCATCCTAAACAAACCAGAAAAGGGACTCAAAGTGCTAAATACCGGAATTTTCCTTTAATGCTATTCATATGGTAGCATAGTGATACAGGCTGTATATTTCTATGAAGTACTGTTTTCCTTTATTTGTCGAAATTCAGAACCTTTCATATTTTTGAAGAAAGGCTTCAAAGCTGAGGGTTCATAGTTGAGAACCATATAACTCTATGCCTTTGCAGTACACCTCTGTAGGACTGAGGATGGTTATCTGAGTGTGCAGAAGCTAATCGAGATTGCTTTCCTGACCTTTCTTTTGTAAATCCTCTTTCTCTCATACAGTACACACATTATCTCTCACCATCTGTCCAATTCCCAAACAGACAGCACAGCAATGCAAACAACACACTGGCTCCTTTGCAGTGTGGTGCATAAGTTATGGCTCTGTGACATAATAGGAATGATCGTTCCTAAGCAGGAATGTACTGTAAGGCTAAATTAATGTGAAGTAATAGATTCATACCTCTCAATTGTCAACAAACCTTTTAAGACCTTCAGGGATGCTGAATCAAAGAGACCCTCTCTGATGCCACAGGACAGCGGGCACATACAAACAGACCGGAGTGCAAACATTAACAATCTGGAATCAGACCTTAATTAATCATTTGTTTAATAGTTCTGAATGAATAACTATCACTGAGAGACCAGGGTTTCCTCTCTGCTTCAGTTTTTGCTTTGCACAGCAGAGTGACGGGTGGAAGTGCACTATGTGGCGCAGCCGTTTAATAAATAAGAGTCTCTGCATATGCCAATACTGTCTTGAGTTTGTGTTCAAAACGCAGGGATAAGTAATAAACAGAGGGGATAAGAGCTCTGCCAGAAACAGAAATATGTCAAATCCTCTTGTAGCGCTACTCCCATATCCTTTCCCATTAAAGGCAACTCGGATACAGTACATAACATAATGCTGCAGTTTATCCAAATCCCCTTTATGCTGTAATCATCCAGGGCTTGGCGGTACCTGGACCTGTGGATGTTTGATCCTAGTTTGGAGAGAGCTTAGGATTTAATATTGTCTTAAAGTCAAGAGCTTTGCTATCTGCCAGGATTTCCCACAATGACAGGACACAGCAAAACAACTCAGGATATATATGGGTAATGGGTATATGTATGCTCACATCCTGAGTATACCATTATTACAGTGAAACAGAAAGAGAGATTTAAAGCATCTTTACCGTAAAAGATGTACCGTTTGTACTATAGCCCAATGTTTAACAATAGCTTGTCATGATCATTCATCTCAAGAACAGTAATGCAAACAACGTTCCTGCGGCTGAGGGATTTGCATAGTAGTCAAAGCATCCAAACATTATTTTTAAAAATAAATAAATAAATCCAGATAGTGAGGCTTAATGGATTAGCAATGTACCGTGAAAATGCCAAATCTGACATGAATACTGTACCATTACGACACTGGAATCTATAAGCTCACATATGCCGAAAGCATCCCTCAGTGCTCGGTGTCAGACCACCTGTACATGTAGCATATTGCCATCAGAGCTCAGGAGTATATGAGACCAATAGCACAAAACTAAATACTTGACCCTTGGCTAACATGATATAAAATACATATTACATAATACAATATACAGTACATGTACCAGGTACCAGAGTCAGTGTGGGTGCTGTCAATCACCAAGGACCAAATGGTAACCCTTTTTCTCACTGTGTCTGAACAGAGTGATATGAATAGAAAGGTTTGTTGAAGTGGGTGTCAGCTGGCTGTAAGACATGATGAATTGAGAGAGATCTGAGAGATCTGTAACCTTGGGAGGTCATACCCAGATAGCAAAATCAGATTGGCAGATAGTGGACCGCTGGTGGTATGGACCCCCATCTCTTCAAAAATGAACTCTTTTTTTTATTATTTAAATGTAACTAATAAAATGATGTATGGAGTAAAACTGAACAAATGAAAAAGATTTTAGACCAATAGTGGCAAAATATTGGGCAATTTGTCTGCAACCCGCCAGCAGACCGCCAGAGAACCGATGAGCAAAATGCCAGCGGACTGCCAGCTATGCCCCCAATGGACCGACAGTGGTCCCCCAGCCTCTTGCTATCTGGGTAGTCTCTGATCAATTACATCAGAGAGGGTTAATTGAAATATAGGGTTTCATAGAGCCAGCCACCTGCAATTACTTTACTTCAAATGTATGGCTTAAGTCGAGTAAGCCCACATAAGCTGAGGGCTGATGTGCGTCATCAAATGGTACCATTGGATTGATTTGTTTTCACATAAAAGTGTTCCCACTCTAGGAGTGTTCCTGTTGGTTGAGTTGCTGTCATACCTACATGCACTTAAATCCCTGTGAGTGTGTGTGCGAGTGTAAGAGTGTGTGTGCATTTGCCCATGGTAATAAGAAAAAATATTTATATTTTGTTAGCATGAAAGTACGTAAACAGATTTATTTGAATTATGTTTACATATCAGTGGAGAAATACCATATAGCAATTTTCTGAAGAATGACGTGTGCATGTATGAGTGTGTGTGTGTGTGCGTGTGCGTGTGTGTGCGCACGCACTGCACACACATGTGTGTGTATGCATGCGTGTGCTGGAGAGACATAGAGAAATCAAGAGAGGCCTTTACTGGTCTCTGTCTTTGTTTAATCATGTTCTAAGCAATTAAGCCCACAAGAGCATTTTCAGGACAGGCATGAAGAAAGCCACACTCCTGAGCCTTTTGAAAAACAGATGAGAGCTTTAGAGCTGAAACTGCTGTTTCCCCATCAAGAACAATCCTGTGATGTTTCAACCCCTGCTGTTCTGATTCAGTAGGCTTCACATGATCACAATTTGACCACAGTGCTTCTGCTGTGAAGCCATCAATTTTTAGGCTCATCCAAAGACAGAATGAATTCCAGTAATCTTTCAGCAGACCACTTACAACATGTGCCAAATAACCTTGGCTGCACTAACCAGCACAGTTGCTTTTGTTCTCAATCATACTCAACTGGAAACCCCACTGCAGATTGATTTGTTCGGACAATAGCAAGGTCTAGGAACTTGGATACCTGCTTGTAAAAGTATTCATCCCCCTTGGATATTTCCCTTTTATTGCTTTAATAAATGGAATCTTTGTCAATTTAATTTGGCCTTTTTAACACTAATTTACAAAAATCCCCTCTTAATGTCAAAGTGAAAGTAAATTTCTACAAAGTAATGTTAATTAATAAAAAATATATAATGCAAAATAAGCGATTGCATAAATATTCATCCCCCTTAAGTCAGCATTTAGTAGATGCACCTTTGGTCGCAATTAAAGCATGGAGCCTGCGTGGATAGGTCACAATTAGAGGGTGACACGGGAAGCAATTTTCACTCCCGTCCCATCCCGAGCCCGCACAAATACTCCCGTCATATCCCGATCACGTGACAGCCCCCCCAAAAAAATTCTGTCCCGCAAAATCCCGAGAGAAAGACTCCCGAATCCCGTCCCGCTCCCTATGTTGATGTCTAAAGTTATCAGACTGTTAGGCTACAGTAGCGTGCGTGACCATAGTACATATGTAGGGCAGAAAGCCTTGTCTAACTTTTCTTTAATAGCCGATCATTTTGGGCTACATTAAAATTACATATTTTACAGGACTTTGCTGTAGGCTATGCTTAAATCATTTCATAGTTAGATCTCATCCCATCAGTTAAGTTTGCACCGTTCTCATCACGTTAAACCAGCGAAGCATAGCAACGTTGTTGCTGAGTAAACAAAACTATTTTTTGTGTTCCGCCAGGGTTATGCGATAAATATATTGAGGAATGCGATCGTCGAGGCACCATGCCCCAACATTGCATGACACATTAAACTCAACGAGAATCGCTTTCCCGGACAGCTCGTGCAATTGAATAGAGCTGTCCTTTGCTGACACTTGCTGACGCCTGTAACTGTTTCTTTGCATCCATTTTGCCTTAGGGCCTATATCGCTGAAGCTGATTGATTGTGAACAGGGCAGCTGCTTGTCTTGCTGATAGTCTAGCAATCAACAACAAACGTATTGTGGGTTGTAATTGGTTCTCTTTTCTAAAACGAAATGCCTCACGTCTTTGGGCGCATTGCAGCGTCATTTTAAGTTAATAATCTCTGGCTTCCCGCCAGCTCCCGTTTATTATTTCCTGTCCCGTCCCAATCACGTTACCAACAGTGAAATTTACTCCCGTACTGCGGGAAACCCGCGGGAATACCGTGACCCGCGGGAGTCCCGAAAAATTGTCACCCTCTAGTCACAATTAGGCTTGGATACTGCAATTTTACTCCATTTTTCTTTGCCAAACTGCTCAATCTTTGTCACGTTGGAAGGGGATCAGGCTAGCCTGGCGGGCCATCCTATATCATTGAAATGTATAGTCTGGAATCGAGCCATTCACCTCGCTTAATCCAAGGGGCGGGCAGAGAATTGTCTTTCAAACTGCCTAGGCATGCAATAGGCCAGTGCTATGACAACAGCGTTGGACTACAGTTGAAAATTAGCCTGCTGGCTAACACTGGCACATTTACAGAAATGTTGATCAATGTGCACTGTCCTTTAAATAAATAAATGAAATGAAATGAAAAAATGACCATATCCGTATCCGGTCTGCAAAACGGCAAATACATCCTTCTTCGAAAGGAATGACTTAAGTGCATTGTGTTGCTCAACTTTCAAAGAAAAGCACAAGTCCAACTCCTCCAAAGTTGACGCCAACGCCGATTCAAACAACCGCTCTTCGTTCGCCATAGTCACCTTCCTTGTTGTTCACCGTCGCAGGACTGTCGCCATCCTGTTAAGCCCGCCTTAAGACTCTCTAACAAAATAGAGCACTGTGATTGGATGACGTCCACGGCGTCAGCCAATAGAAATCCCTATGGTTTGATACTAGACGTACAGGCTGAGCAAATTAATTTGCCGCCGCTAGGGTGTGTCTAGATTTCTAGGCTAGGATCAGGCGTGAACAGCCACAGATTTTCTATAGGATTGAGGTCTGGGCTTTGACTCGGCCACTCCAGAACATTCACCTTTCTTTAAACCTTTTCTGTGTAGTTTTCACGCTATGCTTCGGCTCACTGTCTTGCTGGAAAGTAAATCTTTTCCCAAGTCGTAATTCTCTTGCAGACTGAATCAGATTGTCCTCCAGGATTTCCATATACTTTGCTGTATTTATTTTGCTTTTACCTTTACCTGCCTGTTGAGAAGTATCCCCACAGCATGATGCTACCACCACCATTCCTCAAATTAGGGATGGTGCGTTTTTGGTGATGTGCTGTGCTTGATGTCTGATAACATATAGTCTGATGGCCAAAAAGCTCAGTTTGGTCTCATCAGACCGAAGAACCTTCTTCCATTTGACCTTGGAGTCTCCCACATGTCTTTGGGCGAACTTTAGTCAAGATTTAATAAGAGCTTCGCCACTCACCCATAGAGCTTTGACTGGTGATGAACTTAGACAGAAGTTGTTGTATAGTTTTTACCATCTCAGCTGCTGAAGCTTTTAACTTTTAACAGAGTTGTCAGAGAGGTGCCTTGGTGGCCTCCCCCACCATTGTTTTTATTGAACGGTCATTCAGTTTGTGGTGACGGCCTGCTAGGCAGATTTGCACATTTACCATATTCCTTACATTCCTTAATAATGGATTTCACTGAACTCCAGAGGATGTTCAGTGACTTAATTTTTTTTTGCATCCATACCCTCACTTATGCTTCAATAACCTTTTCTCTGAATTGTTTGGAGTGTTCTTTTGTCTTCATGGTGGAATTATAGCCAGGAATACTGATTAACCAGTGATTGACCTTCTAGATGCAGGTGTCTTTATATGACTATACTATACACATTCACTGCACTCAGGCGATCCTCATTTCACTAATTGTCACTTTAAGGGGGATGAATATTTATGCAAGCCACTGTATCAATCAGGGTTGTGCAAATTCAGAATTGAATTGAGAATTCTTGAATTTGAATTGAATTTGAATTTTGGTCAAAAACAGGATCTAGAATTACAATTCAAATTTGAATTAAATGAATATTCTACAAGCCTGCTATATGTAGACATGTTTATATAAACCTCTATAAAACTAACTAGGACAGTAAAATTGTATCATACCTATGTTACAGTGCCTGTGATATGTGTGATTACCTATTTAGGCCTAAGGCATGTATGGAGGAAATATGATAAATTGATTTTTTTTAACAGCTGTAATCAAGTTAATGGACTTATTTTAGGCATACTAGACACTATAGCCACTTAAATTAGTTGGCAGAGCCTTCAAAGAAAACTGTATAGCTATTAGGAGCCCATTCAGACTGTAAAAATTGATATGGAAGAAAAGAAGTGGGAAGAATAATGTTGGAAGAACAATGTTAATAAAAACTTAATAACCTAGCAGTCAGGCACTATTTTATAATATATAGTCTGCCTCAACCTGCTTTCTGCTGAAATTTGAGATGTGACAACAAAGTGTGAACTACTGACTATAGATAGCTTAGCTAGTCAACAAGATCTCTTTTACCAGTCAGCTATTCAGATTAATGTCAGGCCTTGTAAAGCGATACAGCCCAGATCACTTTTGTGTTGCTTGATACAAACGTGTTCAAAAGTGCATCCCACACATCACAACATCAACATCAAAACTGACACCCTCTCTCTTGCACCTACCAAGGTGGCAAGAAACTTGGCTCCTAGTACAGACCATGGTTATATCACGCCTTGACTACTGCAACGCCCTCATCACGGGCCTTCCAGCTTGTGCGGTAAAACCGCCACAGATGGTCCAGAATGCTGTGGCCTGGTTTGCAATCAAAAAGGGCCCGCTACCCAGCTGTTCATTGAGCTCCACTGGCTTTCCTTAGCCGCCCGAATCAAATTCAAGTCACTAATGTTTGCATACAAAGTGAATGGTGGGTTTGCACCCACTTATTAAAGTGCTCTCATAAAAGCTTATGTTACCCCCTCGGCCGCTTAAATGTTAAAGTTTAAATGTTAAAATGCTTAAATGTTAATAGCCTTCATGTTATTCTATTGCTGCTCTGTAGCTGAAATCTAAAAATGCTTAAATGTTAATAGCCTAAATGTTATTCGCTTAGTCGCTTTGGACAAATGCGTCCACCAAATGAATAAATGTAAATGTAATGTAAATGTCATCCCTTCTGTCAGTTGAAAGATAGGCTAGGCCATTAGTTTGACATATTTTTAGGCCTTTCAACAATCAGACAACCTCACCCAGGCAACCCAGCTGGCGTTGATCAAGTCCTGTAATCTAATAACAGTTACAAGGTCGAAAGAGGCTCAAAAACATTGGTGGAGGCAAACACAGATGTCAGTTGTTTCTAGAAACTCTACCTGTCCTTGACAATGATTTCTAACCACCAGCAGGTACTGTGATATGCAGAGTGGCAAGCTGTTGTTCTCTCTGTCATGTTGGAATGCTTTGGTAGCTCCCAGCAACCTGGCAGCAGTTTTTGTTAGCATGAACTATTTGTGTCTCAGTTTTCCAGTTTTTATCTCATGCGGGATACAGCTGGTGTAAGATGGTCATGCTTGTGACCAGCATGCCAAGCTTGACATTGTTGGTGTAAGACGGTCATGCTGGAGTGGCCAAAATAACCTGGTATGGCCAGTAAAACCAGCAATGTAAGACCAGCAACACCAGCTAAATTAACCAGATTGTGGTGGTACGACTAGCAAAAGCAGCTGAATTGGGTAAACCAGCTAGATCAGAAAAACTCTTGCGAAAAACATACCTTTAGCTGGTCAACCTTCATAGTGTGATTAAACAAGCTCAACCAGCAAACCACCTTAAACTGGTCAGGATGGTTTTATCAGTAGGGATGTTATGCTTAGCTAGTTAGCTTAAGGAGAATGAATAATTGAAGACTAATTCTAATTTGAATCTAGTAGTGAGTCTTGAATAGTGAGTAATGAATGCACAAATAGGCTGACACCAGACATAATTTCACTGCATTTCTTACATCCAGTAACTATATGCATATGACAATAAACTTCCTTGTATCCTTGTATCATAGTCTTCAATGATTCATTCATAACATCCCTAAACCAGCCTGACCAGCTTAAGGCAAAGTAAGTATAGGCCAGCACTGTTTGGCCAGCTCCAAACTGTATAGGCTAGTGAGGGCAGGGCAGGCTGATAACAAACCTGAACTTGCAGTAGGCTAGCCTAAATTATGAGAACAGCATAACTCCACCAACTCCTTGTCCTTGTTGCTTTGATTTCCTTATAATTTTCTTATACCAATAGGAAATGCAAATAATGACATGTCCAACCCTGGAACTGACTCTCTCTTTCTCTCTGTCTCTCTCTGTCTCTCTCTCTCGAGCGTGCGCACACTCTAAGTACCCTACTGTACGTTCCAAATGATGTGTTATGGTAAGGTAACATACAGTACAAGTTATATCTTGCATGAAGGAGGGTTAGAGGACACCCATGTCCTGCTCTGCTTGTATGCTTGATAGATAGCTCCATCTCATCTCAAAGTTTCAATGCACGATCAGAATAATGTTTTTTCATATTTGTTAGTCAACTTTGCAAAATACTTTCGGGGCTACACTCAAAACATTCAGGGCTGAAGCCCCGGGAAAATCTACTGGTGACGCCCCTGGTTTCATGCAGTTGCTTCTGAAAGACTGAAACAATTGACATTGATTTTCCATTTTGTTGGCAATTCTTGACAACGCTGTATGTTAGAATTAAGGCAGCAAAATATTTTTTCTGTGTGCATAACAGCAAAGAGTAAGATTGGCCAAACAATGTAGAGAGATTGATCAAATTATTTCCCCCACTTGTTTACTGTTGTCCTCATCATTCCTGCTGGATAGAGAGATATGTGGGCCAATGTAAGTGTGATCAATTCCATACCACAGGCTGGGCAGCTCCCCCCCATCTATTTTGAAATGACCTTAACAGCAAATACAATGAACGGCTTCTTGAATACCGAGAAAAATGTTGAGGCTGAAAAACAGTGGGGGGAAAAATCAATACTAGCCATGGCTGTAGGGAACAACAGGTAATGCTCAGTTTTGAACTGTTACTTCAAAATGAGCACCAGTTACCACTGAATGAAATGAAGACCATAGTTACATCTGCCAGATAAACATATTTTTGAAAAGAATACAGCAAATGAAAATGACATACACTAAAAACTTCTTAAACTCAAACTGGCCTATACATGGACACCCATCTGAGACACATCTGAGTTCAAAGTAAGCTTGAAGAGCTCTCAATGCTATCAAAATAAATGTCATCTAAAATCTAGTGCAGAGAGCACACAAAGTTGCAAGCATTCAAAACCCAAGAGGTCAGCCCTGAAACCAGTCCCCTCTGTCAGTTGGTTTTGAAGTGAAGTAGTTTTTTTCAATCGCTAACAAGCGCTTAACCATACTTCAGATTCTTTTTCTAAACTCTTAACACAGACTCACACCTACAAAACACAATTGGCCAAATGGATAATTTTCCTCTCAAAAACACATTTTGTTAAATATATACTAACACATCTTTCTCTGCACACACTAACTTTACCAAAACACTGGAAATCAGACACAAAATGAAATTATTCTGTCATAGAATAACACTTGTTTTCACTTCACAAGGTACATGCAGTCAATCAAAGTACACCAGGTTTCAAAATACTGGCTATTGTTGACATCACAAAAACTGCATAGACTTTTATGTTTCAGTTTTACAGGTATTTGCATGCAAAACATGCAATCCACCGTTTTTACACTGAATTTCTTGGTTGGGAACTGTATGTCCACATGTAATGTTCACATTCAAAAGCATTCCAGTGAAAAGCAAATCCGTTTTTTTTTTCCTTTACTCTTTACTACAGGAGGTACAGTAGAAATACTGTTTACAGTACGATAGAACAGAAAAAGTTTTACAGTATTGCTTACAGTGAACAAAATATCCATGAAACACACAAGAGCATTCTGAACAAAAAACAACAGCAAAAAGCCCAGATAAAAAGGGGGGAACTAAAAAAAGCACAAAATTACTGTATCTTCAAAGTCAAAGTCAAAGTCAGCTTTATTGTCAATTTCTTCACATGTTCCAGACATACAAAGAGATCGAAATTACGTTTCTCACTATCCCACGGTGGAGACAAGACATATTTTACCAATTTTTAGTCCACAGACAAACATAACATTCAAGTAAACAAAAAAGTAAGTAAATAAGTAAATAAGAGGGCACATATAATGAAAAAATAAGAGCAGCAAAATTTGGTTGAAATTGTGCATAGACAGTCAATAAAATAAAATACTAGTGCAAAGTCAGGCCAATAAGAGGCTGAGGTAGTTCTGTTTGACCTAAGTAAGAAATAAAGTGGCATAGTGGTGCAAGTTATGTAAGAGCAGCAGAAGTGTTGTGTTTTCAGGACAACAGCAACAAGTTGCAAAGTGTACAAGTGTGCAAGTGGAGTGGTGCAGGCGGCCATTGTGGGTCCAATGTCCAGGATGTTATGTAGCTGAGGGTGGAGGGGGGAGAGGAGGGAGAGAGTTCAGCATCCTAACAGCTTGGTGTATGAAGCTGTTGGTGAGTCTGGTAGTGCGGGAGCGCAGGCTTCTGTACCTCTTCCCAGAGGGCAGTAGATCAAACAGATTGTGAGCGGGGTGACTTGCATCACTCACAATTTTGGTCGCCTTGCGGGTGAGGTGGGTGGTGTAAATGTCCTTCAGGGAGGGGAGTGAAGCACCAATAATCCTTCCAGCTGTGTTCACTATGCGCTGCAGGGCTTTCCTGTTGTATTCAGTGCAGCTTCCGCCCCACACAGCGATACAGCTGGAGAGGATGCTCTCAATGGTGCCTCGGTAGAATGTGGTCATGATGGCTGGTGGAGCACTTGCTCGCCTGAGTTTCCGCAGGATGTACAGGCGGCGCTGAGCTCTCTTCGCCAGTGATGCTGTGTTGGTGGTCCAGGAGAGGTCTTCACTGATGTGCACCCCCAGGAATTTGGTGCTGCTCGCTCTCTCCACCACAGCACCGTCGATGGTCAGTGGCAGGTGTTGGGTGTGACCTCTCCGGAAGTCAACAACAATCTCTTTGGTCTTGCTGACGTTCAGCAGGAGGTTGTTGTCCCTGCACCACGTGGTCAGATGGTCGACCTCCAACCTGTATTGAGTCTCGTCGCCCTTGGTGATGAGACCCACCAGAGTTGTGTCGTCAGCAAATTTCACTATGTGATTGTTGCTGTAGGTTGCAGTGCAGTCATGCGTCAGCAGGGTGAAGAGCAGCGGACTGAGCACGCAGCCTTGGGGGGCCCCTGTGCTCAGTGTGATGCTGCTTGAGGTATTGTTGCCAACACGTACTACTTGAGGCCTCTGACAGAGGAAGTCCAGTAGCCAGTTGCAGAGGTAGGTACTGAGTCCCAGTTTGTCAAGTTTGCAGATGAGTTGTTGTGGTATTATGGTGTTGAATGCAGAACTGAAGTCTATAAACAGCAATCTCACATATGAGTCTCTTTTTTCCAGGTGGGTGAGGGCTGGGTGGAGGGCAGAGCAGATTGCATCCTCTGTAGACCGTTTGGCTCGGTATGCAAACTGGAAGGGGTCCAGGGTGGGGGGGAGAATGGATTTGATATGTGACATGGCAAGCCGCTCAAAGCACTTCATGATGATGGGTGTCAGTGCCACAGGGCGGTAGTCATTGAAGCAGGATGGAGCAGTTTTCTTCGGCACAGGTATGATGGTGGCAGCTTTGAAACAAGATGGGACGATGGCTTGCTTCAGGGAAGTGTTAAAGATGTCTGTGAAGACATCCTTAAGCTCCCCTGCGCAGTCCTTCAGCGCACGACCAGGGATGTTGTCTGGACCTGTTGCCTTACGGGTGTTGATAGCAGCAAGTGTCCTCTTCACGCTGTCGGCAGAGAGGCACAGGGGCTGCTCATGTAGAGGGGGATGGGTCTTCTGTGGGCAGGTGCTGTTTTGTGCTTCAAAGCGAGCAAAGAAGCGGTTCAGGTTGTTGAGCAGAGGGATGTTGCTCTCGCAGCTCTGTGGCGCGGGCTTGTAGTCCGTGAGGGCCTGAATGCCCTGCCATAGGCTTTGTGCGTTCCTGCTGTCTTTGAAGTGGGTGGTTATCTTGTGAGTGTATTCCTTTTTTGCTTTTTAATCTCTGCGATCTTCAGAGTTAGGCCACATGTTTTCATCAACATCGCATCTGATATTATCAAAGGCGATGCACCTGGGATAAAAACCGTTTGGTAGCAGAAGCAGAGGTTTTTATGTTTGCCATTGTGGGATGTTGTGTGTTAACATTTGTAAATACTACTAAAACAATCCATAGTTTTGTTGGGAGGTATAGCTTGTTTGTTAAGAAAATGTAAGCATTGTGGAAATGTGTTCACTGACTGCATATTGGGTGAAAACGACATGAAATGTGTGAATGGTATGGCCACAAAAGACAGATGCTGTGCTAATTGTGTTTAGAGTTTTGAAAATGTGTCAACTGGTTAGACAAACGCTTGTTAGCGACTGAAAAAAACTGAAAAAAACACTGTATGCCAAAATCAGATTAAAGTAGAACAATTATGTCACAAAACAAGAGAACATATCTGTAGGATCACTGCTGTACTCGTACACTCATGACTGTATGGCAACTCACACCTCAAACACCATCATTAAGTTTGCTGATGACACCACCATAATCGGCTGTATCACGAGTGAAGACACACCAATAAAACCACTTGACTATTTGAACTTGAATCAGACCAAATAAGAGCCCAAATTAGAATGTTACCTGTCACTAATCCTGTCCAAAGTCTGAACAGCCAAGAGAGGGGTATTTTGTTTTACTATTCTCAGACATAATCCTGAATTGTAACTCCTTAAAAAGACACAAATTGGCTAACTTATGAGAAGGTGAGACTGCTCTGTTGGCGGCAAAATACCATGCTGCCTACCATAACACAAGGGCCCACAACTCACAATGCCTGACTTGGTGTTTGTATTTAATTTCTTGTACAAATATGTGTGTGTGTGTGTGTGTGTGTGTGTGTGTGTGTGTGTGTGTGTGTGAAAGTGTGAATGTGTATAGACATAACTTTTCAAGTTACTGTTCATCAATGGTTTCCTGTATTTAAATGTTATTTTCACAAGTTAAATACTACATGTATGTGTGTGTGTGTGTGCGTGTGTGAATGTGCATTCAATTGAGAGAGAGAGATACACATTTTATAATGATAACAGGTAGAAAAAGATGGCTTGAGGAGTAACACACTCTGCAACCCAGCATGAAACAAAGTTAGGTTTAGTATATTAGGTATAGTATATTAAAATATAATTTGACTATATACCTCTGGCCTCGTGGCTACGGCCGAACAACACCCGTGGGAATATCCATGACCAATCCCACTCTCACTCGTGCTATATTGCTTAAATATACCACAGCGAGACACAACATTAGGTTTAGTATATTAGGCATAGTATATTAAAATATATACCACAGCGAGACACAACATGGCGAGACACAACATTAGGTTTAGTATATTAGGTATAGTATATTAAAATATATACCACAGCGAGACACAGCATTAGGTTTAGTATATTAGGTATAGTATATTAAAATATATACCACAGCGAGACACAGCATTAGGTTTAGTATATTAGGTATAGTATATTAAAATATATACCACAGCGAGACACAACATTAGGTTTAGTATATTAGGTATAGTATATTAAAATATATACCACAGCGAGACACAGCATTAGGTTTAGTATATTAGGTATAGTATATTAAAATATATACCACAGCGAGAAACAACATTAGGTTTAGTATATTAGGTATAGTATATTCAAATATATACATACCACAGCGAGACACAACATTAGGTTTAGTATATTAGGTATAGTATATTAAAATATATACCACAGCGAGACACAACATTAGGTTTAGTATATTAGGTATAGTATATTAAAGTATATACCACAGCGAGAAACAACATTAGGTTTAGTATATTAGGTATAGTATATTAAAATATATACCACAGCGAGAAACAACATTAGGTTTAGTATATTCTTTATTGCTATGTGCTCCCCATTACAACAAACAGCATCAGTAGTGTACACTTCAATTCAATCTAAAAAAAAGTACAAAAAAAAACTGCAAGCAATTAGAAATGACAATTACTCTAGTCAGAGCATTAATACTTAAACACAACGGATAGTACAGGGATACATACAGCACAATACATATCCTATACAGCATATCTGTCTGAGGCTCAGGGATTGTCAATGTAACACCTAAAATACTAGCATCCTCTTGAACTTTGAAAGCTTTGCATAATATTAGCAGCAATTCATTGTAGGCAGCAAGTCAACAACATGTATGTAAAATGAGAATAGAACAACAATTTGTAATGCAGGCACTGTGTATCATCAACACTGTTACATATGTACTGTATATCACCTAAGCACACCATCTATATACTCTATTTTGCATTTTTACTCCTTTAGACTTGCCTGTTGCTGGGGTTATCTTTTTATAATGCTGAAATTTGGGTTCAAAGGGGACACATAGTCTACCTTCTACTTGACAGGATATCTCTGTCTGTGTTTCTGACACACCATCATTTTTTCCTATTTTTAAATAGCTGTGAGACAGCAGCCTTGTTGGGGTCCTATCAGTGATAATACCCACTGATTTGCAGCTCTGCAGGGAGACTAAGACTACTAAAACAACTGGTGAAACAGCTTTCTCAGGTGATCAAATCTCAAGTACTGAGTATGTGTCCTGTGTATAACTAAGCTCTAAAACTGCTTAAATGCTTCTAAAATATATCAACAATAACAACAACAAAAAAATGCAATCATAACTACATCGTATCATTACTCTCTGGCTTGAACCACATCCAATTTAAATGAAGAGTAGACATTCAGGAGAAATATAAATGTTGTCTGTATAGGCTCTTCACAAACCTTTTTTTTTGTGTGCTTTTGGCAGATGCTGTCATACATTGAACAGAATAGGAACTTCAACCCTCAATAAATACTTAAAGTTCTCTATGTACAAGAGCTATACAGTCGCACTCTTGGAGTGTGCACGGCTGAACGGTAACTTCCATTGAAATAGAAAAACAAAATGGTTTTCTTGTTATTGCAGTCAGATGCATTGTGGTTGTGATATAACCCTTGTTAATAATAATAAATATCCTTCTTAGCCTTATTCAAAAGGAATACAAAACCAGCATGATGGTCAGTGAATCATGTTAAACATTCACGTCTTTTGTTAAGTCCATCTTTTGTATTTGTTTCACGGAATGATCTAATATACTCATGTGCCAACCTGAATGTTTTACGGTTCAAGTGTGACATTGACTGAGCACTTGATACAACTGGAAATACGTTTCTTTAAAAAAAACTAAAAAAAAATCAATACAGTACACCAGTAGAGGGGAATGGGGAGAGTTGAGAGGCTGTGGTAACAGCTGATTAGTGTATCGGCTAGATGCTAAATGAGAGACAAAACAATATGATATAATCCAGGCATTTCTACAGTTCACACCAACAGAACATCAAATTGAATACTGTGGAGCTTAGGATACCGAGTGGAAGTCTGTGGTGCTCATTCAAGATCTCTGCAGATGCTTATAGCCTGTTGGCTACCTATTAGAACTGTGTGTGTAGAGTGTATAGAAAACTAATGAAACTCTAGACACATCAATGACTTGTGCCAAACACATCCACATATACTTTTCCACATGTGTATGTGTGTGTGTGTGTTATTATATGTGCGTGTGTGTGTGTGTGTGTGTGTGTGTGTGTGTGCACATGCGTGTGTGTGTTTTATTTAACACTGTGGGGCTTAGGTGTTCTGAATGAACTGAGGTACACATCATTCAAGAGGTACTCTCTGCAGCTCAATTAAGATCTGACTTCAGGAATGACCTAGCCTAGAAATCTAGACGCGCCCCTAGCGGCAGCAAATTACATTTGCTGCCAGGGCTAGTCTAGCAACTCTCCGTTGGCTTGTGAGCTCCAGAAATCGAAACTTAATCAGGACATTGAAATCGTGTATAGAGTCGTTTGGTGGGCTTAACATAATGATTGATGGCAGAGTTGCAACGGTTTGGCTTGAATTCCCTGCTACTTGAAAACAAATATCCTATTGCGTCCTATTGCGTGCAGAGGGAATTTGAAAGACATCTGATTATCCCGCCCCTCGGACTGAGCACTGCGAACGGTGATTGCCCAGACCCTACATTTTAATGTGGGTCTGGCTCGCCATGCTAGGAATGACCAATACCATGACAGATTTAGTTGAAAATGTGTTTGCAAAAAATGTCTGCATAGAGAGCTGTTTTACATATGTATAAAAAGCACCAAATACGTGACTGCTTTTAGTATAAAATCCTCAGCTTAGTTTTTTTTTCTTTAAAATAATACTGAAATTTTACATATATAGTATTTACAGGAAATGTTTATAAATATCTAAATCTGTCAATAACATAGGTGAGCGCCAGTAAACACAAAAGTAACGTAAGTCTCATATTCTAAGCAACCAGAGCCATTTTCCTACTGAGTAAGTGAAGCCGATGTGCAAGCCCAAGATGACCAAGCAATTGGTAAACGGACACTCCAGATTTTTTTTGCCACGCCTGTCTCATGTTGCAGAGAAAATGACTCATGTTTAGACCATTACTGCGAGGGGGGTTTAGTTTGGGGCACTGCGTGTGTATGGGATTGGGGTCTATGATCTGAAAGTGAACCAGCACTTTTTTCTCTCTCTCTCTCTCTCTCTCTCTCTCTCTCTCTCTCCTACTCTCGATCAATCCTAATCTCTTGCGAGGGCCTTGTGCAGTTAAAAACAAATGCTGTACATCTACTCAAAAGAAAGAGTTCAGGAGAGGCTGGCCACCCAGCTTCACCGCTGCACTTCGCTGAACGCCGGGAGCCGCCGAATGTCCGTGCTGGGGCTGTCCGACCTCCTGGCGTTGCCGTTGCCACCGCCGCCGCCTCGCTTCCCGGCGCCGTGCGTGTTGGGCGGGGCGGCCTGGCTCTTGCTGGTGTGAGGTGCCGTCTGCCGGGTGGCCTTGCTGCCCTCGGAGCCTCCGCCTCCGCCTCTTCGCTGCGGTGGGGGCGTCGGGCCCGTTCTCGGGGAGGAGCGTCCGCCCGCGTTGGTCCCCCTGGAGGAGGTGGAAGAGGTCTGACGCGGCGGAGGACCGGGGAGACCGGCGAGGCCCGCGAGGCTCCCGTTGGCCGACAGCGTCTCCAGGAGCTGGGAGGCCGAGCCGAAGCGCACCTCTTCCTCCCCCTCGGACAGCAGTGGCGCCAGCGTGCCGCTCCGCTTGCTGCAGGACTCGCAACACAGCTTGTTGTAGCCGGGGATGGAGCAGTAGCGGGCCAGGACCTCCATCTGGCAGAAGATGGACTTATCCCCGGCACACAGCTCATCTGCACACAGGAACACAGGAAGACTCTCAGCTGGTCTCGCTCTCGTTAACAGAGACAGACACATCATATTATGTTTAGTAACAGCTGGTGGGAACAGCAGGGATTACTGGCCAAAATGACCGTTGCAGGGTTGATAGTACAGTATAGTCGAGGTTGGAGCATATGGGGTGTAGGATGTTTGCCAAATAAAAATGAATCAATTGGTGTCAGCCTGGAAAATGTCAGTTATCTGCACATTCCATTTCATGTGGCTAAAAATAAGGCTAAAAATCATTTCTGTAACATCTCATGCCCTGCGGGACCAGTTGGGTGAAAATATTAGTGTTAGTCACACTAACCTCACTCTCACTCTTCCTCATGCTGAAACATGAACATACATAATTGTCATCATTCCTTGGTTCTGTTCATGGTAGTGATGTGACTCCAACACAGAAATTTCCTTTGATGCTAAATTAATCACTGTTGCCAGCTGATTGTTTAACTATTTTTGTCATTGTGTAGATAAGTACACTGACTGACACTGAGCTCCTACAGACATGGTGTGACAAATCCACATCGGGGATACAAAACCATATAGTATGAAAGGACAGCCATGTACCTGGCCTTCTAATAATGCATGTTTGAGAGTGCATTTAATTGATAAGGCAACTTGGGTGTTGGGTATTCTTTATGGATAATATGCACTATAATGATAGTACTAACTAAAAAATATTTTTCTTCCAGTCAGTTTATCCAGGAGCAACATATCCACACCGATAAAACAAACAAGACAAAAAAATCACATCACTCTACTGTATGTTATTTTGACATTGCATGGTTATCCAGTATAAATAATAACTTTCTCTTTGTCTAACTCTGCTGAACGAGATCTGTGTTTGTGGACAACTAATGTGGACAAACCCAATCTAAACATAACTGTTTTTGTCTGTGTACACAGGTGGTGGAGATAAACAAAAGCGTCTCTAGTGAAATAAAAAAAACAGCTTTGAGAGAAACAAAGGCCTTCCTGTGGCTCCTGATCCAATTAAATGACATGCTGCCTACAGAGGCCATCATGGTGCCCGCTTTTCTCCACTAACGCTTTTCTCCACTTTTCTACCATCCCACACTACATGATGGGTCACAGTGGCCTCTTAATTAATTTTCATCGTAATAACTTTATTCCTTTAATGCCATTAGGCTTATGCACTATTTGTTCCCTGGCAGGGCCCCTGGGGTCTTTAAATTTTGCTGATGAAAAACAGACGCACATGAAGCACTCTCCGGAGAGTGGTTGATCACTCCACTCGCCCCCCAAAAATAAATAAATATATACATAAAAAACATTTAATTCTTCTCTCAGCTGGAGGGGCTAAAATTGATTTATTTACTGTGCATTATTGTGTCCACAAAGAACAAATGGTATGTGTGAGAGGTAGGGGTGAGAGTGCGCCCTATATTTCCCATCAATACAACTCTAAATGGAAGGGTCAGAGGGAGGGTCTGCAGGACAGAAGTTGTACTTCAGATGCTTTTATTCCTCAAGTTCAAGCACACAAAGGGCTTCAGGCAAAAAGGATTCCATTCAATGTAATCTAGTGAAGCTAGTGTGGGGTAGAGGCTAAGCACTCCAATGGATACTTAACTGTAATAGCTTTCACAGCAGCAAGGTAAGGGAAGTAAGGGCATGCTTGTCTTAACACAATACCATGCAACAATGTGCCACTATGCTTTTATCGGGATTGGCTTGGAAAGAAAGCCTGACGAAACGTTATCCATTAAATTTAATTATACATTTGGAGCCAGAGTGTGCGACATCTTCTTATGTTTTAGGTTTCTCACCACAGGTCATAGTGTTTCTTTTGGCATGTATGTACACATGCTTTTATCACATGCAACTATCATCTTCAAATTAATTTCGATGGGAAGGCAGATAAACACCCATGTTGATCCCAGCATGTTCCCAATAGCCATTCAGAATAAAACAGTATACAGTTCTGTGTTCTAGGTAGGAACACATGGCAATAGGGCTCTGAGAGGTGTTTACAAGGCAGCTAGCTCGCTATTTTACACAAAACTCCATAGTGCTGCTTTAAGGAGAGCGTCTTTTAGGGATAGAAAATCAAAGTCAGATGACAGACCAGTTTAATATCTAAAGTCAGTGGTTGAGCAACTAAAATCAAAGAGCAGGATAAAAGGAAAGCATAGCCCTGATGTGTTAAAAAAGACAGTTTAGAGTGTTTTGGAGAGTGCTCTAACTGATATGGCAACTTGGCAGTGAGGTATCTTTATGCATCACATGCAAAAAAAGAGGTATAAGGAAGATATTTCTCGGTAGAAAAAAATTCTAACTTCCTAACTGCACTGTTAATGTTGCACATTTAAAGAATTATGTAAAGTAAAATAAATATGATATCATAAAAGTTTGATGCACCAATTGAGTCATAGGGCTTAGATTAATTATTTAAGCTATTTCAACTTGTACTGTTGGGGAAAAAATATGAAATAATGGAGCAACCAAAATCTCACATCTTCATGCAACTCTGAGAATGGGTATAAAGAACAGCCTCCAGAAAGAAATGTAAAACATTCTGGACCACTTTTAAAAACAGCATGACAAAGACATTTTGAGACTTTGAAGCACAAGGAGGACAAAGTAAAACAGTCCAAGTTCTGCCCAAGACATAACGCCATAACAACTAAGAGCCAGGTTTGAAAGCGCCCTAAAAACCATGTGTACAAACTTTGTGTTGCATTTTGCCTTTGAAGTGTTCTATACAGTATACAGTGTATCCTGACTAGACTGGCCAAGACCAGAGCTGCATGTCTAAGTGGAGTAAAGCTGAACAAAAGAGTTCCGTTTCAGATACCACTGTCTACAAATACACCATTCGGACACATCTCCAAATGCTTTAAATAGTTACACCAGAATGCAGGGGTTTCCCTGCTACAGGCTGTGCGTTGGGAGGGAGGTTTTCTAAATTGACATGTTGTACAGCCATTGTTCAGTACTAGCTGGCTACCATTGTACCTTTTTACAGGAGTTGGTAAATGGAAAATCAAAAGCTTTGAGTTGCAGAGAAAGACAATCACACAAATAGGAGCATCTACAGGTTGGACAATTGAGTGTCTTATGATGTCCTGGTGATTGTGATGTTTACGTGTGGCTGTTTGTACGACGCACCTTGACAGGGCCCTGGTCTGCACGTCCGAATCGTCTCAGGCCTCTCCCCACCGCACTGGTCACCGATGCGACACGTCACCAGTCGCCGTGATACCCCTTCCCCACAGGTCACTGAACACTGCAGGGGAAAAGACACATACAGGGTGACTTAAGATTCATACAAACAACACAAGACCACAACAACAACAAGGGCGACATTAGCATGACATAGGTGGTGTCCACAGGGCAAGTAGAACTGTTGAAACCTGAATGCCCCTCCCCCAGCCTCATTATAATGACAAACATGTTGCATCTCACTACGGCAACTGTTTTTAGGGAACGTAGATCATTAAGGCACCTAAAATATACACTAAGACCGGTGTGATTTCACACATTTCTCCAAAACATTGATACACTGGCTAAGGCTACACCAGCAGGTCATTAAAAAGGAAGAACCTGTGAACCAAGGTACTAATTAGGCCTAAACAACAAACACACCAGCTGTTGTTAGCTGCACACTGACTGAAAAACACATCAGCGTTGAAGGATTCTGATATTCTCCTACTATCTTCAGCATATTTATTGTCCTTGCTCGTTATAAATCCCCTCCATACTTTAATGTCAGTGCTCATCAGAATGAAAAGTAGGCAAACCTACTCACATAAACGTGTATCAGTCTAGGCACATACTGTACACAAGCAGCCAAAAGGCCTTTTAAATCCTAATGTAAAAAAGAGATGGAGATTGTCAGGATATGAAAAAGATAATACACAAAACAACAGAAGTGTTCAGGATAAACAATAAATGAAACCAAAATCTGTGAAGACTTACTGCAACCAAAACAACCAACTGCCAAGAATAGAATATAATCAAATTGTCAACTGTGCACTTGAATAATTAAATCTCAGAACAGCTGATGCTTACAAAAGTGAATATACTGTGTGTAATGTGCCGCAGTGACAGCTCAATTATTATGAAGTAGGCCTAGTTATTACACAGAAACAGATGCACACCATGCTCTCAACATATTATAATAACTTGTCTCATTGCGACAACTCCATAAGTTTCAGCAAGCGCTACAAACCCTGATGGGTTCATCAAATACCAACCAATCCATACATCTGCACTCAGGGGTCCATTCCAATAGTGACCAACTTATTTTATTCAGGCTTCTGTCAAAATCTTTTGAATTTGTGCAAACACAGCCACTAATCAGGTGCTGGCTGGTGGAAGCAGGGACATATGAATGAATATCAAGCCGGACTACCGCACACACTGTATTTACTGACATTTTTATTGATAGCGAACAACACGTTTAGACTGCATGCATCATCAGGTCTGCTCCACACACCACAAACCCATGAATCAGTGACTCCTTACCAGATCGAGAGCATGTTTTCAGCATCAGTCAGCCCCAAATCCTGAGCCGGTGAATTGGATTGAATAAGCAGTATATTTTCTCTACAGTTAAAGTTAAAGTTGAATATCTGTTGCGTTTTAGCTAACGTACCGCTAACGATTAACGCTTCAGCGTGGACAGTGTCTTCATCACAGTTTGACTCTGATGAAGACGCTGTCCGTATTGAAACGTTAGTCACCAGCACCATTAAAGCTCAGTTCAACTATTTGTGTGCTCTGGTCCTTTTGTTGGTTCAGTCTTTTGAAGTGGCCCAAGGCTTACTATTAAAGTTACAGTGGACTGATATTTAGCAGACACTTTTATCCAAAGTGACACAGACTATCAACAGCGGCAATCGAACCCGGGTCGACCAATTGTCAGTCAGTGACGTTACTGCCGCTGCTCCCCCTCCAGTGGGTTTACCTCGGACCAGGGTCCTGTCCTCCACGGGGCCACACAGGGCACTCTGTTGCAGGGCCTGCGGCTCTCCGGCTTCTCCCCGCTGCAGTACTTGCTGTGGACGGAGCGGTTGGTGCCCTCATGGAGGAACTGCACGCAGCGGACCGTGCGGATCTGGTAGCCCAGGCTGCCGCAGGTTTTGGTGCAGTGCTCCCAGTCCTCCGCAATCCATCTGCAGGAAGAAAAAAAGAGAAAGAAAAGGAAAAAAAAAGGATAATGAAGATTAAAGGCCAGAGCTCTGGGCTGCAGACAGAATACAGAATACTGGATTACTGAATCACAGGGTCAGTCCCTGCCCTGTCACTGCAAGCGCCTCATGCTTATCCATAGTACATTCATGTGGATCCTATTTTTAGTATCTTTTACTGTTCATTTTTCTGTTTTATCATCCTGTTTATGTTGTTGTGTGTGGTGTCTTAAGCTACTGGGACCTTGAATTTTCCCTTGGGGATCAATAAAGTATCTATCTATCTATCAAATATAAGAATATACTGTACATCTCATCAAGGGACTTTTAAAATGCGGGGAATATTTTTCTGTGCTGTTCCAATTACCAGTGACCCAAAGGCAGAATGGAACAGAAGGCAGATTAATAGACCTGCATTCTTCTCTTTGTAGAGCTCTATTGTTAGTCTGAATCTGTTCACATAGCCAAAAAATAATGTCGGCCATTGCCATTCAACAAGGAGGCGTATTCCTCACCACTGATGCTTTCCCTGCTTTCTATTTGCTTTTATCTGTTGAGAAAAAAAAATACAGATAAAAAAATTACAGGATTTTCACCCCTCTCAAAGCTTAATTTATCTTGTGGGAGCCCCGAAGTGCCGAGCTGAACAGGCATTCAGTCTATTTAGAAACGATCTGAAGAGCAGAGCAACGAGAACTCTAGACTGAGCCAGGACGTGAGCTGAACAACAGCAATATGTTATAGAGTACACACTGGACACAGTTGTGTGGTTAAGAGACCTGAGTTATTCCTCACGGTCGCACACAGGGTAAACCTACTGTACTGTAAAAGTAATGTTTTATTCCTATCATGAAACATTGCACTGTGACAGCGCTCCTGTAGAAAGCTCAGCACTGTTCGTCATGCAGGGTGAATAATTGTTTAAATCAACCAACACATGGTGGGCCTCCAGGGATTATTATTTTGTGTGTGTGTGTGTGTGTGTGTGGCCACAGTAGGTGTGTGCCTGCAATTGCAAGTACAATTACAGTACATCGATCACAGCAGGATGCTTAGCTGTGAAACATTCCGAGCATGACAGATGGTTCTGAGGCTTCCCATTGGCTCACACCATTTCCACAGACATCTTTCCAAGGAAAAATGATTTGTAACATGGGTTTTTTCTTTATGGTGAGGCGGCTCACGGGTCATTCATGGTTCATTCGCTTTCAGGTACTTCCTTTTAAAAACACCATACGTATGCCATGACAGTCCATTTAAGAGTTCAACCAGTTCCACCTGATGTGGTTAGCACCATCATGTAGCAGATTCTTTGATACAGTTAAGAACAAAATTATTCACACCCCTGGCAAATATTGATTTAATATTGACCTGGTGACCTTCTCAAAGTAAATGTTAACACTAAAACATCAGACAGTCTGCCGAGAGACCTGTCTAAATAGGCAGCATTGGACCATTAAACCACACCATGATCCAAAACATACAGCCAAACAAGGCAAGAAATGTTTAACAGAGAGCAATATCAACATTTTAGAGTGGTCCAGCCAGAGTCCAGACCTTAATCCGTCAAAAAAATGAGCACTATCACTATCACTATGAGCGCTAGATATAAAGGTGTTTCCATTGATTATTTAAAAAGGGTATGAATCATTTTGGATATGCCATTTTACATACAAATATTGAAAAAGATGAGAAGGCTTCTTTTTTGATTCAATGTTTCTACCACAGTGTCTTACAACCTTTAGCCATGTGGCAGTGTCATTTTTAGTCAGACCAAACATATTGATCAAGAGAAAATCAACATTAAATCAATATTTGCCAGGGTTATGAATAATTTTGTTCTTAACTCATTGAGTGCCAAAAACGTAATATTACGTTTTTCCTTCCCATGCGTTGAGTGCCAAAAACGTAATATTAAGTTTTTAGCTTTTTTTTTAAATTACGAAACTAGACACTCTAACACACCTTATATGTGATTTTGGGAACTCTGTGATGAATGGAAATGAAATATATGACGATCGAAAACTCATGAAAACGCACAATCTGAACATTTTATCTGGACATTTTATCATAACTCGGTTGCCGCTTTGGGTCGAATCAGTGACGCATGCACGTCAGGTCAAAACCAGGCAATTTTCGTGGGTCTATCACTAGGTGGCAGTCTCGCCAGGTCTCGCTGATCACTTCCCGGAAAGTTTACAGGGAACACTTCATATTTCATGAAAGACGATACTGTATATCTCCATTTCTAGAAAAAAACAGCGATTTTGATGAAAACTAGCCACTGTTTAGCTTGGGATTTCTCAGGAACAGAGGCGTGTAGAAATACATGGTTTGCACCCACTGAGAGCTTAAAGTCTCACCTTTCAAACGAGCCATTGTATGTGTTCATAGCTATAACACAGAATATGCTGTGGCTGTACAAAAATCATCAACAATGGTCTAGATTGCTGGCACTCTAGGACAAAGCTTCCGAAAACAGCTTGGCATTCAATGAGTTAACTGTCCATGAAAATGTTTCATAGTATCCAGCCACAACACTGGTTACACTCACTGTGGCGCCTTTTGGGGTGTTAAAAACATAAAAAAGTGAAAAGTTCACACTGAGGGACACAGGCATGCTCACACTCACACAAACAGAGAAAAAGTGAGAACATCAAAACCACAAATTAGTGAATGTGGATTATGCATGGGATGTTTTCTAAGAGAACGTTGCCCGCTAGCCCAATGTTCTATTATCACCTCTGAGAAAATGGACGTGCTGTGAGACTAATCCCCAATGACTCATCCACCCAGCAGAGAAGAGTTCTGTGAGTCGAAACACTAATAAGAGTCTAAGCGCACACATCGTTAAGGCAAGTGCTTTTTCATGTGGTGGAAAAAGTGCAGTTAATCTGTTCAGCCGCACATTGGAAAGTCATACATTTCCACATCTATGGCTCTACCTTTCTATTGACCTTTGAGGAAAGAGAGTAAATGAGAGAGAGAGAAAGAGCAAAGGGACAGAGAGAAAACTAGTGTTATACTGTAACAATTAAAGTGAAATAAAGGTATTGTTTGTGATATGTATTCAAAAGAGAGCCTGTACTCACTGAGGCTGTGTGCAGTCTTGAAGGTTGCACATCCTCCTGATTGGCTTGGGCTTCTTGCTGACATCACAGTAGCTGCGGTGAACCATCTTGTTATCGCCTTTTTTCCGGCAGCCATATTTGGTATATTGGAAACCTGAAACGTGCACACAAATGAAGCATTTTTTTTTTTTTTGTGTGATGTCTTTGATACAGCATGCACATCAACAGCTAAATGGCCAACTTTTTGGATTTGAACTCTTCATCTGAATGAACAGCTAGGTGACCAACTGTTGGATGATAAAATAAAGTTTTCATCTAAATGAACAGCTATGGTCAACAGTTGGATGGTCTAATGAACTTTTCATTTGAATGAACAGCTAAATGGCCAACTGTTGGACGATCTAACGTCTTCCTCCGAGGGAAAACTTAGATGGCCAGCTAGATGGAAGTGAACGAAAAGTAGCACACCTCCTGCACAGGGGCGCGAGCACTGGGACCAGCTCTTTAGGGCCCACTCGTATGTGTCCTCCTGAATGACGTTGTTGTTGTTGACTGGCACCGAGTCCTCATGGATAATGTATTTGTACATCAGTGTAGATCGGGTCTCATTGTCCTTAGGGATAATCTAACAAAAATAAGATAACAAAACCACAGCCTTTAATCAAGGAAATATATTCATGCACAATGGATGAAATATATATACATCATTAAACCGGTTGTCGTTCGTAAAGTGAGCAGCGAAACTGAAAAACTGTTAACCATTAAGTGCTGACAGTCAACTACATGCATACTAGATGAAAAAGTTAAGATTAATAGAGAATTCCAGTCATATTTTTATAAGAATGTTGTGCTGATGTCACACTTAAACTGTACTTCAGGTTCAAAGGGTCTTTACAAATTAAGTTCAGACAATTAAAACAAATCAATTGTCTTTATTCCCCTCAGACAATTATATTGCACCCATTGCATTAAGTCAGTGATCCATGGAGGTCTATATTTACTGTAAATTGAAAGGTGTCCACTGAGGCATAGATTGACTTAAGTTTATTAGCAAACTGACAAGTGAGTGTCTGTGAGAGTGGATATCAAAGTGTACAGCTCTCTGAGCCACCATAACGAATTTTCAATGTGTCATTGCTAACTGATGATCAATATGTGTCATGGCTCAACACTATGTTTGTGCAGTTAAAATGTAATACGGTAATGTAATATATAATATGGAGTGTGAAACATTTACTTTTTCTTTAACCTAATTACACAAAACACTTCATTCAGTTCACAGAAAAATGTCTCACTGCTGTTCAAAACAACAATAGTTTTCTTCCAGTAAACAACTAGCATTTAAAAACAGCATTTAAAAACAACTAGCAGTGGACATAGCAGTGTACTCAAATTGTACAAAGACATTTCTTTAAAGCAGTGCATAATTTAGTCTGAATGTCTTTTCCTCCATAATACTTGAGCAGGTCAATTAAGGTTGTGTGTTTTTACTCCATTTACTTCAACCTATTTTACCACCTTCCAGTCCAACGCCCGCGCTACACCGGGTCCGAGTGTAATAATAGTTTTAGAAAACTAGAAGGTCTAATGTTTTTTTTTAACGTAACTCTATCACGTCTGGTGTAGCCAGTTCCATTGATTATAGTGGAAGCTAAATATTGCAGCAAACACTGTGCTTCAGTTGTGTGCCCAGGGTAGCCTCTCCTGTGCTTATTTGGCCCCTACGTGAGCGTTAATCCCCTTTCATTTCATGCCTCAAGTGTAATCCAGTCAAAGCTAAGTGTTGAAGGCCAAATGAAACATAAAAAAACATCCATTTATATGTTTATAGTGAATATTGTATTATAGCACATGTTGTATAACAATCCAGATGTAAATTAGGCTGCTTAGAGTAGTGCTGTACAGTATATTTTGCCATGTGTCAGTGTCATGACTTGCATTTAGTCTTCCCAAATCTTTCATTTGTGGTTTCATTTTTATTTGTCATTTCCAAACAAGCAGTGGTAATGTCACAGTATGTCACAGAGCAGAAGGCACCTGGACATTGCAGTTCTCCTTTTAGTGCCCACACGCCCACATACTCTGGTACTTCAATTGACTATAATTTATTCAAGTTGCAACAATGATAAAAATTGACTATTTCTATGAAATGAAGAAAAACACTATACTAAACAGGATATATGCACGTGTCCCCTTGTGTTAATGTGTCTTCGTCATAACAAAGAAGACTATGTTAAATAGTCTTCTTTCATCATTCAGTTGAATCTAGCATATGGAGCACACCTTGAAATGCAAGACCATCTCAAACTGTAAAACCTCACAGTCAACCTCCATCCAGGGTTTGTCTTCCATTTTTTTTCCTGCAGCCATTTGTTTTCTGTGTCTTTGCTTCATTTTATGTCTGAAATCATCTGTCAGCTTTTCACAGAAGAGTCAAATGTCTTAATGACTTTTTTCTACCTACTCTTCTACCAGTTTCCAGTGTTATGATTATGGTGGCTTGAGATATCGTGGGGCAGAGAGAACAAATGTGTACCTATGACCATTCTGACAAGATTGAAGTAGATATATGAAATCTATCAGTCAGGTTCCTCTGATCGTTGGCATGATATGTTCTGCACAATACATACAGTAAGGCTTTACTTTCCAGTGATATCCTTACGAAAAAAGAAAAAAAAAACTAAATGGTACAGTAGGTGTTGACGGGTGTTGGTTAGCAACTCTTTCTTTTGGAACAGTGGTACAATGCCCTCCTCACCCCTCTTCAAAGCCTAATTGAAAAGTTGTTACCAGGACGACCACAGCATCGTGCAGAGGTCCCTCAGTGTGCAGCGTCTCCACGTCCTCCTCGATGAGGTAGTTCCATTCCACGCCGAGATCAATGAACGTCCGTGATCTTGCCTCCTCGCCTTTACCGTTGAGGATGTAATGCCCTGTGGCTTGGTTCTTGATGGCTGTAAGCAATCATGTTAGGGACCTTCATTTTATGAAGATTCAAGATGATAGTTTTAAAATTATGATTATTATTTTCTATGTATGGGAAAAGCATTAACTCTGTGGCCTACAGCTCAGAGTAGTATTTTATTGCCAAAGTTGTACAGAATCTAAGTGATGATGAAAGGGGGACTATCATTATGTCAAAGAACAAGGGCATTTTGACATATGCCATGTCCCCAGACTATGATGAATGGCGACGGATGTGTGTGTGTGTGTGTGTGTGTGTGTGTGTGTGTGTGTGTGTGTGTGTGTGTGTGTGTGTGTGTGTGTGTGTGTGTGTGTGTGTGTGTGTGTGTGTGTGTGTGTGTGTGCATGTGCATGTGTATGTGTGCACTCGCGGAGTGCATGGCAGCGACCGGTTGAACATTTGACTGTATGCCGCTGGCAGTTGCCAGTTCAAATGTGTCAGCATGTCAAGCACATCACCATGACCGGCCATAACCTCGTCTCCAGTCATGGCGAGACATGATAATGAATGCATGGTGCCTACCCTCTACAGAACTCTACAGAATTACACTAACAGTGACAGCAACAGGGAAGCAGAACAAGACACATCACATATGTATCCAGAGCAAAACTGTGCAAGTGTTTACTAGTTAAGTTCACATTAAATATTCCCAACAGACCTGGTATGGTCTCTCACATGTGACATGTTTATTCGGTCACCAATGATCCTGTGGCTAGAATTGGATCATGATTACCATCTTAATTAACATCTTTACATGAGCCTCCCACTCTCAATCAGCTATACAATTGGAGAGGCTATTTTCAGCATGGCATTTACACTGTGTATTGCCAGGGTGAGAGATGAATGGAGACTGTAATTAATATTGTATTGTGTAAATAACTCTATAAAGGCCCCTAAAAATGTACTTACATTTAGGGATATGGAAGTAGAGAATAGGTAAAAGCTTAATAGGTTCTTTATAAATTTATTGCTATTTCAAATATGTCTGTGATGGGGATGTCAGACCATACTTTTGGCATGGGCAGATATTGACTTTTGAAATGTTGCTATGTTGATTTGGGTGTTCAATCAACCAATGTTCCACCAGTACAAGATGCTAATCCACAGTAACACGTAAAAAACCCTTACAAGCATGAAAACTCAAGAACAATTATATAACGCCTTCTCTTCCATTCATGCCTATTTGCTTTTTTTTCATTATAAACATTTTCAATATAGCCTACTGCTATGACTGAACACTCAAAGCAGTCCATGAGTATTCATGGAAATGCAAATGCATAGCTGTCACAGGAAGCACAATTAACAATGTAATGTCCAGAGTGTATGCATGAGCAATGGCTGCCCTCACAGTGCATTGTCACTTACCAAGAATTTGAGGGGAGGCCTCATGTTCTTGAATGACCACATGTCTAGCCCCAGGAGGGATGAGAAACATCTTAAGGTAGCCTTTATTTGCACATGTGTGTGGTGGCAGTAGAAGCAGAAAGGGTTTGGGAGAGATAACAGAAGCAGTTAGTGAGCAGGAACATGTATGTCTTTTTTGTTTGCTTTGCAGACGTGGACATCCTCCTCTAATTGAAAGGCTTTACGCTTTGCTCTAATTAACAACAAGCTCAGGAGATGAAAAGGGAGGGTTCTATGTTATCGGCTCCTCAAAACCAGCGCCACACAAGCCTACAGGAGGAGAGAAATTCAGGTGAAAAACAACTTGATAGGTTTGCCAGCGTCTTGAAATCACTCAAGGCTCCATCAAAGTGAACGTGAGTTGCGGTGAATTTACATTCAACTTCAAATTCAACACAAGCGTGTGTGAATTTATGTTGCGTTTCGCCAAATGATTAAACACAAGAAATTGTCTTTGGAGTGATTAAAAGCAGGTTGGCAGAACCCTCAGAGTATTAAAAAAAACACAGAGCACTGCGGCAGAGTAATACTAGAGCTGCAAAGCTGCCTCCTTTCCGTCTACTTTGGATGTCCACGGGTCTGCAAACCCCATACAGACTCACCAAGCACATTCCTAGAATCCTCGGTCTCGTTCAGGAACACGTGCCGTGCTCCTTTCGGCAACGAGAAAGCTCCTCTCGTCTTCCCTTCAGATAGAGAAATGCCTTCATTATACTTTCCTATTTTGTAGTGCTCTCTTTTGACTGGCTTTGTAAGACAGAATTTTTTAGGCTGTCAATAGATTTGAAATGTGTCCTTTTCAAAATTCAGCATGTAGGGGTGGAGGTTTGGGGGTAGTCAATGTGTAAAAATGTCTGCCGGATAAAAGATGTCAGCTGTCAGTTTCAGTTGTGCTAAGGCTGGAGTCCTGCTGAGTAAATTTGGGCTGCTGTAAGCCTCAGCGCCCTGATGTGGGATAATTTCAGCCATTCTCTGAGACAGCCAGAGCTCTTTAATACATTTTCAGCTAAGGTCACACAGCATCGACTTTCACAGTCACTTGTGTGTCTGTGTGTGTGTGTATGCATATGAGTGTGTGTGTGTGTTTGTGTGTGTTTGTGTGTGTTTCAGAGAGAGAGAGAGAGATAGAGAATCCTCTATCTGTCACAATTTATCGACTTTCAAAGAAAACTACCAAGTAGTATTTGTGAGTAATGTAAGTGTCTTTGGATTCTAAGTATCAAGGATACTTTTGAACCTTGGTTGTGTGCATGCTTGAGTGAGATTGTCATACTCTAACAGTCAGTGAAAAAAAGAGCATTACAAAACAAGGGGAAAAGAGGAGAGATTAGAGAACACCGGATACTTGCATATTGCGTTCTCCAACAAAGGGATTTCTTTTTGGCATCTCTTGCTTAACTGTTTTCCTGTTAAGAGAGTGAGTGGTGAGGATTAACAAAACGGGACAGTTAGAGATGGAACTTGTTTTGTTTTCATGCCATGAGTCAGTCATTTACAAATGCACACACATACAAACACACACACACACACACACACACACACACATACAGAGAGAGAGAGAGAGAGAGAGAGAGAGAGACAGACAGACACTCACAATCTCTCATGACGGTGTTAATGAAATTCTGACAAATTGCCAAAAAAGAAATCACCTCACACTTTTGCGCATAAGAAAAAACATTCAAGATGACAGCACAAAAACATTCTGGGGGCATGAAAACAATCATATTGTCAGGACAGTGCAAACAAACAAACAAACACACAATAAACATCTTTCACTGAAGCATTGATCCTGCCATCTGTGTGTGTGTGCGCATTGCCCAAATCATTCTCCAATGATCACCGAGTCATAAGGGAGCCCAACTTGGCAAAAGAAGAAACTACAGTGCACAGGCCAACAGATGGGCATTCACAATCACTCCTAATTCTGTACCACAAAATAAGGCAATTAAATACATTTTATAAATAAATATATCCTGCTTTCAGAGGTCTGCTAATTAGAAGCGGACATCATTAACTCGTTGCGAATGTGACTCAGATAATTATTTCTTGGGCTGAGCGGAGGAGGAGAACTCATTTAGTCAGAGCATGACAGGGTAGTTAGCATCTGTGGTATGTTAAAGAAGGGAGAGCCAATGCGACAGCCTGAATGCATATATTAGTGCTTATGCTTAAATACATTTTAGGATAGGATAGGATAGAATAGGATAGTATTTATTGTCCCCTAGGGACAATTTGGTTCACAGCCAGTAGTCAGCACAATACATTCAATCAACATAAAATTAAGCAATAAGCCCTGAGAGGCCCTAGGTTACACTGATTTTACAACAGCTAAGGGGCGTTGTTAGGCACGACGCGCAAGCGGAGTTGTAAAATCAGTGTAACCTACGGACTTGAGTGGCTTATTGCTTTTCTAAAGCGGTATAAAATAAAGGCACAGCAACGAGATTTATCATTCTTCCGCCAAGAAATAAAATTATCATAATGGTTGCCAAGCAATGTTGACACGCAGCTACTCCCAACTTTTCTATCAAGTTATGGTAGCACAGTAATATAGAACAAAATGCGGTCAAGGTGTATGTTTATGCTGCATTTTACAAAAGCATCGAACGCGATTCAACCAATCACAATCAAGGACTGGAACTATCAGTTTTAGAACATAGGTATAAAATAAAGCCACAGCAACAACATTTATTTATAGATAATCATTCTTCCGCCAAAAAATAAAATTATCATAATGGTTGCCAAGCAATGTTGACACGCAGCTACTCCCAACTTTTCTATCAAGTTATGATAGCACAGTAATATAGAACAAAATGCGGTCTAGGTGTATGTTTATGCTGCATTTTACAAAAGCATCGAACGCGATTCAACCGATCACAATCAAGGACTGGAACTATCAGTTTTAGAACATGAGATAAGGTCCTTTTAGGTTCTGTATGTGTTCAAATTAAGAGGAGTGTGTTGAGAGTGGGCCACATACTGAACAATAAGGTTGAAAGGGGTATGACATTTTCATGGTTCCGAACACAATTATCATTATTATTATCTGTAACAATGAGCTTTGAAGGAATGCAAATAAAAGTTAATTTTTGGTTATGGTTTGGTTTTCTCATGTTTGGACCCCAGCTGGGGACGCCTGTTAGTGTGTTTTTTCAGGGGGTCAGATTAGGAACAGAGTGAGTCTGTAAGGGTGTTTGTACATCAGAGGATACCTAACAGACAGACAACACAGATGTTGTTCAGATGTTGTTTTTCCATCACAACATGGAATCACACATAAACCAACCACATCTGCCACCATTATATAACAGATCCACTGCTAAGAATCAGATTAAAATTGAGTTTTGATCGACTCTTTGTTATACTGCATCTGATTGTGTCAGCTTCAACCATCACTGGGAAGGCCAAGGTGGTGTAGTCTAGTTAGCTGCAGTGGATATACTGTAATGTAGTAGTTAATACCTTGCTTATTTTAAGTGGGTATACTGAGATGGTGATGCTTTTTAAGTGTGTATTCTGCGTAGTCCTGCGTATCACATAGACTACACCACTGATCAAGCCCCCATTGCACCCTGTTTACCCTGGTCACTAACTGGCACAACGGCACTATATATAGTCAGAATGCTCAATATAGAGCAGGTGGTAGGCTAATCAATGGTAACACGTTTGCCTTTCCTCCAGAGACTTTATAGATTATCTGTTGACTTTCCAGCTCAGTATATAAACTTGTTGTTCAGCAATTACTGAACCAAACCCAACCCCATAGCCTTAACCTTAAACATAACATTTAATTAACAGAGAGTCAAAGTATAGTTTGTTGATAATCTGAGCACCTGTAGATTCTGTCTAAAAGGGGGTTATCTAAGTAAAGTGTGACCGAATCATGTGTGGCACATTTAAATGTGATCAAACTGACCTCTATCAAAGACCACACAGGTCATGTTCCCTGCCTGGAAACTGAAGGAATGCCAATGGCTACTGAATCTTCCAATGGCTATCTTGCAGACAGAAGCATACAGGCAGTGGCCTCCTTCATAATTGAGAGGGATGTAAGTAAGGTCTCTCTTAAAAAGATGCTGTGTGAGTCATGTGAAAATAGTCAACACACATTCACAAAGGACTGAAAGGATAAAAGCATCACTCTGAGATATTCATGCTCATTTTGCTCCAAAAAGCTAAACAAGGCTGCAAGGAACAGCAAACATACATAGACCTCCAGCAATTTCTATTTGCCTATTTCAAGTGTCCTCCTGGCAATCCAGGTTGTTGTGAAAAACTGCCCACAGACACAGCCATTAATCAAAATCATCATCATAATAGCCATCCAATTATCCATTATCATAATATTCAGCCAATTTATCCCTTGTCATATCCAACCAATTTACCCATTACCATAATCGTCACACTATATTAAAAGCACTTCAAACAATACATTCTGAGAACAGGATTGTAATCATACAGCCAACATACATGTAACAGACAGAATGGCTTTTATAAAATGTAATCCCAGTGCCATGTATAATAATATGCATCTGTAAGTGCTTATTGGCAAGATTGGTGATGGTTTCTGTGTGTTACTCATCTAGCTGCAGTAATAAAGGGATTCAGTAATATGCCCATTAATGTATGCCAGAGAGGCTTCGTAAATGACCAGAGGAGACACAGCTCCATTCAAGGATAAGTAAAGCGGAAGTTTTCTACAAAGTGGCCACAACATCAGTAGAGCCGAACATATTTTAAGCAGAAATTAACATTCTACAACAGATTGTGCTAACCTCCAAAAAAGTGGAATAAAGGTGTTGAGCAGGGGTTGGCTTTCATGCCTTTGCGAGGAGGAGTTAATTAGAGCACGTCAGTTTCAGACTGACCCACTTGCCTCGCCCTTCACAAGACAACCGACGAACACACGCATAAAGGGAGCCCAAATGGAAATGTAGCGCGCCATTCAATAACAACTGAAATAGGCACACAATGGCAGGCCCCATCCCTGCGTCAGTGAGGAAGATGGCAGGTTTAATAAATGCTATCTGCTCCTCGGCAGCTGCAGATGGGGAGGTGAGGGAGGGAGAAAATGTCCGTACCGGCTTTTTTGGGGGTGCGGGTGAAGGTTCCCTTCACCGTTCGGCAGTGGGAGTTGTCCCCTCCGCACACGCCACATTTATCCTCCACCTTGTTGGAACCAATTTCCCGGTCGCATCCCACTTTCTGAAAACACACACACACACACACAAACACACACACACACACACACACACACACACACACACACATACACACACACACACACACACACACACACACATGTATAACAGAGAGCAGGCAGTGAGACATATCGCTCACACATCCAGGATGCACACATAGACTCCAGCTGTCTCATCCCATGAAAGTGTTGCGGTTGATGAATAAGCACCATGACGGACTGGTTGACAAAGCCTGTGTGAGCGTTTTGTACTTGAAAGGCCCCCTGTTGTTAAACATAGTGGCACTGTCATGAGTTTCTGCCGAGTGTTATACAGTAGATACATTCTTTCACTCCCATAGGTTGAGGTAATCTCAAACGAAGGGCTCCGCGGGCTTACCACGCACTCCCCCCGCACACAGATGCTGTAGGGATCCTTGTAGGAGCAGCGTGTGCCGTCATGCACCAGCTGTTTCATGTACGCCACGTCTCCTGACTCCTTGGACTGGCAGTACAGGTGGCAACGCTTATGTGCTACAAGAGAGAGAGAGAGAGAGGGAGTAAGAAAGAGAGAGAGGAAGAGAGGGAGGGAGTGAGAAATAGAGAGAGGGAAAGAGAGAGAGAGAGAGGGGGGGGGGGGGGCGTGAGAATCATTATCATTATGTGTAGCCGTTTCTGAACTACATAGCTACTCAGCCACCACCACTGAAGCAGCAAGGCCATAGGGGCCAAGGATTGATGGGAAGGTGGAAAGGGCTAGTGCAAATGTAGTTTTCACACAAGCTGCTTTATGTCTGCCCCTCTCATTCAAACCAGCACTCTTTTCTTAGCCAGGCACCTGCAGTACTGTGCCACCTCCTCCACACTCATCAGACCTGCTCTGAGGTGAGATGCGCTCCCTGTGGTCCAATGTGAAATCATAAATCAGCAGTGTGAAAGTGGAGGAGGCGTTAGGGCGTGCTGGTATAAAAGCGGGGGGGGGGGTTGGGGGGAGTGAAGAGCGTGTGGGGGAGGGTGACTCCTCGGCCTCCATTCAGTGGTGGCGCTGGCGAAGAGGCGGCTGTGGCATGAAAGGCTGAAGGGCAGATGAGCCAGACATGGCGTGACCTCGCACGGTGCTTCCTCACCCCACCCCAGCTAAACTCACTTCCTCCCTCTGCTTCTCTTCCCACTCATCATCTGTCCCCTCAGAAACATTGTTGCCATGAATGACAGTGTGTGTGTCATTTGTGATTCTCTGTGCATGTGTGTGTGTGCATGTGTGTGTGTGTGTATGTGTGTACTCCTGAAGGGCTCCTGGGTGCAAAGACACGCGCTTACTGTCGGGGTGCTCGTAGGGTAGCCAGTGGTGCTTGGTGTTCTGGAATTCAAAGTGCGAGTTGCGGAGCTGGCACTGCTGGGCTCTGAAGTCCTCAAAGTGCTTGGGGCAGTCGTCTGTGTTGCAGAGCTGATACTCATAGTTCACGCCAGGGCAGTCCTGGCCTCCGTACGCTGGCCTGGAGACACCCCCAAAACACACACACACACATTCAACCCACATGCCTGATTTGAGAACAGTTACAAACTCTATTGTCCAAAACTTATTTTTGTAGTGTTTATTTTTGTCTTTGGGTGTTTCTGTCTGTGTGTGCTATCAATGAAAATCAGTGCTGTACAGTAATGATATATTATAATTTACTAGGTAAACACTAGTAATTAAAGTACTGTGAAAGGAAAGGTTTACCTTATTTATTTTACTTTTTATTTTTCCTATTTCTGTTTCTATCTGTGTATGTTATCAGTGATAAACAGTGTGTGTTTCTGTGTGTGTATGCTATTAGTGATTAACAGTGTGTGTTTCTGTGTGTGTATGTTATCAGTGATATACAGTGTGTGTTTCTGCGTGTGTATGTTATCACTGATCAGTGCTATACGGTAAGTGGGGCGAGGAAAGGGAGGTGACCCACGCCGGATTGTTGCACTGGCGCGTTCTGAAGCGCACGCCCATGCCGCAGCTCCGCGAGCAGGAGCCAAATTTACTCCACGCGCCCCAGGCGCCATCTTGCTTCACCTGGTTGGCGTTCTTCCACATGCAGTGACCTTTGTAGCACCACTGCAGGACAAATGAGAATGGTGGTGGTGGCGGGCGGGGGGTGTTTGGAGTGAAGAAAAGAAGAAGAAATACACTGTGATAACCATCTGCAGTGAAACCAACATCATCCTCAAGCAATGCCCCGCCACCCCCCAAAGAGACACAAGAGTGGGAGAGAGAGAGAGAGAGAGAGAGAGAGAGAGAGAAAGAGCAGAGAATGGCGGCACTTACCTTCCCAGGTGCACACTCAGTTCCATCCAGAGGAGGTCCCTTCTTGGTCTTGCAGAAATAGGGGTTGTCGGGGTGGCTGCACCACAGCTGCTTGCAGGGGTCATAGGTGCGGAACTGTCAGAAAGAAAATGAAAATAACACAGAGACATAATAACATAGAAAACTGAGAATATGAAACATGAAAGCTTATTTCTGTCTGTGTCTGAACTCTGACCAGAACCTGATGCCATAGATACATACATCCCATTTGGCTTCCTTTAAACAGCCTAGAATTATCACACAAGACCTCCTGCCACAATTAAAAGCCCCATTTAACTTGTGACGATGTGGTGACATCCCAAACGGCAACTGAGTCTAATGGCTCATTTATCTAAGGGCCAACAGGCCTGCAGAGAAGTAAACAAGTGATTGAAATCAAAATGGAGCAGAAGGTTGCCTGGGAGCCAGGGCTAATCAATGGCAGATGCTGAATGCAGAATTCTAATTTGTGGAGACAAAGCCCTCCTCATGCAATGATGCATAAGATGCATCACATCAAGATGCAATGACCAGGAAGAAAGGCAGGTGCACTTCAAATGAACAAGACTTTGAATCAGAAAATTACACATCTTCTACCAAAAAGACTTTTTGAAGAATGTCTCTTTCACCTCTCGTCTGTTTGGTAGAAGATGTGTAGTTTTCTGATTAAGCTCTCGCTTTGATTTCATCATCCCTCTTAGCTTTGATGTCAATATTTTCTACGTCTGTAGGAGTCCTCATCAAGGCCAGTTCCTGAGGACACTTCGCTGTAGTCTATCCATGATACTCTTGGCAAGCACAGCTGGCTCACCAACTGGTTTGGAAGCCTCTGTAGTTTGAAGAGCACATTTTCGCTAACACATCCCATTAAAAGTCAAGGTGTGCATGGATGTTGCCTGCAAGCGCCCTTAGGAATTGGCATGCGTTTGGTTCCCACTGATGTAATCTTTACACACAGATTGTACACACATCTCTGTAGTGTAAACACAGCATGCAAAGCCTCTATGATTTGAATGTGATGAATAAGATGTAGGAAGGAATTAAGAGATGAGACCCATAGTGTCTGCATGAGGGAATGAAGTGGCACTGTGCCTTTGGGTGATCGTCGTCTAATATCTGCGTCTGGATCTCACTGGAGACAAAAAACATACGCTGTGAGACTAATTACGGTAGACGCAGAGCCGCATGGCTTTGTTCTGAGCTTGTTACCTGTGGTACATCACTATCGCATCACTGAGACACTGTTACATCACTATTAACCTCCAGGCAGTCCAGACAATCACACCACACCCTGAGTTAATTAACCACTAAAAGAATGAGAGCTATTAGTGATGCTCAGCTTGTTTCCCTCAGGTGCAAGAGGTCCTGATGAAGAATTAAAAAGTCGTGACTGCAGCCTAACTACCTAACACCAGCTGCTCAGTCGTACTGGCATACCCAGACACCAGACGTGTTTTTTTTTTCAGGGCTCCAGGATTTTACAGAACTTCTGTAGAGGGAGTCCATTATGAACAGGTAGTGCTAAGGAGGATGATTACCATGTTATTAATGGAACTGCTGAGAGCTCTAACTAGCAATCAAAATGTTCTCTCCTTTAGCAAATCACTGTATTGTGGGACACAGCATGCATAGAACACAGCTTGCCGAGTGTGTGAGACAGGGTGAGAATCTGTTTTCTTTCTTCCCTTTTCTTGCTCTTCTAATGCAGTTGATCTCTTTCTGGCTAAATACTCCTTGGAGACTTCCAATAAGTGGGCCGCAACATTTCTTTACAGCCAATTTCTTGCCATTAAGCCTTGATTTATTCCCCCTGAGGACCGCCAAAGCACGTCTGAACGATAGAAGGAAAACAGCCCTCGGTTGCACTTACCGAAGTGCAGATTTTGTACCCCACACCGAAATCGAAGCGGCACTGCTCGTCCATGGAGTAGTTAATGCCGGGCAGCTCGGGAAGAGGTGGCCAGTCGTGTTTGAAGGGGTCGTCCAGGAGACAGTCGTAAGAGCTGGAGGGTTTAAAAATACACACACAGGAGCCTGGCATGAACACTGTCAATCCAATCTTGTAGTCTTTGTAGGCTCCAAAAGCATGATTGTGCTTCAGATAAGTCTCCCATATCTGATGATTTACATGTGACATTAATTAGGCTGTCACATCGTATGAATATAAGGTACAACAGCAGCATTGAGGACAACTGAAAGTCTGACGAGCAGTTTGGGGGTACAAGTGAGATTACAGTAGTACATGCAGGATGCTTAAGAGGAGCTTCAGATATCAGCGGATTGATTTCTCCTTGTGAAATTTGCATCATAACTATGCAGATCAGCCTTTCGACCTTGGTTGAAAGGAAGGGAAAAAAGATGTGTCCTAATCTGTCAGGGAGGATTAATTGAAGGTACAGACAGACTGAAAGGACAAGATTGATTGAGGCTTTCATGAAAACATTTCAGACTAATGTCAATTTGTGTGTCATCTAACTGAGTGAGTTGTCACACACATGTAATTGTTGTGTGTAAGTATTTTGCCTAAAAAGGGTGCTGCTTGCTCAATATGTCAAATCACTGGATGTGCACATGCATTAGCCCATCAAAAAACACAGAACTGTTTCACTCTGCAGTGAGCAAAGACCCATGTTTAGGGGGGAAATACACTGATTGATGCACAGGGTAGACACTCACTCAAACTAAGCTATTTAGACAACGAGATAAAACGTGTCTAAATGTGTAGTTATATTTATTGTAAAAAAAACATATTGCTTCTAGATGTAGATGTAATCTATCCCTGTCCCTTATTCTACTGTCTTCTGCCCCATTCCATTTTGCTTCGAAAGTGGAAACTCAGAATTGCGTGACACCCCAGTTGACCGCAGTGGACAGTTGTAACAAGTCATAAGAACAAGTTATTACAATTGTCTGCTGTTAATGATCGCTACCAGATATAGCAATACCAATGATACAAATAGGACATAACGGCTCATAAACAGTGCATTTCTATGACTCTCATTTACTGTTGCGCTCACTACTGTGGGCGCAGCCATCTTGGAAATTAAGTATAAGGATGTATATATACTCTTTTGATCCCGTGAGGAAATTTAGTCTCTGCATTTATCCCAATCCGTGAATTAGTGAAACACACTCAGCACACAGTGAGGTGAAGCACACATTAATCCCGGCGCAGTGAGCTGCCTGCAACAACAGCGGCGCTCGGGGAGCAGTGCTCAAGGGCACTTCAGCCGTGCCTACTGGTCGGGGTTCGAACCTCCGGTTACAAGTCCAAAGTGCTAACCAGTAGGCCAGGGCTGCCCCAAATTTGGGGTAAGCATTTTGGTTTGGTATTTTTAGTTGGGTAGGCATTCCAAGATTTAAATAAAAAATTATTTATTAATTATTTTACAGCATCTATTTACACTTCCTAAGTTTGCCTTAGGAATCAATGTAAATGTCTGAAAAAACATTATTTTGACATTTAAAACATTACATTAATAGTATACCTCTAAACAACCACATCCACAAGGCAAATCAGGTTGTGTATGATTGGGTCTGGATTATCTCCAGTACAACTTAATCTGGATTTAATCTGCATGCTTTGAAATATAAATGGAATGGCAACTTTCATGTGGTAATTCTCCTAGAAGAAATGTATATACTCTTTGTCACACCTCACACCACTGAATTATTCATTTCTCTTTTATCAAGTGAAGTCTTCCCAAAACTACTTTGTGCGGCTGGAGATCTTCAGAAGTAAATACCCCAAATGATGACATGAAAATAAAGAGATATGTGGGTGAAACCCGCTGAGAGATTTCCCTTCTTAATATTGTAAAGGGAATTTCTCAAGATGACGAGTTGAGGTAAAATGATGGCCGAATCAGATGTTGCTACACTATGCAAAAAAAAACAAAACCCTTCTGGTATTAATTATCAAGTCGAGGAAATGCTTTTGTCTTCCCATGCAGCTGATTGTTGTGGCATTTGAGCTGGTGCTTGTAACACCCATTAAACGCCGGAATGTGAGCTGGCACATCAATCTGATGACAGCCCAGAACAATGGAGCTGAGTGTGTCCAGCCTTGCCGAATGGACCTGCCAATGGACACGCTGCCCACCCGCCTGCCTGCTCTGCCGGCAGTGTGTGTTTGCTTATTTATGATGCTTATTGATGAACCCAATCTATCTGCCAGCGGAGGCCATTTAAGGCTGAAGAACACAGATGCTGCTGGAAAAACGTGCGGGAATTTTATTTTCACTGCAGGTTGGTAGGTTAGGCACACATGTACTGTACTCCTCGTCTTTGTACTGACAGGTGCACTGTGTGGCACGTGAATTTTGAGATTAAAAAAGATAAAAACATTTTATCTATTCAAAATAAACAATGTCAACCCTTTCAATACTGTAAGTAAGATATACTTGACCACATGAGGTGTGTGTGTGTGTGTGTGTGTGTGTGTGTGTGTGTGTGTGTGTGTGTATATATGTATGTGTATTGGTATGGGTATGGATATGGCTATGGGTATGTGTTTGTGTGTGTATAAAAAGAGAGAGAGAGAGAGAGAGAGAGAGAGAGGGAGAAAGAACGGGAGACAGCCACTCACTGAATGTATCTCTTCAGTTCCTGGCCACTGCACATGGACCAGTGGTAGCGGTGGAAGGCGGCTTGCACCAGAGGGGCCATGACACTGCCCATGGCCGTCTCGTCCCCACAGCGGTTGCCCTGTCCGTCATGCTCCATGCCCAGCCTGTGGAGGTGACATTCACAAGCTGTGACAAACATATTGATAGACTCAGCAGCCGCCAGAGGATGCAGAGGTGAGGGGGTGTGACCGGGACTGAGTCGGTCTTTCTCTCGGTCTCTCTTGCTCTGCCTTGTATACTTAACATCAAATGGACCAGAAGACACCAAACACCAAATAAAATAAGTGTATAGTATCAGACCCATATAAATGCATGTATGCAACACTGCATATGTTCTTGAGTGTTTATACCCCATTGAGCAAATGATTCAATAGTATTATAGTCCATCATTTTTATTTCCTAACATTGAAAAAACAATCCAAAAAAACAAACAGTTTGCTATAGAGGATTTTTCCGGATATAAGGCAGCTGGTGAATATTTAACTTAAATGTGACATCTCTTTAAAAAGAAACCGTAACTGTCCCATTGAGCTTGTCTCGTTACCCAGGCGACTGTAGGACTGATGTGATGGACGGGGCGACATGTCACACTAATGGAGCGCTTACCGTTCCAGACAATTCTCATCGGTCACTCCATGAGAGCACAAGAGAGGGGGACAGAGAATGAGAGATAGAGAGAGAGGGAGAGAGAGATAGAGAGAGAATAAGAGAGCATACAGAGTGATGTGAGGAAGAGAGTGAGGAGCGGCACACAGGCCAGTGCAAACAACAGCTGTGCAGTGGAAACACAGGGGACTGGACACTTTGCTGAGGCAGTGTGTGGGTGGAGCTACAGTATATTCTCCAGCTCCATGTATATTGCCAGAAAACCACAAGACATACAGTAAGGGATGCGATGGGTCTGACCTCCTGAGAATAGACTAGCCACTAGAAAGCACAACTATGGGTTGTTCCACTGGAGTTGTGTTATTGAGGGAACTGATGGACTACCACATCAAATTTAACTTCAATAACACCTTTAAAGTCTCCACACCACACCAGAGTGATAAATATGCATGTCATTCTAGAAGGGATGTATGCTAGTTTTCAGACACAACCTACCAATGTTTTTCGTGGAACATTTGGAGGTCGTCTCTCCAAACTGAAATACCTATCGACCTATATCGACCCTTATTGGTTTGTCATTGGTTTGTGCTTTTCCTTTAAAGTGCCTGAAGCTCTTTCATGAACTGGTGTGTTCTTGTACAGAGTGTCTACTGCGGTACATTACATTACAGTACATCAGAGGCGAGCTAGGTCACCCTAGGACAAGCACACAAATAAATAATGCAATTCAATAAAGGGTTAGAAGAACAAAAAGGAGAGGTAAAAACACTATGTTCTCACAATCTGCCAACTCTCAAAAGGGAGTCTCAAAGGTCATCAATGGCATTTGAAGGCCGACAACACCTTTCCAGCTTTGACATTCAATAAGGGATTGCTTTCGAGGCTTTCAAATTAAGAGAATCAGGCTATATTTATTTAGATGTACCGTTGAGCCACACTTTTGTCCCGAGTAAACACTTTTTTTTCAGTGGACCAGACAGACAACCAACCAGCCAGCACCGCACTGGCGTCCACCTCTGGCCACTGATCCCCAGTGTGGACGGGAGAGGGGAAAAGAAACACAATGAGGAGAAGACCAAAGGCATGCCACTTACACATGACCGGTCTCATGGGCCACAACAAAGGCAGAGGAGAAGCCGTCCTCGTGGTTCAGGGTGCAGCTGCGGACAGGGTGACACATGCCGGTGACGGGGGCGTACCCTGTGAGAGGATTGATAGGAAAGAGATGGGAGAGGGAAAAGGGAACAGGAGGAGTAGTAGTGAAGAGAGAGAGAGAGAGAAAGAGAGAGAGAGAGAGAAAGAGAGAGAGAGAGAGAGAGTCATTGAAGCTTCAAGCAATCTGTGTGATTCAGGCCATTTACACCTACTCCCACATGAGGACTTTCCGACGTTCCGGCTCCGACGTTCCTGACAGAGAGCCTGCACCGCAGAGCGGAACCAAGCTGTGAGATGAAGGGAAACACCAGAGGCTGGATTACCTATGCACACCTTCACCTCACTGCCTATCAGTCCTTCGGTAGGTTATTAATGCGGCCCCATAATGGACCAAATTGATGGGGTTGCCTCCCTCGGCGCGCGGCTGATAGAACATTTTCCCTCCAGCCCGCATCCTCATTCCACCCCACACAACCTTTGGTGCAGGAGAGTTTAATTAAAGGGCCGCCTGTCAGTCAGACAGAGTACAGGCACACAGAAGCAAGCTCTCTACGACCAACATGCATACAGCAGGCTAAAGTGCACTAGAAACTCACTGACATCACTGAGGACACAACCAGACCACACCCTGAACATGGGCAAAATGCCCCATTGACATCAATATGTTTTATTTAGAGTTACCACAGTGCCACCTGTGGTTGTATAGAGTAACCTGTGGTAGCTCTATACAAAACATATTGATCTCAATGGTACATTTTGCCCATGTTCAGGGTGGAAAGTGAAAAAGAAAGATTTGCATAAGACAAGTCAAATTGGTGTAAAAAGAAAGGATCATGGAGAATAAAGAAAAAAATATTTAAAAAAATCTTTGCATATTCCCACAAGGTGTTTGGGTGCTCTGAAAATGAGAACCAAAATGATTTTTCAAACTTGTAAGGTCTGCTGTTCAGACCCTGAAGGAATTTATTTTCTGTTCATTGTTTTTTGTGAGAGTGTTTCTACTAATCTCAGTAAGGAAAATAAATCAAGAGCCTATGTTGAGTACAAATATGTCTTCTGAAGGCCTAAACAGAGCACAGCCAAAAACTCCAATAAAATTTGTATCAGCTTTGAGGGACAGCTATGACCATGCAGGATCATCCAGACCAAATGTGACGATTTTGCTACGTACTATTCCTATTTATGTACCAGAATGCAAAATTTGAGCCTCCTACATGGTTTAGTTCTTGCGCTGTGGGCTTGTGAACTTTAACAAAAAAAAGAGGCCGACCAAAATCGACACCCCCCTCCCCCTGTAAAACTGTCTGTATCTTGGAAAGTATTGATCTTACATAAGAGTAATTTTACAGTGTGTCTCCTGGGTAACATAGGTACACCTGGTAATTTTTTCAGAATTTTTTGAGACCTAAGTGCGTGGGCCCTGGTTCAATTGACGTGGAATGACCGAGTGCATTATATTAAGGCTAACTATTTAAAACGTATAACAATGAGGTCCACAGCTGGCAGAATAAAGACACAAGAACAATGTAGTCTACAGCTGGCAGAATACACACAAAATACATACTGTATTACAGGTTGTAGACAAATCAGAAGAGCACAATATCTACAGTATATTCCGTTGAGTTCAATCAAACAAAATCTGCACACATTAACAATGTCCCTGATCACTTCATAGCTCACTGTGCTCCAGTTTTATCAACACAAAAATCCTAAATGATGTCCATGTTCCCTCTCTACTTTTTCCTTTATAGAGAAAACATATCTAATGCCTGAGAAATTGGTGCATTATGAGTCATATCACACTAAACACACCACAATCAGTTTGATAATGGTCACATTCTAGCACATAAGGGACAAAATGATACTCGAATAGAATACAAGCAGGAGTCGCAGGAGAAGATCATTTCTAAAGAGAAGATTTTGTGCTTGATTGACCCATCAGTGGCTTATGACCTCAGCTATAATATCCCCTCAGTAATATCCAAAGGCTTTCTGTCCAGCCCAATATGATTTATTATGACCTTTCACTTTGGAGGAATTACCAATGGTAGCAATGATTGCTCTGTCTAGGATAAGTATTGATTTTCAATTTTGTTGAATCAATATGAATCAAGAAAAAGATCTAAATGCACCAGTGAAAAGAAAACCCACATGTCAGTGTGCACCAATCGCGTTTTTTGCACCAATGGCGGCTATTTTCTATAATCTATACAAATCCTATGAAGTTCAGCATTCACAGCGCTCAGCGCCCTCGGCGGAAACAAGCCCTCGGCGGTGACCGTTTTTTCCTGCTGCGCTCAGACTGCTGAAAGTTGAAATCTGTAAAATGTTTAGAACAGCGCTGGGCTCATCAATGTCACTTCTCTCTCGACGATCAATCAAAGCTTTGTAACCTAGCAACAATAAACACTTGACTGAAGCGCTCTGAAAATTAGGTTGAGGGCGCTGTCAGAGCGAAAAACGCGATTGGTGGACACAGCCCCTAAAAGGGAAATTGAATGAATTCATACAGTATTTCTAGAAGTTTCTTCCTCAAGAAAAATGCAGATGGTGACCTGGAAGGAATTGAGCTTTGCTCTGGCACTGATCTGGAGGAAGTGTTCCAGGTAGCTGGAATCTGGGTAATTTTGGTAAGGTCAAGCTTTGGGCTGGTTTTCATGTGCATGTGCCAGACCTTTTTCATAATGACCAGCTTCATCACAGCATCACACAGACAATCTACCAGAAAGCTGCTGAATTCAATGCCTGCACTCGTCCCCCAGCTAGCCTGTCCAGCCTTGCACACTCTCTCCTCTCATCCATGTGATGAGGCACTTAGGATCAAGCGGGATGAAATAGGGCCCTCCAACAGCTCAAGATGAAGCCTTCCTGCCAAGGATCAGCGAAATCAGAGAAGCCCTCTTTACCCCTTCATTACACCACCCACTGTGTTGATGAAAGAGCCCTGATGTGGACTAGTGGCAATTGGGAGCAACAGGGGACGAACGGGGGTAGGGGTTGTGTGTTGTTTCAGCCAAATCTGTCGGTGTCGGTGAGTCCCTCTCTCTCTCTCACCCTGCATGCCCGTGGGTCCGAAGCCCTGGCGAGTAAGGAAGATGGCGTGGTCGTGGTGCTCAGAATGTTCCGGGTTGTCCTTCTGCTGCAATTGGGCCCAGCGGCACACATTCTCCAGGCTGCGTGATGGGTTGCCTCTCTCGATGAGGTTAATGGACTGAGCCAAACAGAGGAAAAAGGAGAGGGGGGGGGGGGGGGGTGACAATATGTCCAGCCACAGTAGCTGTTTAACATGCACTTACCAAAAGCAGAAGCAACAAAATTGGTTCATTTTATGTGACCCATTTCCACCACATGAAAGGGAATACACAGCGCCCGCTTCTTTAGAGCATATATGGGCTATAATGTCACATCAGAATGATTTCTGATCTCTGGGTTAGCAGTCTTGTATCTTCAAAAGGTATCATTATTGTGCACTGTTAAAATGTCTTTGATGATTTGAGTGATTTTACAAACCACTTTAAATCTATATTGCTGAGGTTTCTTACACATTTCATTTTCATATCAGTCAAGTCCATCAGTAGACTGCTTATTACAGGGGACAGTAAACACCAAGTCCCTGCACATGGTTGGCCCAGTAAAGCCTTACCTTTGAGTAGCCCAGCATGATCATTCTCACCAGGACCACATTGATGTGAACGCCCAGCGACTCATCATGGTAGATTTCATTCACCTGCAGAGCACATAAGACAAGAAGGGGGGGGGGTACTTCAGACACGCTTGCAGCAACAAGCAGAGATACTGTAGTCGATATCAGAGAAAGCAGGTCACACTGTTGCTACTCCAAAAAGACAACAACAAGAGAGGAAAGAAACGGAAGATAAAAGAGGCCCAAACATGGTATGGACAGTGTAGCCAGTAGCACCACAGACACCCCCCCCTTCTTCGACCGTCTTCCGGCCCTTGGATTTGTCTCAAGACAACTTCACCGACTAACTTCTAACTTTTGAGGACACAAGGGCAGACGGCTGGGGTGCGCTTGCGTCCAGATACCTTCTGTTTCCATTGTATGGGATATGAAGCACCTCAACTCCCTCTTATTAAATGTACCGTAATATCACACTATTACAGAGGGCAGTGGATTGCACAGCAGTTTGACAGTAATGAAAAAGCAGCAGGGAATGCGCCATCAGTCCCTCGGTGCGTTTGCTTTTTCACCTACTACTCTCTCCAAGGCAATAGAGTGCACCACAGTACTACAGTTCACACAGCTGTATTACAGCAAGACTCTGGAGATGTGATTGTGTAGCCAGATGATTCATGTCTCCAGAAATACAATTTTAAACAGGGAAAAGACTGAACAGATTTATAGATGTGTCTCTCTGGCACCCATTTTGATAAGATAAGATTACGTAGACATTCTTCGCCCTCTCTTGCTCTTCTCCTCCTAAAAAAAACAATTACCAACCACTGATCATTAAATGGCCAGGGTTGGACGCTACAGAAGGATCACAGCGGATCACATAGCCATGTGGAAATGGGAGAGTTAAGGGTCAGGAAACACGATTTAACACCCACGTTCTGTCTGCAGTTCTAGGGCCACCAGGGAGAGGCTGGGACAAAGGAGGTAGAGGGGCAATTAGTTGGACTCCTGGTGGGAGACCTCCTCGCCTTTTAGACCAGACACCTTCTGGAATGAACGGCTAAATGTTGTATCTGTTCCCACTGCTGAGCACACTAGTGACACAATGTGAGGCAGGAGGCAGCTGAGGCAACGGGTCTACTGCAAGGGGCTGCTGGTGCGACAAGACCAGTGTATGTATGTGTGTGTGTGTGTGTGTGTGTGTGTGTGTGTGTGTGTGTGTGTGTGTGTGTGTGTGTGTGTGTGTGTGTGTGTGTGTGTGTGTGTGTGTGTGTGTGTGTGCACGGCCAGCGGCAGGGGCACATGGCCGGAGGCAGGCTCATGAAAAGGTTCCAGTGTTTGTGAGAATCACAGTGGATGCCTTTAAAGACCCCAGCTGTTTTTCTTCCCCACCTAAGAGGCTACAGTGCGTAGTTGTGTGTGTGTGTGTGTGTGTGTGTGTGTGTGTGTGTGCATGTTTGTGTGTGTGTGTGTGTGTGTGTGTGTGTGTGTGTGTGTGTGTGCGTGTTTGTGTGTGTAGTCAGTCTGTATGTTTGTACTGTATGGAGCTGGGTGGGTTGGAGGCAGGGAGTGTGTTGTTTGTGTGTGTGTGTGTGAGAGACAGAGAGAGAGAGAGAGAGAGAGAGTGTGTGTCTGACTACTGGGTGGAGGTAGGTATGTCTACTGAGTACAGTATTCGCATATGTATGTGTGTGGGTTTGTAGGTAGGGTGGGGTAATGTTGTGTTTGCCTCCATACATGTATAGTTGAGTGCTCTAGTGTTTGTGAGGGACTGTGTGGGGGTTGTTGAAGTGTGTGTGTGTGTATGTGTGTGTGTGTGTGTGTATGTGTGTGTGTGTGTGTGTGTGTTTTGCTGGTGAAAGTACAGTCAAAACTGTTCTCAGTTGTGCCATAACCCAACCAGATGTTAATCTCTGGAGCTTTAGACTAGAGAAGGATTACAACAGAGGGAGATTCTCCTATTACAAAGCAATTTAACAGACGCTAACTGATGAGGCAACCTGGGGTGGATCTTACTGTAGATGCAAACGAGCACGCATGACACACACATTCAGTCTGTGACAGAGACAGACAGACTGACAGACAAACACAGTCATTCACACACCTACACACACCGCCACACCCACACCCACAAACACACCCACACACACACACACACACAAATATACAGTAAACCCTTTCATCTGTGGGGAGGGGGGGACACAAAATTGTGTTTGTCTGGAGTACTAAGTGTGCTAGGACCACCACTACAGCTGCCTACAAGAGACCAGTGCTTTTTACACCCATCAGCCGTCTAACCGCTTGTGTAACACCACTGCCCTGTATTGCCTTGGTTTAAAATGTGCGAAACCACAGTCTTCATATGTGAGTCATAGCACAACACATCTATCTGTCAGTGGGCTAAAAGCAGTCAGTAACTAATGACACACGCTTTGAGCCTGGGGGAGATGTGGGTGAGTGAGTGGGTGAGTGGATGGGTGGGGGGTGCATGTGGAGCCATCAGATGGTGCAGATGGCACCAGGCTGGGATTCAGTGCTTGGGGGGATGGGGAGGAGTGACCAAGTCCACTGGCATTAAAGACCACATCTGGATGTTATTTGCGTGCAGATATCCACCCTATTGTGGGGACCACGACTGATCTGCAGAGGGCATTCATTCGGCGCTGCGAGGCATCGGTAAAGCCGCAGCATATGTTTTCTCTTTATCAACTATTCCACGCTAATGCTTGTACATGGATTCCCTATTATGTCAAGGTAATCTTTCTGTCTCTATCTCTTTCCCCCTCTCTACCTGCCACCCTCATTCTCTTTTTCCCTCTTTCCCTCCCTCCCTCCCTCCCTCCCACTGTCTATTTCCCTCTCCCTCCTTCTCTCTCTCTCAATCTCTCTGGCTTCTGTTTCTAATTGAGGCAAACTGCTGACCTTTTCACCCACAGGGGCTTCTGGTTAGACACAGATGAGTAGACAGTGACCTCCCACATACACAGTCTGCCCGAGGAAATCCTCAATAAGGCTCTGGGAAGGACACACAAGAGGCTTTGACAGGTCTGAGGTCAGTGGCTGAGATGGAATACATCAACACACTTATCAAGGAGAGGAATACGGTAGAGGTCTGCACTCCCACGGGAGTCCCGCGGGACCTGCGGTTCGCGTCGTTAAAGAGAGCGGCGCAGGACACGTTTTGAAAGCTCCATGCGGGAGCGGACGGGAGAAGAGAGGTGCGTTTGCAGGTGCGACAGAAACAGATGATTCACTGCACTCCCACTGACGGGTATTGTACATTTAGGCCTACGTGGGTTCAATTCTTTCTTCAATTCTGCTGCTCCGTTGTTATCAAAAGCATGACAGAGGAAGAGGACACCACTAGGCTACTTCAGATGTTAGTGCCTTTCTAAAGAACGGATGCCAGCTAGCATGGCTGCGTTACAGTAGCGTACATTCAGAATCAAGAAACTTAAAATCAGACATCTGGCAGTCTTTTTCAGTTGTGTGTGTCAAGTGCACCTTTTGTGAGACGGAAGGCAAAACAGAATATCCCTCCTGCGTATCCTGCAGGTTTTTTGCGGGCGGAAGCGGGACCTCATGTTACAGATGCGGGCGGAGAGGGACTAAAAAATGACACATTATTGCAGGAGCGGGACAGAATGCTGCGGGAGTGGGTGGGCGTGGGACTGACAAATCTGCCCCGTGCAGACCTCTAGAATACAGCCAGTAGAAAAGAAAAATAGCATTATACTGATAAATGTATAACAGCTTGAATTGCAAATGATCAGTGCAAACTGGATTTGGCAGTTTGTGGTTGGCTATGCCCACATGATATTGCATACCCTTAGGACTGAAAAATCTGCCCCGTGCAGACCTCTAGAATACAGCCAGTAGAAAAGAAAAAAATAGCATTATACTGATAAATGTATAACAGCTTGAATTGCAAATTATTAGTACAAACTGGATATGGCAGTTTGTGGTTGGCTATGCCCACAGGATATTGCATACCCTTATTGTTTACCCTGTTTGTTTTATTTAGCAAAGACCTCATATTAAACTTTGGAAATATTGCTGAGGAGGTGGAAGTTTCTATGTGTCCAAATGTGTCTCTCGAGACGGTGACGGTGTGCAATACAATTGCTTGCTAACGTTTAAGCGACATCAGCAGAAAAGCAGGGCGAATGTAATCTATCACACAACAGGACCATTTATCTCAAATCCCCCGAGCTAAATGCAACTCAGTGAGAATATAGACCAGGCCGTCTGTCCACACTTCGTCTTCACCACTGATAGAGAGCCACAGTGAGATTGCACAGAAAGTTGTCCTTCCTCAAACATTTCGACCTTCTCAGGTCTTCATCACGACATCTCCTCTGCTTTCAACAGACACACAGGTGACCCTTGGGCAGGCGAAGTCAGGCAACAAGTAAATACAATTTGCCTAGTTATTGCATTAACGTCTATCAGACTTCAGACTTTGCACCCTGTCCGTCATGAGAGCACTTATGGTGAGTACTTTTTAATTAGTATGTCCTGCATCTGTGATGTGCCCACTGACTTTCAGGGAGTGAAAGAACAAACGGGCCAGACAGAATCCTAAATAGGCTCCCAGTGCAAGCTGCTGTGACCTCAAACAGAGAGTGATATCAGCAGGGAGGTCCTCTGGAAAGAGCAGCTCCTCGGCAGGAAGCCGAGAAACCGTGCACCCGTGCGATTAATTAAATTGTTCACCGCCATATGACCACAACCTCGTCTGCACTCTCACTATCTCTCTCTCTCTCGCTCTCTCTCTCTCTCTCTCTCTCTCTCTCTCTCTCTCTCTCTCTCTCTCTCCCCCTCTTCTCGCTTGCTCTTCACTCTGGGCCTTAAAGAAGACAACTGCTTCTGCATAGATTCTGGCTATGGAATCTCCGTGGACTTACCATGCATTAAAAAAAAATAAGAAAACAATCGTAGCAGAAAAAAGATAAAAAAAAAAAAATTTGGTTCCCGTTTGGGAAAAAAACCCAAACAAAACAAAAAAAACTATAAAGCCGGATGGCTGAAACGTCTGCTCTTGCTCTTTATAAAAAAGTTGATCCTTCTGCAAAGACTTTGTCTAGTCACCTTTTTCAGAGTGCGAACCACTCATAGTCTCATCACAGTATTGGTTCTAACGCACCTGGACTAAAAAACTGTCACCTGAGCACAACAATACTTCTTTACCTTTTTCTATGTTGTGACACTGACCGGACACCGAGAGGATCATGACAAGCAACTTAGTGAATTAGCCAAAAGGTGTATGGGATTATAATCGTGCTCAGTCCCTTTAATGCTGGTCAGTGATGCAGAAGCTGTGATGTAATTAGGCTAATGTTGAACACACACAATGGAAATCCATACGGTGCTCCCAGTGTGTTGTCGCTCAATGGTGACATGTACCTTTGCATACACTGTCCATTCAGCTGTAGATCCAGCAAAGCATTAATAAAGCCATTAACTGCCTCAGAGGATGGCTACCAAACCTAATTCTCCACTGCCTACAGCTTCACACGTGTGCTGCCCTCTGAGGTATAGCGAGTGGGAGGCACGCCACAGATGCCCCCCCCCCCCCGTGACAAAGCAGGCTGCTAAGGCTTTGGACCCAGCAGGCAGGCACTGCCAGCTGCCAGTTTGTCATGAAGCCAGGGCTGGGGGCGGCGGCAGCAGCAGTCGGTAAGTCAGTGCACGCCACCGCGGTCGGACACAGCCCCAGCTCTGAAGAGCAGCAGGGACATCTGCTGGAGGGCGTCTCAGCTCCCCAAACGGCAAACCTGATGACAGGCCGGGATATGAGGAACGCGTCGGAGTCAGAGGCCAGCAGAGCGAAGTGTGATTTCTCTTCCAACGCTCCTCACAACTTCATTTAACCACCCGGCGCTACACAAAATAATAAACACCATTTTTCATGGAGTAAGCTAATTTGAATATAATTGGTTCTCAAAACGTCTTAAAAGTCTTCCAAGTGTACCCGAGGGAGATGATAATGAAAGGTGTATTTTCCATGAGCTTGACAACTTTCTTTTCTTGTTAGTTGACTTATTTATTCATTCCACCTCAACTGTGCCTCTTCATTTTAACAAGGTTTTATTTAAGCCGCCAGCACACTGAATGTATTCCGAATAAATAGTTTTAGACGAGGCACCCACAGCGGGGGGTCACACTTTGTAGTGAACGCCACATTCTCAGAAATGGCCTACACACCTTCACAAGCTGTCAAACCACTCATTGCAGAGGCGGAATACGTCAACTTGATGAAATAAATGAAGCCATTCTTGCTTAAAGGGATAAATACAGATGCTTAATGAGAAGAGTGTGCATCGGTGTTCTTTAGGGCACGGTGATCTGGGGCATTTCCCACTGCATCTCGGCAGCTAAGGAGGACACTTAGGAACTTCTTTCAGAGAGTATCTGAAGCCAACCTCATTACCACAGCCACAGTGAAGGCAAGGAAGGGCTAACAGAGAACCGCTCCCACCCTCCATGCCTCGCTCAGGCATTTGGGAGCGTGGGGAATATTTACCTAATTCATTTCTAAATGAGGGCAAAACAACCCGGACCGGCGCATAAACTCAAAGGCACTTTTTCATGGCACAGGAGTTACAGTGGATTACAGAGACTGCCAAGCATGCTGCGCTTTGGAAGTCTCGTTTTGTGAGGATATGGGTGTGATTGGGTGTGTGTGTGTGTGTGTGCGTGTGCATGCACGTCTGAATATGTGTGTGTCTCTACATGTGTGTGCCTGTGTACTTGCCCATGTGTGCACATCTGCACACACATTGTGCATGTGAATGTGTGTGTGTGTGTGTGTGTGTGTGTGTGTGTGTGTGTGTGTGTGTGTGTGTGTGTGTGTGTGTACGTGTGTGTGTGTGTGTGAGTGTGTGTGTGTGTGTGTGTGTGTGTGTGTGTGTGTGTGTGTGTGTGTGTGTGTGTACACACACGTGTACCACTCACTATATTCATGAGAGTGAGCAAATAGTTCATCACATGTTCTTTGCCATGGAAACGCACGACCGAATCGTCCACTCCCAATAGCACCTCGATGTTGTAGTCATCGTCGCCAGCGTGTCGCCGTCTCCGGACCGTTTGGTTGACCTGCTTAGCAACGCGGTCCAGCACCCGAGGTACATTCAACTCAGGCTCTAAAGCAGAGAGGAGACATAAACAGAGAAAGAGGGAGAGAGAGAGAGAGAGAGAGAGAGACAGAGAGAGAGAGAGAGACAGAGAGGGAGGGAGGGGAGTGGGAGTGGGGAAGACAGAAGACAGGAGAGGGTCACTTGGGCAGTCTTCTGGAACAAATCACACCATTTGTTTGTCCCTGGCATTCTGGGGCACGCCAATGCCATAAACACCTCTCTTTTTCTCTGTCTATCTCTCTCTTTCTCATTCTGTCTTTCTCTCTCTCTCTCAATCTCTGTCCTTGTGAGACGGAATCCCACACCACTCTTTTCTTTTCACAGACCACAAATAACACCATGTTCAGGTTGTGCTTCTCCAGATGGCACTTGCACACATTATTTTGCACCAATGGAAGTGGACAGGGAGGGGAGGGAAAGGACGAAGAAAAGGGCCCTTCCTAGAATTTCATTTCGCACATGCTGACAGCCTCTTACTTTGGCTTAACCAGCTCTGCAGTGTGGCCGATGTTTCATCCCCCCTCACAAACAAACACACACACACACACACACACACACACACACCCACACACACACACACACACACACACACACACACACACACACACAGACACACACAAACGCACATAGAGAGAGAGAGAGAGAGAGAGAGAGAGCATACAGATTGACCTCTCTCCCACACAAGCGCAGGAGGGCAAATCCTGAAAGAGCATGCCACAGGCACTGCTGCCAGCGCTATTCACAGGCGCACGTCGTACAGCTTATTAAAATGTGGAGCCTCCTAAAATAAATATTCCACCAACGAGAGTGACAGATGAAGAGACAGACGGAGAGAGAGAGAGAGAGAGAGAGATGAGGAAGAGAGAGAGAGAGAGAGAGGCTGGAAGAGAGATGGAGAGAGGCGAGTGAGAGAGGGACCGAGGGAGGGAGGGAGAGATGGAGAGAGAGAGAGAGGGACGGAGGGAGAGTGGGAGAGAGATGGAGAGAGAGAGAGAGAGAGAGAGAGAGAGAAACGACTGGCACCTCGGCTTGCCCTCAGTCCACAGAGTAGGGACTGTGAGGCGCATTCCTCGGCTCCTCGGTCGCGTCATGACACAGGCATTTTTGTGCAGCCCGGCTCCCAGAAGAGTAAACACCAGCTCTGAGGTTCCACTTCAAACGCACAGGGCTTCCCCTCACCCCCCTCTCAATCTCCCAGTGTGTGTGTGTGTGTGTGGGTGTGTGTGTGTGGTGAGTGTGGGCGTGTGATAGACCGAGTGTGTGTTAATGTGTGCTTGAATAGAGAGAGTGTAAGGCATGTGTTTAGGCTAGTATCTGTGTGCGTATGCATGTTTGATAGAGTTTGTGTGATTGTAAATGTGTACAGTATATGTCTGAGAGAGAGAGAGATGGACAGAGAGAGAAAGAGAGAGAAAGAAAGAGTGAGTGCCTGTTTGTGTATGTGTGTGTGTGTGTCTGAGAGATATAGGGAGAGAGTCTGTATAAGAGAGAGAGTGTGTGTGAGCACACACATGTGTAAGAGAGAGAAAGAGAGAGTGTATGTGTGCACACACATGTGACAGAGAAACTGTGTGCGTGTGTGTGTGTGCATGTGTGTGTGAGTGTGTTTGAGAGGCAGAGGGAGTGTGTGTGTGTGTGTGTGTGTGTGCGTGTTTAGGGAGAGAGCAAGAGCAGGCTGGAGGCGCATGGCTCAGCATCCCTCTCCCCGGGGATCCTCCAGGCTAGAGTGGCCGGGGCAAAGATAGCACACCCACACGTAGCACTGAGTGGCCAAGCACACCCACCCACCCACATGCCCGCCCGCCCACATGCTCACCCGCCCGCCTGCCCACGCTGCTAAAAATGGCCTTCCGCTGGCCACGGGAACCGGCCAATTAATCTGGAGTGGAAATCTACCGTGCCAGTGGTGGTGGTGGTGGTGGTGGTGCCTCATGGCTGGTGGCAGGGCAGCACGTGGTGGCATGGCGCGCGGGCAAAGGTTAGTGTTCGCCGGTGCCGAGACTCAAACAGTCTGCAGCGTAATGGTTTCTGCTCCAGCATCAATCAAAGAGAGGGAGGCAAAAAAGACGTTCATTCATTAATGTGAAATAAGCCAGGGTAAGTTACGGCTGCCTTGGTGTGGGTATGTGAGTGAGAGAGTGTTTGTGCGTGTATTTGTGTATGTGTACGTGTGTGTGTGTGTGGGAGTGTGTATTTGTATGTGTGTGTGTGTGTGTATGTGTTCGTGTGTGTGTGTGTGTGTGTGTTTGTGTGTGTGTGTGTGTGTGTGTTCGTGTGTGTGTGTGTGTGTGTGTGTGTGTGCTTATGCTACCTCTGGTCAGTTAATCTATTTTTTTTTTGCCGTTCCTCTCCCATTCATCCGTAGAGAGGGGGAATAAATCTTACAAGTTGCCTCTCTCCTCCCCTGGCTCTCCTCTCTTCCTGAGCCCCTGCCTGTGCACTACTGGTACTGAACACAGGAGACGTCAGACTACGAGTCTGAAAAGAAGAAATTGGATGGAAAAGCAGCCTCCCCTTATAATCCTGTCTCTGGCAAACCGGTAAATCATCATAATCCTCAGACTTTGCCTCTAAACAGGATTCATTTTTGTTTAATTCCATGGAGCAAAATGATGTAAACAGGCCCAAAAGCTGACTGCCACAGCTTCCATGCAGTGGCAAAATGATGTAAATGGGCCCAAAAGCTGACTGCCACAGCTTCCATGCAGGGGCAAAATGATGTAAATGGGCCCAAAAGCTGACTGCCACAGCTTCCATGCAGGGGCAAAATGATGTAAACGGGGCCAAAAGCTGACTGCCACAGCTTCCATGCAGTGGCAAAAGCTGGTGTGTAAGCAGAGTCTTGCTGGGATCTGACTGTAGGGTGCCGGCATGTGTGCAAAATGGACTGATATGCCAGATAACACAGACGGTCACAGCCAAAGGCACACACACAGTCACTCACGCACACACTCACTCACACACACACACACTCACACACACCCTCACACACACACTCACGCACACACACAAACAGAACACACACAAATACAACACACGCACAGACTGGCATGGCCAATGGCACACACACACACACACACACACACACACACACACACACACACACACACACACACACACACACACACACACACACAGACTGACATGGCCAATAGCACACAAACACACACTGACATGGCCAATGTTTGCAGCTTACATAGACAGATTAATCTTTGGCTACTGTATGTGTGGGCAATCGGAGAGGAAGAGTAGGAGTGGCCGGTATGGTCACAGGGCAGCGGAATGAGGGGAGAGTAAACAGACAAGGATCATCCAATTCCTCTTGCAATCAGGCCTCTTGTGTGACACAAAGCACTGCCACAGGAATGGATTACAGGAGAGATGGGAAAGTTAGATTTTCTAAATGTTGCAGCCAGGTGCCAATGAAAACACAAACACACACACACACACACACACACACACACACACACAAACAAATACAAGATTTTGAGATGCTACAAAAGTTTAACAAGTTGTATCAGTCTAGCACCAGTTGCTGCAGCTCCCAACGCCACTCACTTCACACAAACGGATTTAATTTAGCATTGTGGTTTTCTTTCGCATTTAATTTACATCGGTTTTTATGGTGGTATTGCAGCTACATACACATAAAAGTTAAGCTAACAATTAATACTTTGATGACCGAGGCTAATTTTCCTTCTCCCCAGCTGCGTGTGAAATTAGCAGCGGCAACTGCGCCGCAGTAAATGCACACTTAGGGGGCAAGACCAGGGGATGCATTCACCAAATATGCTGCATTCGGCACTTTACATTAAAGACAACAACAAATTCTTTCCACATTGCACCAAAAGTCTTTTTGCGCAAACAAGCAAGATTACAGTGCCAGGGCGGCCGTCAGAGCGTTTAATATGGACGCGAGGCCACTCTCGTAAAGCAGAGGGAAGCTGAGTCTGCAGAGTCTGCACCCCCGTTTACTTGGGCGAGTCACTAGGGGGGCATCACTGCATTAAGAGCAGCGCTCATTGCGTAAACTCAAGCTTGTTGAGTCTATCTGGGACAGAACTGGCCTCAATTCAGACTGTCTCTCCTTCACAGAGATGTCTGATACAATGGCTGGAGACGTGATGCAACAAAGCCCAGCAATCGATCAGTGGAAAGGTTATCAGGTGCACCCTCAAGAGCCTGTGTGTGTGTGTGTGTGTGTGTATTTGTGCTTGTGTGTGTGTGTGTGCGTGTGTGTGTGTGTGTGTGTGTGTGTGTGTGTGTGCTCTTGCTACCTCTGGTCAGTTAATCTATTTTTTTTGCCTTTCCTCTCCCAGGTTATCAGATGCACCCTCAAGAGCCTTGGGCATAAAGTAGAAGGGCAGAGAAGTTCTTCATCAAAATCACACTGTAAAGCCGATCAGTCAGACTAACAAATTACCTTCAACATTTGAATCGATTTTCTCAATCTTGAATTCCCCCTGGGGATCAAAAAAAGTATCTATCTATCTATCTATCTATCTATCTACTGTATCTATCTACAGTATCTATCAATCAATTAAAGCTAAAACAAATATTTGACTTGACTACCAGTAACTGAAGTGTTTATACTTAATGTGACTTGAGGTGATTAAGTCAAACATCAATTCAATACAGTTCATTGGGGGCATTTAGTAAACATATCTTGCATTTCCTACAACTGAACAATGGACAGCATCAGACAGTTACACTGACCTACCAACAACAGGTGAGTGTTAAGTGTGACCCCGCCTATGGTGAGAATAACACATTCAAGTCAAATGATATAGGCCTTTAAGTGCTTAAGCCCACAGGTTGGCTGTTTAATTGCTCGCCATTATTTTTCCACTGCCACCTTTTTTGTTCTTTTCCTTTTTGCCCTAACCTCTAACCTTTTTTTTTCCCTCTCCTTTGCTGCATATACACTTCTCTAATTCAATATTAATGCTTTACTCTTTGTGACCACCAGAGCATTTCGAACTAGACAGCCCACCCACACCAACAGAAACATAGGGGCAGCCGTGGCCCACTGGTTAGCACTCTGGACTTGTAACCGGAGGGTTGCCGGTTCGAGCCCCGACCAGTGGGCCATGGCTGAAGTGCCCTTGAGCAAGGCACCTAACCCCTAACTGCTCCCCGAGCGCCGCCGTTGTAGCAGGCAGCTCACTGCGCCGGGATTAGTGTGTGCTTCACCTCACTGTGTGTTCACTGTGTGCTGTTTGTGTTTCACTAATTCACCGATTGGGTTAAATACAGAGACCAAATTTCCCTCACGGGATCAAAAATGTATATATACTCATACATTGCATTTGAATTTTAAACAATGCTTTGCTTTAATTGGATTTGACAAATGCATAGGGACATATAGCATAGCACATATGGCTACCACAATGCACTGCCAATTGCCAATGAAAATAAGACATGCAGGTAGAATGTGAGATAGTGAGAGTTGTATTTGCCATATAATACACACCAGTCTAAAATAAACTACAGTATCTGCAATACAATTACTTGAGACACAAAGCCATTGCGACACCTCCTCCTTTCGCTGCGACACCTCATCCATTACGTATCGTCCACATCAACGTGACAAGCACAGGGCCCGAATGAGAGTCAATCAAATTTAATTTAAGTTACTCCGAGAACAATATCTGTTAAAGAGCAATTGTGGGAGCAGGCTTCACTCAGCTTCTTATTTATTTTTGAGAGTGCTTGGCCAAACGTATAAGTAATACCATAGAAGAAAAGGCCACATTTTGCATACAAACGATAACGAGTTAAAGAGCAATACCATCACTCTGCAAATAATGTCAAGCATCAGCCTCAATAACTGTCTACACTAGTAAGGATCCTTAACGTGGATGATATCAAATGATACTACGTGTGGACACTGTCTAGATAGTGAAAACCACCTGATTTTTATCTACAGATTTTTCTTCCAGCTCCACCACATAAGCCTGTCTTTGTGGTGTATAGACATTTACTGTAGGCTTCTGTCAAATCTGTCAGATCTCCCCTACTGATCATCCTAGAGTGTGACTCTCTTTCTCACCCTGTCTATCATATCCAGGGCAAATACTGACAGAAATGCTGGCAGCTAGTCTCTGAGGTAACAACAGAGAGAGGTGTTCCTTTAGTGGCAATAAATAGATACATAAAAGAAGCGTGATAAACAGTGAAAAAATGGAGGCCCATCTGCACTGAAGTCTCTGAGGTTGCCTCTCGTGGGTTAGCCGTCAAGCTAGCAGAATGCTCCGTTCAAAAAAAAAAACAAAGAGAATGGTGAAAAAATACACATCATAATTAATGCCCAGTTTCCTGCAGGGTTCTTGGGAGATATATCACACATTTTTGTTCTTCTCACGGCATTGTCTCACTCACATCAATCACGTCGGCAGGCAGCCAAGTATGGCACCTCTTAGACGTCTCCATTATACGACCACAAGGCTATTCTCGGCTTTGTTAACACAGAACAACCCCCCCCACCACCACCACCCCTCATTCCTCCACCACATCCACCACCACCACCTCCATCTCCATTGCCTCCCAGTCAGAAGCAGGTGTTTGGAGCAGCAGCCTCCACCTTGTTTAGGGAGTGCAGGAGCACTACAAGATATGATGTACGGTTTGACTGGTAGCGGGTGATATCCACAAGTCCAGACAAGGTTAAAATATGATGTTTGGCAGTCCTGAGAGAAACCACAGTCTTCATGCCCCTGTATCCCCTGAACCCACCCACTGCACCCCCTCCCCCCCCCCCCCCCCCACACACACACTGAGCGGCAGGGGCAGATGTAAACAGTTCCATCTGTATCCTGTCCCATATAACCAAGGGTACAGGCATTCTGCTCCAGACACCTCGCCGTCTACAAAAAACAGATGTGGTCACATTGACAGAAATGCAGTTAAGGTTCTGAACATTTGCTTGAAGTGAGCTAAGCGAGTCTCTTGCAATACCTCATAAAACTGCAAACAGAGCACCCTCAGATGATTTCAATAACAACGCAGGTCCACACTGTGACTGGGATACCTGTCTCTCAATGTCAAGTAAAGATACTAGTTAGACGTCTGGAGCGTCTGTGACTTAAACTTCTAGCAGTAAGAGGAAATCCCTGGGCTTGAGCACCCTGAGGATTATTTCTGATGGATATCACAGGTCATTACACTCACAGACATGCATAAGAATGACAGGATTTCACATTTTAAGTTCATTAAAGGGTTCCAAAAATATATTAGCAGGCATTCAACATATATTTCATTTCACCAAGAACAGGTTTATTCAAAATTTGATTTGACAGAGGGGAAGGTTCTTTAGAGGAGTATAGAGATTAGCATAAATTTTCATCCGCTCCTAAAAGATCAGCTAAAATTTCAAGGAACCTCGGCTGTACCTTGTGCATTATGTAATATGAGCAAGCCATTCAGTCTAGCACATAGGAACTCATTTTCCAGACCCTATTGAAGCGCCTCAAGGCACAATAGTATAATAGTATTATTAGAACGAAAACTGAGTAGGTCAGACCTGATAAGACGTTCTTTGCCTTAAGGTTGCAGATTTGAATGTTGTAGCCTCACTTCAAAAAATACTTTTATCAGCCTAAAGAGGATCAATTCACTTTAAAGCCAGACTAATACTACCAAGAATATCTCAGCAATTCGAGTTCAGCTGCTGAACTATCTAATAAACTACCGCTGCTGCAATGACATCATCTTCACAGCCAAGAATTCAAGGAATCTTCTCCCTCCTTTTTTTCTGCCACTGAGCCCGTCAGCCGAATACAGACAGGGAAGAAGAGGGGCATTGTGGGATGGTAATAAAGCACTTCCTGTTCCAGTGCCAGATGGGATTGTAATGGGGTGATTCAATGGAACGTGGTCTCGCAGAAACTGCCCACCACTAGCACACACAATGGTGTCCAGAGCTTCAAGGCTGCCGTCTCCACTCTCCGGTGCCTGCGCCAGAACTGTTGAGGATAATCACAACAAGCTTCCATGGAAAAAATTCATCAAACCCGGTCCTCGACTGTTTCACTGAAGAATATGGAAAAACTACGGGGTACATTATGATTCTTGTATGTCATTACACAACTCATTTAAGTGGAAAGGCACATCGTCTTCTCGAATGGTGCCACAGAGTGCCTCCCAGCCTAAAGCTGTCCATGAGCGCAGGGGATCTCGGCTGAATTTGCAGAGGATGAGATCAACTCACCCTAGGTCGAGGTATTTGCCGTAAATCACAAATGTGCAGTGTTGAGCTGCGGCCATCCTGGACGCCTTTCACAGCTCACATCTGTGCAGGGCAGCAGCACAGTGGCCAGCGAGTGTTTCCAATTAAAGGACAATGAAGGATGCACGTGTTGCAATGATATCATGCAGTAGAAGTAGAGAGTGCAGCCCGGCCTGAGCAGCACAACACACTTTATGACAATTATAATAATAAAATAAATAAAAATATAAACCACAATTAGGATGACAGGCCAGCATCCCTTTTCTCCTGTTTGTCTGTGGTCTGTTGCGTGACAGCAGAAAGATGGGTAGTGTGAGAAAAATCGCACGCCACAGGGTCTTCGTGAGTCAGACCAGCTCCGGCGGTTCGGTTGACGAGTTCACTCATGGGCATGGCAGCTGAGTACACTGGGGACCGACGCCAACACTGAACACTGGCACAAGATGCCCTCACACATTTTATTTATTTTTTTCATCAGGGATATTTCAGAGGGCCTACTGCTGTTGCTGCTGCAGGCTGCTCGCGAGGCGGTGCGCCGGGGAGACTCTTAGTCATGGTGCGTCGAGATAAGAGGATCCGTTTAAAGGCCCCTGCCACTATTTCTCTCTCGCTAGCCTCCTATAAAGCTTGCCAAGGTACTCCTAAGTGAAAACACACACTTGACCTCAGGCATTAAACAGTCCAGCGCATTCAGCGGCTGTTATGGGCCGCCGTAAAAAGAAGTGCCCTAGGTTGTGTGTGAGGGATGGACAGAGATGACGCCTTTATTATTACACAACATTTTAGCATTTTAGCATTTCCACCCAAAAGATCAGATGTACATTTGAAGCTGTTTATTTCCTCCAAATGCTTTCATAAGATATCTCAGGGGAATCATCAGAATAGTGAAATAAAATGAGAAGATATTGTCTGACATACGGTGTGGGAGGGGTGTATCACACTACTGCATCTGGTGAATGCTTTACTGCACAATAACAGTTTAATAAGTCTAGTCATATCCTTTCCTTTTCTTTTTCTCCATAATATAGAGCTGATTTTCATTTGTGCATTCTTGCATCATTCACTGTTACTTAAAATGGCACAGTCAAGGCCATTTCAAGCAAGTATTCCCAGTAGGGGACTTTTATTCACGCTGGAAAAAACAGCTTTAGGTGGTGGTAACCCCTTTGATGGCAGTTATTAATCAGTGTGATCCATACGTCCTAAGAAGACTCTAATGGTCTGATAGTCAATGAAACGATTCCTGCTTGCAGCAAGTGAGGCGACAAAGGAATGTTCCGCACTGATGGTCTGCAAATGGTGTCACATACACCTGCAGAGTGCCATCTCCAGGATAGCCAACCATCGTAACGAGCTCTGCAGAACTGTTGTCTGCTATCTGTCATAGCGAACAAGGTGGGAAGACAGCAGAATGGGTCGGGACTGCTCAACACAGCCGTAAATTGTCACCAGTATAGATTTGTACACGTGTGTCAACACAGATAAGCAGCTTACTATTTCCTCAGCATCCTCTTTAGCTCAATGTTTTTCACATTATATCATATTATTAGATACTGGTACTTTAACAGGCTCAGGGAATTTGAGTGGCCATTTTATGTTTCCAATTTTTTGTTTCCAGTTTTTTTGTTTTCTTCACCACTTTGCATATTTCTAATTTTTGCCAGCAACACCAAATTCTTCTCAGGCAGGCAGGCAGGCCCAACACAGCTGTGTGACAAATATAAATCACCATTTTCCAGCCACAGGTTCAAGATCTTTCTGCTCGGCTGCTCCCCAGATACCAGAGCCACAACGGTTTCCTGGCCCATCTGAATGGAATTTGTAGAGGCACCTCGCCATTCAAAGCTATTCCCCCCACACTCTCTTCCAATTACTCGTTGGTTTGATGTAATGCCTTTAGGGTTCCGAACAAGACAAATCCTTTGTTACCGCCACACTAATGCGACCTATTCTTGCGGCCTGGGGCTGTGCACGTATTGCAGACCATGGCAATAATTGTTACTCTGTCATTTTCTAACAATCAGTATGACAGCCAGACTCAATCAGAAGCACCCGTGATGAATTACCCCCTCTGCAAACCAGCCCCCTTGCCCCAGGAGACAAAGTGTGGTGCAGTCGTCGCTCAAAGCAATTTACACTAAACAAATATATCAATGTTCTGATGGTATCTTCATGATCTACCAGACAGGCTGTGCTTGTTCCCAGGCGGGGGCTGGGGGGGGGGGGGGGGACTCCCTGCAAATTAACTGTCCAATTTATGATTTGCTATTGTGAGGGAGGACCACCACTGGCCGGCGTGGCAACAAAATAATCGCTCTATGTCTGCATACCCATTTATTATGTTGAGCAATGGCACAACTGAGCCAGTTTTCATTCATGCATACTCCATCCAAAATTCACCTGAGACAAAATCCCCTTCTATCCCCAATTCCCCTTCTAAGTGATTCAGACACAGTATCATGAATGGACACCTCCATCCTGTATCCACCTTCCTGAGATCTCAGCCCGCGGGAAGCCCGCTGTAGAGTGGATTCTGACTTGATCTGCACCAGATTAGGGTCAGATCTGTCTTGGAGTCAGCTAATGCCTGAGGTAGAACACTGTGTTCAAACCAGCCAAGCAATGCAAACATCCACACAAGCATGACATATAAAGCATGGAAAACATTATCGCATGTAAATGTCATGTTGCTGACAAAAGTGTAGCCATTTAGAGGGACTTTGCACATGGCCAGGACATGCTGACAGCCTCTGACTAGCCACCCTGTGATCCTTCTGTTTATACAGTTTGGTGGTAGGTGTGTGTGTGTGTGTGTGTGTGTGTGTGTGTGTGTGTGTGCGTGCATGTGTGCGTGCATGTGTGTGTTTGTGTGTGTTGGGGGAGGGGTGTGTGGGAGCAGTGCTTGACTGATTATTACCACTCCAACCTGTGTAATCCCACCGAGAATGTTTGCTTTGGGAAGAGTTCAACATCACAGAGGGGGGTCGACTCCAAACAAAACGCCGCCAGGATTATTTAACTTTTAGAGGAGACAGAGGAGGGGAGTTTGGCTCATTATTGGCCAAACTGTATGTTCAGGGGGTGCGGGTGAAAAGGCAATGATTATTTGCTCAAGTCCACTTGCTGTCCACCAGGGGCACCCCACACAACATAACCTTGTAAAAAGGTCTTTACTGTCAGGAATATGTAAATAAAAAAAGACAGCATGCTTCCTGCGTGACTGTTTCTTGTGTTAATAGGGCGTCCCTCCTCTCCTAATCTCCTAAAGTGCCTTGCAAATAACATCAGGAAGCCAAGACATGACCCATCCCTCCTGTGTGAACCCATACTCCAATCCTCTCTGCCAACCCCCCCTCCCCCAACACACACACACACACACACACACACACACACCCGCACCTGTGTATTTGGCAGCGTGTGCCTCGGCGAAGACAGGTACTGAGAAACGGCTCGCTTGGCAGCACCGTCTGGGCCGAGGGGATGGGGGGGGGGGGGTTCCGGGAGCCTGACTGACCCGAGGCGCATGGACGCCGTTCAACTGACACAGAGTTGGGAACGGTGGGCGGGAGAGAGAGAGAGAGAGAGAGAGAGAGAGAGAGAGAGAGAGAGAGAGAGAGACAGAGAGAGAGAGAGCGAGAGAGAGAGAGAGAGAGACAGAGAGACAGAGAGACAGAGAGAGAGAGAGAGAGAGAGAGAGAGAGAGGTGGGCAGCGGTGCAAGCTCTGGGGCCCTCTGACTGAGAGCTTCTTTCAGGGGCCTGTTGGCTCATCCGAATTGCGACGGAGAGCGCTGGCCAAGTCTGCACTCCAGTGTGCTTCAGCAGTGGTGTTTTCATGCTCGTGCTATGCAGCCATATATAAAAAGGCCCTACAGTGGACGCTGAAGGCTCTAGGTTCTTATTTATGACTGTTATGAGTTGAGAGTGGCTGGGAGCACAAGGGCAGCTGCTAAGATGGTCTCGAGACTTACTGAGGGCAGTCGGGAAATGGACACAGATCCGTGTTCCTTGTGGCACGGTGAATGGGCTGAGCATTCCCAAGCAACCACGAGTGACGGCGTAATAATTCCTCCACTCCTGGGTGCTTCCCACCTGGGACAATGGCACGCCACCAGGTTACCATGGTAACCGTAACAACCGTACAAGCCCCTGTCTCTTTAGAGGCGAGTGAATAAGAACATATCTCTGAAAGGAGCTCGAGTGACAAAAGACCTCGGCCGCCTCCCAAAAGTTTCCCACTGTTCTGATGTAATTACCAAATGGCCTCGACGACGACGACAGCAACAACACACACACATACAGACGCACCACACACACACACACACACACACACACACACACACACACACGCACACACACACACACGCACACACAAACATGCACACACACACACACACACACACACACACACACACACACAAAGGTCTGAAGAAGGGGAAGTGGTGTCATTTAGATGTTTCTCCTGATGTTGATGGGCTGCAGAGGGTGGGGGTGAGGCTGAGTCGCGTGAGAATGTTTTGAACTGGGGCTGGGCCCTCTGAGGCCCACCTACATGGATTAGCCTTGTCGGAGAGATGACTTCTCAGGCGGAGGGCTCCTTCAAACGTGGCAGCCGTTTATTACTTTCGCTCCTAATATTATTGCAGCCGTCGGGGTAATGAGATGGCGTTTGTTTGAAAGAAATATTCAAAACAAATTAACACTCCCACAAGAAGGCTTACGAAGGAATTGAAAGGAGGGTACATCTGTTTGAAGTTGACCACCGTTAACAAAGACCGAGTTTTCTATCGAGGCTTCTTTCACAGGGTCAGCTCATTATAAAAACGTGATCCTATTAGCCAGAGAAAGAGGAAATGCAGCTTGTGTTCTAATGAACCATCTGCTAGTCAGTGAGCAGTGAGGTCACCATCTTTTCTGAACTGTTAGTGTTAGCGTCATCCACAAACTGCTGAGAGAAGAGACCAACATTAGTACAGTGAGAAAAGAAGCCGGGGGGGGGGGGGGGGGGGGGGATGGTCCTACCGTCCAGCTGATAGTCCACGGAGATGTCGGAGGGGGCTTGCCGGAGGGCGGACCTCCTGTAGACCACGTGCACTCTTCCCTTCTCCTCGTGCTCCTGTGCGCCCCGCTCCAGCGGCTCAATGAAGTATTCATCTGCATCGGTGCGAATCATGCCTGCCTGCGGAACAGACCACACGAGGACCGGTGAAAAACAGCGACAACAATGCACAATGCAATTACACGGCCACCCTTTAATCCATCACTGTCTCTTTTTATCAGCTGTACAAAGGAGAAGACATTTTCCAATGGTGTCTGTTTCTTTGTTCCGCTGAAATATATGTGGCTCATATCATCTCCCCACCGGTGAAAATAAATTGCAAACCTTGCTATGGAATACATAGCGGAGGTATACACCCACACTTTCTTTGATCACGGCTGTGTTTGTCAGGAGGCTAGCAACCCTTGAAGTCCTACATGTAATCTACATGCTTCACACCACACTGAAATGTACAAGGACTGCAAAATGAGCTTTGAAGTGCCAGTAATAACCACCTGGGATGATAACATAGTCAGCACACACTAACACATTCTGACCAAAAGCAGTTAAAGATTGGAGGAACCATGGAATGGAATGAGCCAGGAATTGTTGTTTTGTTTTTAAAAGGATCAGGTGTATGCAAATTTTAAGGTGCAGCACAAACAAAGCATATACTCTTTGGCACAAGCTTTTACAGTCTAGTGTCTCAAGATCACTACTTATCAAGTGGTAAAGGTATGGAACAGACTGTCAATCATGCTTTATGTATGACACCAAGTTAAAATGCTTTATGGAATGGGGATCACAGACCAGAGAAACCTAAATTCAGCTACAATAAAACCAATTGTTCAATAATTGTTCAATTCAGTAAATTAAGCTATAAGGCCAAAATAAAGGAATTAAAGGAATGTACTCTTGCTCACTAAAGAATAACAACAGCAACAACTGCAATGCCAAAGAGCAATGTGAAAAGAAGACATAGGACATCAGTGGAAGACAATGAAAGTACCACTTCCAAATAAATCACCATGGCAACATATTAGAAAGACCCCCACAGGAGACAGACCTGATAATGATGGCGCAAACAACCTACTCTGTAGAGGGCAGTGTCTGGACTGACCCTGTCAAAGCTCAAAAGGAATTAGTTAAAGCCATTCATCAGTTAGAATCGTCCAGCTTTCAGGAGAACATCCTTTTAAAGGGGCATTTTTAAGAGTCAAAAGGATTCATTTAATATAAAAATGTGACATTGTCATCATTGTTAGAAGTTGCTGTTAGTGGTTGCTATTATTTTAGAAACAGCAATAGTAACAGGAGCAACAGTCAAACTTTACTCATCACTCAAACTTTACTTTTTCATATCAATCCTCCTGCTCTTATCAAGTGGAGAAACATTCCCAGATAAATAGCCTTTGCTAATTGTCAGACCTATACAGCATCATAATATACCGTCAACACAATCTCAGCCCAATTTATGCTATGCCTCCCATCTCTGGAGCAATCACGGCATTATTGCAACACATACATATGAATTCATTTACATAACTTGTCATGTAAATCAAACATACAGCATGCTTCCAAAATTACACACCTGTTTGATATTTCACATTTTATTTCATTTTCTTGTGTGAGTGTGTGTGTGTGTGGGGGGGGGGGCAGAATCTGGTGTGTTTACATGAAGATAGTCACTAAAATGTCCTTAATTACATTCAGAAATTATGCATTTGAAGTGGTAACTTTTTTGTATTCCCCAAGGGGCACCCACAACACTAATTAAAAAGCATTTGTTGATGTGAGGCAATTAAATAATCACTCATTGCCATAATTACATCACTTGTTGAAATGCATTAAACTTTAAAAATGCATTAACCTGGGATTGAACCCCAACAACTGTCTTAAATACAAAGAAATAAATAAATAGACAGACCTTTTCATGTATGTTTGCATATCTCTCTCTCTCTCTCTCTCTCCGTGTGTGTGTGTGTGTGTGTTGTGTGTGTGTGTTTGTGTGTGTGTTTGTGTGTATTTGTGGGTGTTGGTGTGTGCAACTAAAAATGTTTGTGTACATACATATCTGAACATGATAGCAAGAGTATATATGCAGCTTTTGCATCCTTTGGAAATATGTGGAGCATGTATTGTTTAAAAGCTACCTATAATGAGATATGCATTGCATGTACTAAGAGCTGAAATCATGCGACATTCATCCATTTTTTAGATGTGCCCACATCAATTTGTGTGTTCATGAATTTTTGAGTGCACACACATAATACTATGTGCATGTGATCAGTCTGGAGTGCAAGTTAATAGTATCTGCATGTGCATACATCTCTCTCTCTCTCTTTCTTACTCTCTCTCTCTCCCTCTGTCTGTCTCTTTCTTTCTCTGTAGTTGTGTGTGTATACTGTATCTGTGTGTAAGTGAGTGTGTGTTTGTGTGACTTGAGTGTGTGTTTGTGTTGAGTGAATATCTGTGTGAGTGTGTGAGTCACTGTTTATGTGTTTGTTGGTATGTGTGTTCATCTGAGTGTGAGTGTGTGTGTGTGTGTGTGTGTGTGTGTGTGTGTGTGTGTGTGTGTGTGTGTGTGTGTGTGTGTGTGTGTGTGTGTGTGTGTATCATTGGCCAGCCATGTCAGTCTGGACAGCCACATGACTGTGAGGTTGTGTGTGTGTGTGTGTGCGTGCGTGCCTGTGTATTTGTGATAGAGTGTATGTGTATACGACATTGTGTGTGTGTGTGTGTGTGTGTGTGTGTGTGTGTGTATCTGCTTCAGCAAGTGAGTGAGCGAGCGGGACGTTTTTGAAACGGCCCTTCAGTTTTTCGCCGAGCCTCCCCAGCCCCAGCCCCAGCCCCAGCGTAGGCCTCCTGTACACAGACTTGCCTCTCAGAAGGCCCACTGGAATGTGCTCAACACCGGCTCTCTCGCCTCTCATCGTCATACCTCAGCCAGCCCTCAGTACCATCCTGTGTGCTCCAGCAAGGCCAGGGAGTGTGTGAGTGTGTGTGTGTGTGTGTGTGTGCACTTGTTTCATTCCTGTCGGGCCTTGCACAATGTTTCCCACTTCCCTCCCGGCACACGGCTTACACACAGTGCCTACGTGACTCTCTCTCTCTCTCTCTTTCTCTCTCTCTCTCTCTCTTTTACACTCCATCTCTCTCCCTTTCTTACTCTACACTTTCATGCACACTCACAAGCCCTTAGGAATCCATGAATACTTAATGAACGTTAACTTTGAATGTTTGACATTACTTTGATAAATATCTAACGCATCAGTGTAAAATTATTAATCTTCCATCCTTAATCAATTTGAAGGTCACAGACTAGCACAGTCTATGAATATATAACTCAGTCTAATACTCTGAATTCCATGGTTACAAGCACCAGATTATTGTGAGACTTTAGCTTCATATTTCTTGTCGTGCCCAATTCTTCAGCTTTCTCAAAAAGGTGTGAATGGCATTTTGATTTGACAAATCCCAAGAAATACAGATACCTATAAAAAACCTGATGCAATTTATTATGAGTTCCAAAATATATGTTATACTTTGTGATCCTGATGCTGTTTTAGGCTAAACAGTTGTTTTACATCACCTAACCTTCATTCGGAATAGAGCACTCAGCTTTTGAGCTAATCGAATAAAATAAGATTATATTAATGACAAAAAAGGATAAATGCCTGGGTTATCCTTGCCCAAGAATATCATATTCACGTAATTGTTACAGCATAGAGCATCCTACATCTTCATCCTATCAGCCTGTCTGTGTTGACCACATAACCCTGGCATAGCAGCTCCAATGAGGTCATTTTGAGACAGCAATAAACCCCCCCGCATTGATTCAATAGTCGTTCTTGGTGGGGTTGTGAGGGTCACACTGGTTCAGGGCAGAGCATTAATGTCCCCCCACACCCACCCTATGGCTCTCCACGACATTTCCATCCGGTTGCTGGAGGGTCACTCCTTATTCATGCCCCCCTACTTTAGGATCAGATGCGTGCTTGAATGTCTGATGTTGACCCCTCAATACCTGGGCAGACATCCCAAAGGGCAAGGCAACGTGTGCTCACTACACAAGGTCCAGATAAGAGCTCAATGGAAGTGGCTGTTTTGCTTCCAGAACAGCGGTTGTTGTTCTCTGCAAAAAGTAATTTTTCAGGTTCAAGATGACACTTTTTTGAAAATGTCAGAGGCGTGCGGGAACAACCTTCAAGAGGAGATACGTCTGAACAAAACTTCTGTCGTTTTTTTATCTTCATGATTTTCAATGGAAAGGGTAAAAGAGCGTTTAAAGAAGGCACCAGAAAGGGCAATCTGTTCTAGAATCTTTGGGTAAAACGACTTTTTTACTTATTTTTGTGATCAAAGACTCAGCATTAGTATGCACGTTAGCTTCACGCTATGGTGGTGAGTGGGAAATGTTTGAGAGAGGATGTCATCTCTGCAACTCCTGAGTTCAACTTCCAGGCCTGTGATTCAAGAAACGGTCCACTTCACTTTACTGTCATCTCATGGGAAAAAAGTCAAGGCTCATCATCATCATCATCATCCACTCAATCATTTCATCCACTACAACTTCCTCCTACCACATCAGCTATTCCACAGAAACAAAACACAACTCATAATTCCAGTCTATACTGTATTCAGTTTTGCCTGTCTTTTTTTGAAAGATGAGTCAAGGAAGAGGCGGAATCTATGTAATCTCAAAAGACAGAATTAAAGATTGATGACTGCATTTCCTTTCAGAATGGCGAACTGTTTAACAGTTCATCTAGAAGGACTGCATTACACTGAAGTTTATCATCCTAGCTCCCATGGTGAAATGGTGCAATTATAGCCTACTGAAACATTACCTACTAAAGGAATATGTCACTGATGCTGAAAAAAACTTTCATATTTCACCAGCTTGACCACTACAAACCAGACTTCCTAGTGTTTTAGAAATTGTGTGAAGAATGCTGGTAACAGATTTCTGTAGTAACAAACTTGAGCCATAGGATGTCAGACTTGATATTCAACCAGGTGGAAAGAACCTTATCAATTTAGGTCAACAATTTCAGGAGTGATCAATTTCAGGATCCAAAGATGGGAATGGGAATACCATTCTAATCTTTTCCAGATTAAAATCCACAATAATAAACTAGTGGAACATTTATCTTCTTTAAAAAAAACTACCTTAACATTTCAAGGCCATTGTATCAGCAGAGCACCACAGTATGCCAAACAGTATCAAAACAATGAAGTGTATACCACATTGTGCACACAAATTCAACCAATACAATCTGTCAGTTTTATGACATCAGTACCATTAACAGACAAACTTAAGTGCCATGTTTATCACACGGCTAACCACAAAAGGCAAAACATCTGGAGCAATAACCAGTGCCTTCAACATATTAGTGACCAAATATATGTGTTTCAGATATGTTTACTTATATAATGTATGTATAATGAAATGACAGGGTATGTAAAGGCAATAGACGGCCTGAAATGGACAGAGAATCTACAAAGGTAGTGTGAAATGGTGCCTTTTTTCATCTTGCCTTCAAAATTGCACCATTGTGGCGGCAGCACAGGCATTTCCACTTGACAAGAAAAAAATCTAGTTGCTGCACCTTTCATTGTGGTGACCACCCTGGCTGTTATGTTGCCTCGTGGCCAGCGGGCCGTATGGAGTGGACAATCGCAGGTGGCTTTGACTGAGCTCAGCCTGCCGTTACTTAAATAGAAACCCTCTAAAAGGGATCAAGAGTCCTGTGTTCCATCAGTTTAATATCCACTGCATCTGCGTGGGCCAAGCAGACAGTGCCGCTCTGCCAAGACAAACATATGGGATTCGGCTGAAGGGGTCCAGTTTTCTGAGACGGCCCTCCAGCCTAAACTTCTTAAGGAGCCGGTATGAACGTGCTTTATTTAAAAAGGTACTGCCACTTTCAAAAAGCCTGGATTCAGTGGAGACACTGCTACCTTTCACCCTCCGTGTTGTTTAAAGGTGTGTTTGCTTTAGAAATGTGTGCAAACCTTCGTCATCATTACCTACCATTTTCATCCCTCCCCTTTAAGGAACTTTAAGGAAAAATTACACCAGCTAATTTCTTTAAAATTTGGGGGGAAAATGAGAAAAAGAAATCCCAGAGGGGAAAAGAAGAATTCCTGCATTTATTAAGGCAAATACTAATAAGCAAGATGATATTTCACCTGTGTATATCATTAAAAAAAACACCTAAGCATTTACTGCTTATTGAAAATATGGACATTCCAAACAGAAGCTGAATCTCGGGCCAGTCTGGTGTTGCTCAGTTAAGGAATCAGCTGCTTCCTGGAATTTTATTTACAGTCATCCATCACAACCCTACACAACCATCAATCACTTGTGCTCTCAGGTGGACCAAACAAAAACCACACAAAAAGTTTGACGAGTCCAAAAATAAATCGATAGACAAAATGGCAAGCAAATCCAAAATAGGATGCTGAGTTGAATTTGACCAGGAGGAAATGCCTAACAGTTTAATCGAACTCTTGCTTACATACTCAGGCAAATGGCGAGCATTTCCAAACATTTACCTAGTGCTTCGAAAGGTGGTGAGCAGAGACTGCCTGACCCTAAAATAAAACCAAGCCACCGTGAATGGGCTTCAATGTCCATGGCACTGACAACACAAACTGTGGGCACCCCTGAAGTTTATGAAGGTCAGATTAAAAACGTATAAACATATAAATATATCAATAAACGCAGCCAGCATACATTATATGCACGGCAACATCCGTGGCTTCTTGAGAGAGAGAGAGAGAGAGAAAGAGAAAGAGAGAGAAGGAAAGAGAGAGCAAACCTGAAGAAATAGCTTGCCTCTGCATATCCTAGCACACCTCCCCACCGCCACCTCAAACCGTATACCAAAACAGCTCTGGGGTCAAGTCTCTGCAACGGGCAAGTCCTTGGCTGAATCAACAAGTAACATCAATAACTATTAGTGAATACAACTCTTGTGCCCGATTGCACTTTGCTGGGCAAGGGGCGAATGCCTTCGTTTCTTCCTCAGTCAAACAGGCTCCTGAAAGGTTAGGGCCAGTGCCTGCTGGAAGCTGTGTCAAGCATAAACACTCTTCATCAGGCAAGGAGGGAAAAAAGGAAATAGCAACTTCTTGGACGTTAACTCAAAACTTTTTTAATATATTTTTTTGACAGCAAGCCTTCATTATATTCTATCATACTTCACTCGGTCAACTTGCCTGCAACTCTATGAAAGTCAGTCAGTACAGAAGCAAAGTCCAAGTAAGATTTGTGGAGGAAAGTCACTCAGTTCAGTTAAAAAAAAGGTTTGTCCTGCAATGCCGGGGAGTGAGAAGCGTAAAACTACAAAGACAGATACAAAGTTGATATTAAAGCCAAACTGCCACCTGTATCATGCAGCACAACATGACCCTCATGTTAACTGCCCTGGGGAAAATGTGCAATTTTGACTGACTTGATCCCACTGCCCTGTGGTGATGTAACAGTTAACATTAAGCTCTGGACTGCCTCCAACCTGTCTTTATTTAGGTCAATTATTCTGTTCTCCTGCCAGTGCCAAGAGTGTTTCTCCTGATCCAAGCTTTACCTGATTTCTGTCACAGATGCTGAAAGAAGTCATTCACTTTTGCCAATGCCTGGTGAAAATATGTATTTTTTTCTCAGAGGGCAGCTGGCTCCTCTAGCGCCGTGTACAGATGTGTTTTAAACATCCCGTACATACAAGCTCCAGCTCCTCGGCTCTGCAGAGACTTGAATCTGAGTTTGCAAACAACATGAATTTATTGCAATACAGTCATTTGTGTTTCATATTTATTGGCACATGTAGTTATTCTTCAGCATGAGTCAGTGACTGTGTTGCTTGAGGCATTATAGCATTTTGGATCGGTGTGTGGGCTATTCAGCATGTTATTAATGCCATACACAATGTTCTGTATCCTCGCTAAAGGATTTAATGGTGTAACACTCATTGTTGTGCAAAAAGAATTGAAAAGTCAATTTCAAAAAAAAAAAAAAAATGGCACTTGGGAGAACAAATTTCCTTTGCCTGTGTCAAGATTCTTTGATTAAATAGGAACTCAATGCCAAAGCTGCAGAGCGTTGTCGAGCTTCATGCACAAATTTTCCAGCCACAAAGTCAGGCACTTGGGGAACAATTTGTTTCAGGGAATATGGCAAGGATACCTCATTCCAGGCAGGAAAGAAGCCATAAGTTACAGTATGTACTATGCGCTTCACGTTACTGAAACCTCAGTTAATGCTCCCAAACATATCACAAGCCAGTCCAGTGTGTGTTATTTCGTGTTTGCAGGCTAACCTCAGGCTAACACCATTTGCACTGCATAACTCAACTTTAAAAAATATATCTACAAGAGGGATTATGGGAGAAGCACTTGCACTTGCTTGTGCTCAGAGGATGCCCCAAAAATCCAGACCAGCAAAAACTATCTCTGGTGTGTCTCGGTGTGTGTCTATGTAGCTCTTGTGTGTCTCGATGGCCTTGGGCTAGTGACTGTACCCTGTGACGTTACTCATCAGTCCACAGCAGACCACTGGAGACCGGGGAGAGACAGTCCCAAGTATGGGTGTGTTGCAAACAAGCTCACTCACTCACTCACCCAGTCAACCCTCATTGAACAAGGTTACGGCTTTTGAAACTGGCATGCCCACATTTTACAACTGGCATGAGGAGAACAACTGGACTGGCATACTGCCGGTCAGAGAGGCGGGAAAGCAGTCTCCTCACATAGACCGCACCCACCGCCCCTTTGCAATCACTCACTGCCTTCTCACACAGTGTGTTGGGCTGTAAGGCAATTTCCGAGCACATCAACACACCAACACACGCCTGAAACGATGATGACACGATCAGGCTTGCGGCTCCACCTCAATCTCTACATATACAGCTCGCCTCAACGACATCTCCGGCCAACAGGCTCATCGTTCGGAACTGCACCGCCAAACAGGTGTGTGGAAGTACCAAGCACTATAATTACAGATTTTACAGCGGAGGCGGCATATCCCAACTCCATTTCCATTCTGCGCTAGACGACCATAAATGTCAACCACATACACTCGTATTTTGGATTCGGAGGCGGCATCGATTTCAACACTATGCTCTTTGTCCAGCCTCGGCAGTAGCTGGAATGTCAGGCATGAATTTGGGGGGAGATTTGGGAGGGGAGGGGGTGGGGGGGCAACGAGTGAGGAGTAGTTCAAAGACGCATCCCAAGTACATCAGCCGCGAAGGAGGGAAAAAAAAGAAACGTGAAAGGGGCCGCTGGCAGCGTAGAGAGAGCAATGGGGGGGGGGGAGGGTGCTCCTGTGATCGTTAACAGTATTAATCTACTGACAAGGGGTTCAGTGGGACGTTCGCCTGGGCACCCGCCAGATCGTCCTCTGAAGCCGCGCCAGCAGTTCAATAACGCAATCTGCACAGATCATCAACGACACAGCTTAACTTCCTTCAGCACCCAGTGTGACCCCCCCCACCCCGCTCCTCCTCTCTCCTCCACTCTCTCGTTTTCGCTCTCTCTCTCTCACATCCTTCTGACCCCCCCCCCCAATCTTCCAGCAGGGCAACATGCATGAAAGGAGCCAAAGGTGGAGTGACAGAGCTTGGTGTTTAGCTTGGGGAAACCTGAGCGCCTTGCTTTAGGGAGAGCACTGAACCTCCTTCTGTTTGGTTTCACTCCTCTTCTCTATTAGCCTACTCTTAAAGAGAATATAGTGACAAACAGAACACACAACCGCAAGAGTCAATAATAAACTCTTTTTTTTTGTTGTTTTTTTAAACAGAATCTGCGCCAGAATATTCCACATGGAAATCATGAAACAGATTTGCAGATATTACATAAGAAGCTTGTTAATGAGCTGGTTGAGAATGACACCCAGAAAAACAACTGGGTGTGAGGAATAGACATGCATGGCTCATTATCTGGTAGCATATCCATTGACCTAGTTCCAGATGATGCCTTCCTGTGTTTTCATATGCTTCCTCCTCCTCCTCCTCTTCCTCTCTGGCCTCCTATACAGAGCCTCCCCCTCAAGCCACCCAGCGACTCCCACAGACTAAGCCGAGAGGAAGTATCTGCTGCTGAGGCATTAGGACCAGGGCTGCCTGTAAAAGACTTCCAGACTCCGACATGGCTGTAATTGGGCACAGTAAAACACACACCTAGAGAGGACCATGAGTATCAATTTAGATCAAAGGCCGTTACTGCTGGCTACTGTGTTTGATCCGGCCCTTTCGGGAAGTTGTTTGTGGGCCAGGACTCAAGGGGGTTATAGGGTGACTTAGATCCATACTGGGAGAATTATCTTAACATATCCCTGTCCATCTTGCACACATACAATTTGCCATTCACTGATGCTTACCTCCACACACACTCACACACACACAAACACACACACATAAACACACACACACACACACACACACACACACACACATCCTGCTTTCACACCTAACCATTATGGAGGCTTGGCTACATGTGAGATTCTACTAGTGCTAAAAGATCTTTTTTTTCTTAGCACATCTATCGTGTTACACAAATGGGATGAGACCTTAGATTGACCGCAGAATAAGCATGGTGGTATAACTATACCCAGGTGAGAGGATTTCAGGGGTTTTCCTAGAAAAGCCAAGGAGATTGGTAAGGGTGGTCTAACAATGTGATGTCTGCTTGTGTTAAAAATGTGTGGCGGAATGGGGAGGTCTGCTGGATCTCTAATCTAGAACTCAGTACAAGGATACAATGTCCTTGTTACCCCTAAACCTGCATTCAGTTTTACTTTTAAAAGTTAAAAATATACTATTATACAATACTATACTATACTATACTATACTAATATACATACTTTAAACGTTTTGGCTTATGTAGTTCAACAAATTATTTATGAACATATATGGTCATTTTCTGCTTGTCTTCTGGGTAATTTACATATATACTGCTTAAAGAGGTTAACAAATCCATGGTGAATGTCATGTAGGTGTTTGCTTTCTGACAAATGTCTCAAATTATATGAATAATGTATCTGAAAAATTGAGTTTGTTTCCACAGAAAGCCTTTGGAAAAAGATTGCCAATTTGCCATTCATATAGGCCATAAATTCACAGTGGCTTCACCATGGAGAACAAGCTCAGTCTGCCTTGGTTGGTACATTAAGCATCTTAGTATGTAGGTCGTCAGCATTCACAGAGGTTCAGCCACACTCGTCTCTACAAAGTGCTTTGCATTTTCACCAATCGCCTACAACTCCACAGACAGACAGACACCCAGCACATTCCTGTGGTTTCAGAGGCATAGGCAGCGTATATTGTTTCTCCATAACCTAATTGGAAGTGCGTCTCAACTAATACAGTGAAACCCAGGGTGCAAGCAGCGGTCAGCCCGAGCCTCCACCTGCGTCTCAGGCAACACGACCCATCCGTCCGCCGCAACAATGGGGACACTTTTACTCCCATCGCTTTGAATCATGCGTTTCTGTCCAAAACCTGCTGCGTGGTCCAGTCTGCACTTTAAATCCGAGGCTAATCCTTCAGTGACTCCAAGCTCCAGAGGAACAGTGTTTACGCCATGGGGGGAATGGGGCAGGCAGCTAATTTGTGCAGATCTCAGGGTGACCCAAGGTTCACTCAACTCTGGTATCATTTTGGATGCTGGCCCAAGGGTTGCCGAGTTCGTCGTAAGAAAGGCAGGGACAGGAAAAGGCACACTAAAGAGTAAACACACACACACACACACACACACACACACACACACACACACACACACACACACACACACACACACACACACACACACTGATCTGATCAGAGACCATGGCCTTGCCTTACTTGAACGATTCCTCCATATTATGAAGAGCCTGCATGGTCTTAGGAAGTACAGGAGAAACATGTGTTCTTGGCTGTGTCTTTACCAATTGTTTACTAGTTCAGTGTAAACAGACAGGCCTGTTTTGTCTGAACCATCAGACAAAACAGATTCCAAGTAAAAGTGAACTCTAATGCAATCATGTGAAACAGATGGTTAAATGGATGATTATTGAGGACACAGTACCAGAGGTGGCGGCACGCCATAGCACTTTGGGCCAGACTTTTTCCTGAATGCCAGGAATTCTTTTTGCCCAGATTCATGCACGATGGTGATTTATCTTCATTTACATGCTATTGTTATTATCGCCATTGCAGTGTGGTGTCGCTATTGGCACAAATCTAATCTCACTCACCAGTGATGTGACTACCGCAAGTGTGAGGCACTGGTGTCTACATTCAGTGAGAGCCAAAGCCTGCGCATGGCGATGGGCCCCTTATCAAACTTTCACATCATTTACAAGTATTACTCGTGATGTGGAAGAATCAACCTTCCAAACCAACACTTTAGACCTTTTATAAGGAATGATCGCTATTTGCACCGCTTTCTTGCTTTTTACATTACTGTCATGGTGACCTTATTGCCTTATTGTGTTTGTATTGTGCTTTAATTCTCGTTTAGATGTTCCAAAATTAAATGTTGAATAGGAATAAAAAACAAAATTGGTGTTAAAAAGAGGCCCATTGAAAAAATGGCAGGCCCATACAAATGTAAATCCTGGCGCCACTGCTGCACAGTACTACAGGCAGACTGCATTCAAGTTTGTAATCAGTGGAAACCTGATTTAAAAATGCATATCAATCACTGGCAAATATTTTATCAGTCAATACTGATTGAAAAGAATTTTGAACTTGCACGAAATTTTAAATTACTTTATCAAGATGGCATTGTATGAAAGAGCACACATTTCTGACAAATATCTTGATTAGTAACAGAAATAAACAGACAAAATGCTTTAATTACTGAAAATGTGTACGTTCTTGTCTGATTTCAGACCAACATATTTGTATGTGATTGATGAGGTACTTACCAGCCCATCACAGTTGTTTATAGCGACGGAGGCCTCTGGCACGTCCGTGATGTCACCGACAAACGTGCAGTCTGTTTTGAGAAGTTCCCGGTTCATTATCCTGTCCGTGCGAACGCTGGAGCGATTGCCGCTCTCTGTCGAGTTGCCATTGTCCTCCACGACGGCCTCCACCTCTTCGTGCCACTCCACCATGGCCCCAGGGGCCACTAGCTTGCGATTGGGGTGCAGTCGCAGGTGGAACTCTTTGCCGAAGGCAGTGATGTTGAAGAAGAGCTGGTCACCCTGCTGCAGGCCCAGCGTGGCGTCCCGCTTCACCCGCTGCTTGTGGTTAGCTGAGAGCAGATGTGACAGGTAGTGGCCCTCCGAGTCGGTGCTGATGGGGGTAATGAGACCGTACTCCTTCAGCCGGCTTTTGAGGAACTCTGGAAGCAAGGCAAGGCAGGTTCATGTACAAACGTCATTACCATGGGTAACAACAGGGATAATTTATGTCCTCTCACAATTTTGCAAGAGTAAAATATGTATGTGTGTATGCATGTGTGTATGTGTATGTGTGTGTGTATGTCTAATGGAGGCAGAGTGTGGGGGTAGGGGGGTATTAAAGGTATCAGCTACTAGATGGCAATTAATCTTAATTAGGCATGTTTGTTTGGTTTCTACTACGATCCTCATTCACTTTCTCATTTGTGGTCAACTTAGCAGTTAAAAGAAGCTTATAGGCCTCAAACAGTTTCTTTCATTTCAAAGCATTTTTCCACCAACATTTGGCCTGCCTTTTAGACATACTGTATGAATGATGGCTTGCATACAGGTAGGCCTCTGAAATGTGAAAAAAATATATACTGAGGGCGTCCAGAAATGTTGAAGCTTGTAATTTGCCAACGGTACTTCTGGCTTAAAACATGAAATAAAAGCAGATGTCATTGTTTGACACATACAATAAGCCTGAAGAAATTGCATGCTTTATGTCCCACAGCAGTCTGGTTTTGGACACAATTGATGCAGTGAAGTGACAGCACGCTTAACCAAGAACAATTTTTGCCCCAGCAGCTGTCAATTAAATACTGACAGAGTGACTTCTGAAGGGACTTGCTAATCCTTGTCAGCACATAAGAAGCCTTCCTCATTCTAGAAGTCTGAACGTGATACAAATCTAAGAAACAGGCCATGTGTTTGGACATTTCATGTACTATTGTTTGACAAGGCCATGGGTTTCTTTTTTTCCCTATTCTAATATTCAAGGTTGTCAGACTGCCGTCTGTTTGATTCTATGCCTTTACTTGCTGGGAAGGGAAAGGCCTGTAATCACTGAATTCAGCTACTGTATAATAGAACTGTGTACTGCATTCACATGCTAGACCTATTATCATGGAGCTGTGGGGGAAAAAACGAAATGTTGTTTCTGTCAAAGCTTTATCAAGAGAAAGTGAAAAGTTTTGGACATTTCAACTCACTAAATGCATTGTTCGCTTTAAATAAGCAAAACATAGAGAACTATTGTCTTGTGTCACCAGATTTCATCAAACATTAATGAATGAATAACGTACCCTACAACTTCCTCTACACATGTATAAGGTTGTGATGCAATGTTAAGGTCAATATTTGGGCAGAGTATGAAAGAAACACTTGTATACTTTTTAGTAGGCCCAGTCCTTACAGGCCATTTAGCTTGACTGTTAAGTAACCAAAACAATGGAGATGTTTCATTGAGTTATTTACTTTAGTGATTAAAGTCCCAGATTGTGAGAGAATAGTTAGGAGATAAATTAGTCTTACCTTCCTTATCTACCTCACCAGCCTGAAAAAAAGTCAGAATACAAGTTTACTTCAAACATCCACGGTAAACTGAACACACATTGCTGGGACCGATCAAACACAGACACATTGTATACACTTTTACAAGTCTCTCACTCTCTCACACACACTATCTCTCATTGACCACAATGTCATGGAAGATCGTGTTGAATCATGAGTGACTTGGCAAAAGATCAACTTTCACTTTCACGAGCTAAGAGCATGCTCCTTTAAATAAATAAATAAATAAATGAAACAATGTCACAAAAATGACTGTGGTAATAATGTCGCCTATATTTAGTTACATATTTATATACAACACAAGGGGACAGCTGATCCATTTCACAGCATCTGTGTGATCAGGAGGCTCATTAAACTAGCCAAGCC